>NC_000085.6:12267971-12641096 GCF_000001635.26 Mus musculus | reverse complement strand
GTCACAGCACGTGTGTAGAGGTCAGATGGTAACTCTTAGGAGTTACTTCTTTCCTTCCACCAAGTGGGATCTGGAGATCAAACGGAGGCTGTCAGGCTTGCAGGCAAGCACCAGTCTCCCAAGCAGTCTTTCCTACTGTAATATGCTGAATTGCTTATTTATATCTCCATATTCATTTTTATGGAGTTAGGGCTTCACTGTGTATCCCTGGCTGGCCTGGAACTTACTATGACATGATGGCCATGAACTCACAGAGAACCACCTGTTTCTTGACTCCAAAGTGCTCAGATTAAAGGTATGTACAATCACACCTGACTATATCTTCATATTCTTAACCAGTGACACAGATATAGTGGGAAATATGTTGCAAAGAAAAGAGTAAATTAAATGGGAAAATTTTAAGATATGGGTTTGCTCACAATAATATCTCATAGGGTCTGGGGAGATGGCTCAGTGGATAAAGTACTCACCACCCAAGGGTGAGGTCTAGAGATCAGAGTTCTAACCCCTCTTTCCACATAAAAGCCTAGTAGTTCTGACAGCCTACTTGTAATCCCACTGCTTGGGAGGCACAGACAGGAAATTTCCTATACAACCTGACTAGCTATACTAGCTGAATTGCTAAGCTCCAGGTTCAGCAAGAGATTCTATCTCAATATATAAGGTGGGGAGTGATTAATGAAGGTACTTGACATAACCCTTGGGACTCATGCACATATTCTATTCATGCATGTACACACCACACAAATCATGCACACCACACATGCATGTATGTACACACACACACACACACACACAATCACAGCATACATGCATGCATACACACACAAAGTCACACAGCACATGCATGCATATGCACCCACATTAATCACACCACACATACTTGGATATGCACCACACACATCAATCACACTACACATGCATGCATATTCACACACATCAATCACACTATATATGCATGCATGCACACACATACATAAGTCACACAGCACATGCATGCATATGCACATGCATCAATCACACTACATATGTATGCATATTCACATACTTCAGTCACACCACACCTGCATGCATACACACAACACATACATCAATTACACCACACATGCATGTATACACACCACACACATCAATTGCACCACACATGCATACGCATACATAGTGAAACATAAATGTTAAGCTCTTTCACATACACTTTCTCTTTACTTCCCTTAGCATTTTCTAAGTCACCTTTAAGGATTCAGGAAGGTACTTCCTCAAGGATTTCTCCAACATTTGTAGCATCTGTGCACCTTGTAATGGAACAATCATGAGGACACTTTAGCCTAAAGAAATAATAGATGAACACTCGTTAATGACAGAAACAAAAGTTCTGTATAAATAGCCAAATCTCCCCTTCTATAACATTCTTACCAGCTCCAAGGAAGCACAAGACTTTCAGGGATCACAGGAGACTCTCTCTGACTTCTCAGTTCCCTTTTTCGCCCTTGGATTCATCATATACTGAACAAGTGCATTTTAGTCTTTTGCGTTTCTGTTGCATCAGTGTCTCTCCTGGCATCTCCAGTAATGCCGTTACTCAGGAAGTTGCCTAGCCTCAGAGCCTTGATTTTATAAAAGGTAGATGGGATGATAGCTCATGTGGGTCACAGAGTGTTTATGGGGCTAAATTAACTAACATACAGTGTATTCAGTAAAATGTTGGCCATATAAGCAATGCTCAACTGTGTTATTTTATTGCTAGTGTTCCTCTTCCTCCTCTTCCTTCTCCTCATGTGAGTTAATATTGCATGATGTTTTGATGTAACTTTAATCTAGGGTTCTTTGACATGTTTTAGATATAGACAAGAAACCTTTATAATTGTTGCATTCCAGCTGCTATTCTCATCCCAACATTGTTCTGTGGTTTTCTTGTATAGTTCTTTCTCCAAGCCTTATCCTTGAGTCTATGATATACACTAGAAAATAACCATGTAAAGGCTTGCAAGACATCTCATTGAGAAAGATGATTCCTGGTGATTTAAGTTTGATCCTCAGGACCCACATAGTAGAAGAAAAGAGAACCAATTCCCATAAGCAAGTTCTACTTTTTTTTTTTACTTCAACTGAATGTTGGAGTGTGAGCATCATCTACAATCAGTCAATCAATCAATCAATCAATCAATCAATATTAACTCACCACATCATTTTGATCCAATAGCAGCCCAACTATTTAGAAAGGGAAGGAGGTCTATGTCACAATGTTCTGTAATTAAATAGTGTTATTTAGAATAAAGAAAGATAACTTCTCAGTGAAGGCAAGAAGAAAGTACATTGGAAAAAATTAGCATCGAAACTGGCAGTGCATTAGCTACCAGGCTCCAGTCCAGAACAAGGCAACTATGTGGGTTTTTAAAAACAGGGGAAAGATTTCCCGCTTTTGAGCAATAGGTTCTAGATTTATCTTTCTACCTGAAATAGTCACAATTTAAGCAAGTGCAATTTAAGCAATGAACTGTTTTTTGTTTCAGCTTACAAGTTACTGTCAGTAGCCGAGGAAACTAAGGGCACAAACTCAAGCAAGAACTTGAAGCAGAAACCATGGAGAAATCCTGCTTGCTGGCTTGCTAACAGGCTCTGTAGTTTTCTTATCTATTCCAATACCAGTGTCCAGGGAATAGTGTGGCCCACAGAGAGGTGTCCTACATCAATTAATAGTAAACATTATTTACCATAGACATGCTCACAAGCCAGGGTGATCTGGGCAGTTTTCCCTTAGAGATGATTCTAGACTGTGTTGAAGGTTGGCATACAAGTTGCCAAATGACATAGGACTATGATCACGGAGAAAGGAAAACAACAAGAGGCTGGAAAAATGGTTCCCTTGCCAAGCTCTTTGTCTAGCATGTATCAGGCTCTGCACTCTGTTCCCCAAAACCAATTGCATCAGCTTTATGTTTAAAGAAGTTTACAGTTTCAGTAACCAGGTGACAGAAGGGCAAAGTGAAGTCACTGGGGGGAAAGTGATAACTTGAGTATATGGAGATTGTAGTTTAAGGTGTGTGTGTGTGTGTGTGTGTGTGTGTGTGTGTGTGTGTGTGTGTGTTAAAGAGAGAGAGAGACAGACAGACAGACAGACAGAGAGAGACAGAGAGACAGAGACAGACAGAGAAACCGAGAAGGAAATAGAGACAGAGACAGGAGACACAGAGATAGAGAAACAGAATAGAAAAGAAGAAAGAACACTAGCTAAAACAATAAATAAAAACAAAACCTAGGATAAAAAATATTTTAAAGGTCTAAGATCAGCCGGGCATGGTGGCACATGCCTTTAATCCCAGCACTCAGGAGGCAGAGGCAGAGGCAGAGGCAGAGGCAGAGGCAGAGGCAGAGGCAGAGGCAGAGGCAGAGGCAGAGGCAGAGGCAGAGGCAGAGGCAGAGGCAGAGGCAGAGGCAGGCAGATTTCTGAGTTCGAGGCCAGCCTGGTCTACAAAGTGAGTTCCAGGACAACCAGGGCTATTTAAAAAAAAAAAAAAAGTTCAAGATAGAACTCATGAAAATGAAAACAATGGAACATTTAAAACAAAAACACATAGCATGTGATCAGCAGCAGATTAGACAATGACAGAAAACGATCAATAAATTCAAAGACATTATTGAAAATATCCACAGTGGAGCACAGAGGGGGAGTCTTGGGATTCTTAATTGTGAGGATAAGGAAAGGAGAGAACTTTCTACACTTAAGCTTCTCTTCCAGAGAGCCCAAATTCAGTTTACAGCACTCATATCAGCTCACACTGGCCTCTACCTCTGGCTCCAAAGGATCTGACACCTTCCTTTCACCTCCATGGCATCCACTCACGTGACACATGCACAAACACATTTAAATAAAAAATAAAATAAAATTCTAGTTATCTACAAGTTGATCTAATCCATCATGAAACCCCCCCAGGTTCCATTTGCATTTGTGGGACGGGACACAACTGCTGATGAAATTCATGTAAGTGTAATAAGCCTTGTTATTAATCAAAAGCAGATGTTATCAAGGCAGAGTACCTTGGCAAAAGGATAAACAAATAGATCAATGGAGTAAAAGTCCAGAACCGGCTGCTTAGTTGTGAACAGAAGTTCCAGGAAAGCATACCTAAGTTAAGTACTCCACAAAGCTGGACAACTAATCAGAAGTCTGTAGTTGTGGAGAACTGAGATATTGTACACTCAGAGGCAAAATTATCTCTAGCTATTTTCAGAACCCTTCCAGCCACACATTTCTCACCTCTGTCTCCAATCTAAGACTCTTTTGATGTTTTTTTTTGTTTTGTTTTTTTTTGTTTTTGTTTTGTTTTGTTTTTTGAGACAGGGTTTCTCTGTATAGCCCTGGCTGTCCTGGAACTCACTTTGTAGACCAGGCTGGCCTCGAACTCAAAAATCCGCCTGCCACTGCCTCCCGAGTGCTGGGATGAAAAGCGTGCACCACCATGCCCGGCTTCTTTTGATGTTTTAACTGTCTGGAAAACCTTTGGGTATCTATGAACTTAGGAGGCTCTGACATCTTCTAACTCAAAAGCTACGATTGTCATCAGATAGCACCTGAGACCTATAGCAGAGATGTCTCCACTTTGCTGTGACCAAGCCTACATGATGTTTCTACCTACATACTTGGAGATTGCTCTGACTTCTGACCTTTATAGTAATGTGACTGTAGAACTTCATGAAATGTTTTCGCTGTCAGAACGTGTTAGTTGGGGTAACCTGAATCCATATTCCCAGGTTATGGACACATATTTGATTCAAGAATTCTCTTTTACTCCCTTTGAGGTAGCAGCTGTATTTTGCATGGTCTCTGTGATTACTTGTCTATAAAGACATCTAAACAGTTTGGTGGATGTATGATGCTAGACTTTTCAACAACTGGTGCTGATTGCCATTGCTAAGTTGTCTGGGTGACTACTATTAGGTTCGGAGAGTGATACATTTTCCACTGTGGGTTTTAGAGAGACACGAAATCAATTTGCTCTTATACTTGTTTCAGTCCTCCTGGGTCACTGATCTAAACAAAGTTTCCTATCCTATTTTCTGTAATTCATTGTCTTAGACTCTTCTCCCGTTGCTATGTTAAATTTTCCCAACAAAATTAACTGAGAGAAAAATGGCTTTATTATGGCTCACTGATCAAGGTACAGTCTAACAGGATAGAGAAGTCACAGCAGTGGGATTGCAAAGCAATTGATCTCAGTTTACCCACTCTTAAGAAGTAGAGAAGGATAAATACATGCACAGTGCTTAGCTCTTTTTCTACATGTACAGCCCAGGATTCCCTGCCTGGGAAATGGTCCCATCCAGAATTAATGATCATAGTAAAGATAATCTCCACAGAAATGTTCCAAGATCTATCTTTCACAAGGTTCTAGTTTCTGCCAAGTTGACAACACCAGCCATCACATTTAAGAATTTGAGAAACAATGTTTTGACAGAAAAGTAACATCAGATAAGGCCATTATATGGCCATAATGGAATCAGAACAATGAACCTAACATTCCATCTAAATAATCAAGTTTCAGCAAAGAGCAAAAGAAACATCATCTGTAAATGTAACCAGTACCCCTGTCCCAGGCAGGGGTTCATATGCAGTTATTACTTCAATATTCCCCATGCTTCACGAAGCAGAGTATAAGGTAGAATCATGTGCATTATTGGCAGGGCACGAGATGGAGACATAGTCGTCCCCTTGAGTGCCTCCTCTAAGCTCTCATTTCAAGGCTACCCACATACTTGTTGAGAGCATACCATCCTTCGCTTGGCTTGTTGTTTCTCTTGTGGGGACCAAAAAGAAACCTGTTTCATCAGATGGCAGTTACATTCCAGAAAGTCATAGACTAGACATTTTCCACAGACCTAACCACTAAAGAATGAGGTCAGGTTGTTCACGTTGACTTCCCAAACCTCAGCATTGCCTTTCATGTGCTTCCTCGGTACCCCTGGCGATTACAAGAGTGACATGAGACTAAGAGGCCAGTGTAGGTTTAGGTTAAAATTTTTGATGTGTCAAGTTGCTGAGTTTTGAGACTGGTGTGATGAGAACCAATTTTGAGGAAGTATCAAGCATGAATCCCAGTAAGCAGGATGAATTCAAAGCTGCCTATAGTGACATTTTTCAAGAAGCCTGACACACTGTAGCCAGCACCACTGAGCAACTTATAAATGAACTCTGGAGTTGCTGGCCCTGCCATGCCAGGAATGGACATCAGTATGATGAAAGAAATGTAGAAGAACAGAACAGCCCTAAACAGAACTTTATAAAGTTACACAAACACAGTTATAAAACACAGTTGAATAAAATTTCAACGTTCAGGTATAGGGGAAGCAAATCTTTAATACAAGCTAATACAGTACAAAACTCTAAAACATTGACCCCACACCTTCAGGAATGATATACAGTGAATGTAGATGTGGAGAAAGTATTAAAAGTCCATTAAAAAACTGCAGGACAGGTCATAAAATCACTCCTAAATAATACACAAAACATGAGTTGTAAAGAAAACATAGGTAAATTCAAAATTAGGCTGTCTTCAGATGCAACCTTTGAACATAAAATTTGATTAATAATTAAATCATTGAAGTGTGAATTCTTGCTTCCTTTCCAACTTTAAGCTTAATGACGTTCTTGTCCATCATGTGCAGAGAAACCTACCTAGCCTGTAATGAAAATGGAAGGATGAGCACAGGAGCGTAGTATTTCCGTATAGTAGGTACCATAGTCATCCATTTCCAAAAACCATTTCTATACTTACTTGCACAAAAAGAACATCTAAGAATTTTTCATTGCATTTGATAATGTACCTTTTATAGAATACATGCATGTTATGTATTTCTTCAAGTGAAATTGCTATTTTTCCCTCAGGCATTTTTAGCACATATTCTGGGGTTCATGTAGTACCATCATTTTTGTATCATTCACTTGGGAGGAAGAAAAGGTTAAAAGGCACATTGCTCTCTCTCTCTCTCTCTCTCTCTCTCTCTCTCTCTCTCTCTCTCTCTCTGTGTGTGTGTGTGTGTGTGTGTGTGTGTGTGTATGCTGTCAGAGTGAAACAATCAACATTTATGTCAATAGATATTGAGAATCTTGTTTTTATGTTTGGCTAGCACAGCTGACACCCTGGCCTGGGACAATGGCTCAGCAGTCAGAAGTGCTTATGCACAAGATTGGTGATCTAAGTTTGATCTCCAAAGACCTCAAAAAGGTGGTAGGAGAGAATCGACTCTACAGAGCTGTCTGTCCACTATCCTTCACAAGTGGGCTGTAGCACATGTGCCCCAATAAAAATAAGTAAGACAGACAGACCGATAGATGATAGACAGATGGATGATAGATACTTTAAAAAGCAGCTAAAATCTACTCATTGCCTATGCATCTCACACAACCATTTTATGATCTAGAGTTCCTGTGTGTTAATTTGGCTTCCAGACTCATTCATTTTACAGATCTCTGCTACTCTGAGACAAATCCTTACCTGGAAAGCTGTCTCAGCAATCTTCGTAAAAATGGACTTCTGAGAGATGAAAGTCTGATACAGCAGGCTTGGTGAGAACCGGAAGAGTGAGTGAGCTTTGGTGAATCTCTTTCAGAAATTAACTGAACTGAGGCAGAAAATGTGGACTTTGCTCTAAGCCCGTTGACAAAATCTTCAGCTTGTCAGGTCTCCAGAAATCTAACTCTTCCCTCCTTTGCTGATCTCATGCTGTAGGAATCGGCTCTGCAAGATGAGGCTGACATTTGCCTTCTGAACTACTCTCTTCTAAATATCACTTTGCTCTTTGCCCCCACTTGCCTTTACTATAGAAAACAAAGACACCATGAGTCAGCAGGGTGGAAAGGGGCAGTTAGGTAAGCAATACCGTCTTCCTTCCCATTCTCATCATCAAATATCTGCAACAGCAACAAGGCAGGAAGTCTGATTCATAGAGCTGAATATTAAATTGCTTTTTCTATCAATGCCAGAAAGGGACTTGCCTGCAGTGTTAACACAGTAAGAATGCCTTTTCTCAGGGTAAAATGCAGTTCAGCTCGGCCCATTTTGAGGATACTGTTAAACTTCCAATGACTTGCTGTAGGGACTTCTTAACCTAACTTTAAGGCAAATTTGCATCTAATTATTTTACATGATAAGGATGGCAGGGGCCAACAGCATGTGTGGAGGACAGAGGACAGTTTGTGGGAATTGGTTCTCTCTCTACACCATTCCCTGGGTCCTGGGGATCAAACTTACGTTATCAGGTTCACTCTGGGCCAAGCTCACTTCTATGGAGACAGAAAAGAATGACCACTGTGGTAAAGTTAGAAAGATATTTAGTCTACAGATGTCTATTCCTTTTAAAATTCAACAAAGGGGCTCTATTAAATTCCCATATTGTGTAAGATACATTTTGATTTTTTCCACAATAGTAAATGATGTTCTATATTAGCCTCCTCTATTACCCTTTCTTATCTCCTCCCCCTTTTCCTCTTCCAAGTTTCCTACCATACCTCTGTTTTACTCTCATTTATAGCTTCCAGATATGACAGAAAATACTTTTCTTTAGGGGTCTGCCTGTTTCACAGATGACCTCCATCCAGTTCTGTACATTTTCTTATAAGCAAAGTAATTACGTTCTTATTTTCACTTAATAATGTCCTGCTGTAAGTGGATATAATACACACCCATCATCCATTCATCTATTGATGGCTATCTTGTCTATTATGAATAGTGTAGTGGTAAACACAGGTATGTGCCAATCTTTGTAGTAATCTTTGATTCTTTCGGTATGTCCCTGAAAGTAGTATGGATGGAACATGTGGAATTGTTTTTAATTTCCTTCAGAAACATCCATATTGAGTTCTGTGGTGACTGAACTAGTTTACATTGCCAGCAGCAGTGTATAAGAGTTCCTTGCTCATTTCATTGTTGCCAGAAATTTCTGTTTGAGTCCTTTGAGGTAGGCATTTTGACTGGAGTGAGATGGAATTTTAATATAATTTTGATTTACACTTTCCTGGTGATAGAGGCTTTTCTTTATAAATTGTCGATACATATTAACACTTGCTCCATCTCTCTAAGAACAGACAAGGTCATTAAAAAGTTTTCAGCCCCAGATCTGCTATGTGTAACCACTATGGAGGGAACTTTGACAGGCTAGGGTCCCTTTGATCACTATCATTTTCCTAGCTAGTCAGGACTTTTGCTAAGGCAAGAAGAGATGCTCAAACCAGAGAACCAGGGAAAGTAGGTAGCTATGATCTACATAGATAGTCAAAAGAGCTTATATGTTCCTTCATTCAAAAGACTGGCACTGTGCAAACTTACACATTTTTTTTTTTGTCTTCTTTTGAAATCCTGAGTCATCTAAGCACAGCAATTGACATTTCCATCACTTATTTGAAGCCATTATGGTTGGCCTTGATTTTCTCCATAACAAAGCTATACTGAACTATTTTGTTACCATCAATAGGGTAAAGCCATCAATTATGTAAATCACAAAGGCTGACTGCAACAAAGGAGTGGAGTCCAGTTTGTCCCAATTCTAGAAGCAGGCCCTTCCTCTTCAATCTTCTTCAGCTCACTTACTTAAACATGTAGCCAGTCAAAGGACAGGGAATGTGTCCACAATCCTCTTCTCTTGGACATGTCTCTAAATTTCTTAGATATTTGGGAGGCAGGTATGTTGGGGGAATAAAGGCAGTTGGAGAGAGAGTGTGTGTGTGTTGGGGAAGATATTATCAGTATACATTGCATACATGTGTGAAAATTTCAAAGAATAAAATCCTATTGGCTTGGTATGGAAAGGGAGAGATGTTCTGTGTGCTTTATTGGACTCTTGATTGGTGCAGACATTATGGGAAATTGTATGGGAACTTTAAAAGAATTTATAAAACAGAATTACCAGAAGTTCTTTTATTGTATAGGTTTGTTTCTAGCTATGCTGAGTTTTTTATTTTGCCATATGAAGTCTAGAATTGCCCTTTCAATATCTATAAAGAATTATGCTGGAATTTTGATGGGAGTTGCATTGAATCTGTAGATTGCTTTGGGTAAGATGGCCATTTCACTATGTTAGTACTACTGATTTGTGAGCAAGGGAGATCTTTCCATCTTCTGATATCTTCTTCAATTTCTTTCTTCAGTGACTTGAAGTTCATTTTATACAAGTCTTTTATTTGCTTGGTTAGAATTAAACCAAGATATTCTATATTATTTGTGGCTATTGTTAGTGATGTTTCCTCAATGTCCCAAATTTTCATTTCTCGTTTGTATAATGGAGGGCTACTAATTTTTTTTTAGTTAATTTTGTATCCAGCTATTTTGCTGAAGGTGTTTATCAGCTGTAGGAGTTCTCTGGTAGAATTTTGGGGATCACTTATGTATACTATCATATCATCTGAGAATAGCCATACTTTGACTTCTTTCCAATTTCTATCCTCTTGATCTTGTTTAGTGAAAACAATCCTGTATAATAAAGTAACTTCTAGGAGTGTCACCATCACTAATTTTAAGCTATACTACAGAGAAATAGTAATAAAAATCACATGGTATTGTCATATAGACACTCAGGTTGATCAATGGAATAGAATTGAAGACCCAGAAATAAACCCACACACCTATGATCACTTGATTTTTAACAAAGAAGCCAAAATCATACAGAGGAAAAATGAAAGCATCTTCAAGAAAAGGTGTTGCTTTAACTAGCTGGATGTTTGCATGTACAAGAATGCAAATAGATCCATATTTATTATCTGCCACAAAACTCAAGTCCAAGTGGATCAAAGACTTCAACATAAAACAGTATACACTAAATCTATTAGAAGAGAAAGTGGGGAATAGCCTTCAACCACTGGTCCAGGAGTCAATTTCCTGAACAGAACACCAATGGCTCAGACACTAAGATCAGCAATTGATAAATGGTACCTTAAGAAACTGCAAACTTCTGTAAGGCAAAGAATACCATCAATAGGACAAATGGCAGGCTGCAGATTGAGAAAAGATCTTCACTAATCCTACATCTGACAAAGAGCTAATATCCAATATGTATAAAAAAAATCAAGAAATTATACACTAACAAACCAAATAACCCAATTTAAAAATAGGGTGCAGAGGTAAATAGAGAATACTCAACACAGGAATCTCAAATGTTCTAGGAGCACTTAAAGAAGTGTTCCACATCTTTAGTCATCAGGGAAATGCAAATCAAAATGACTCTGAGATTCCACTGTATACCAGTCAGAATGGCTAAGAGCATAAAACTCAAGTGACAGCACATGCTGGCAAAGATGTGGAGCAAGGGAAACACTTCTTCATTGTTCATGGTAGTGCAAACTTTTGCAACCACTTTGGAAATCAATTTGGCAGTTTCTCAGAAAATTGAGCATAGTTCCACCTCAAGATTCAACCACTGTTTGGCATATATACAAAAGATGCTCCACTATACCCCAAGGACACTTGCTTCACTATGTTCATAGCACCTTCATTAATAATAACCAGAAACTCTAACCAACCCAGATGTATTCCTCACCTCCCTCCCCCCAAAAAGTAAAGAAAATGTGGTACATTTGCATAGTGGAATACTCAGCTATTAAAAACAAGTACATCATGAAATCTGTAGACAAATGGATGGAACTAGAAATTTTCATCCTGAGTGAGGTAACCCAGACCAGAAAGACATACATGGTATGTACTCACTTATAAATGGACATTAACCATAAAGAATAGGATAATTATGCTATAATCCTCAGAAGCTAAGTAATAAAAATGACCCACGGAGGATGCTTGAATCTTACTCAGAAGGGGAAATAAGATAGATATCAGAAGTATATGGAAAGAGGGAACTGGGACTGGGGGAAGGTGTTGGGCAGGCAAACTGGTGTGGGGATTATGTGTAGGAAAAGGTGTGTGTGTGGAGAGGGCTTGAATAGATAGTAGAAATTGGTGGGGAGCATTTCTGGAACTAGCAAGTTACCTGGGATGGAAGGAGACTCCCAGGAGTCTGTGGGGTGACCCTAGCTGAGACTCCTAGCAGTGGGAAACATGAAGACTTAAAGTGGTCACCTTCTATAGTCAAGTAGGACTTTCAGGGGAGGGAGGAGGACATCAACTCACCCTCAAAACCTTCTACTCAGAATTTGCCATACCTACAAAATGTATAAGGGTAAGGATGAAGCAGAGTTTGAGGGAATGGGAAATTAATGACTGGCTCAACTTGAGACCCATCCCATGGGAGAAAGTCAACCTTTAACACTATTAATAATACTGTAGCTATGCTTGCACACAGGATTCTAGCATAACTCTCTCCTGAGAGGTTGCATTCAGCAGTGGATGGAAACAGGCAGAGACCTACCACTAAACATCATGGAGAGCTTGGGTAGTTCTGTGGAAGAGTTGGAAGACATATTGAGGGAGCCAGAGAGGTATAGGACACCAAAAGAAGATCTACAAAGTCAACTAACCTGGGACAATGGGCAGCTCATAGAGACTGAACTGACAACCAAAGTGCATGCAGAGGCTGGACCTAGACAATCTACATATTTGTTGCAGATGAGCAGCTTAGTCTTTATGTGGGTTCCCTAACACTTGGAATTGGGTTGTCTCTGACACTATTGCCTTTGGATCCCTTTCCCCTAACTATGCTGCATTGTCTTGCCTCAGAGGGAGAGGATGCACTTAGTCCTGTTGTGACTTGATATGACAGGGTGGTTGGTACCCATGGGAGGCCCCCTCTTCCCTCAGGAGAAGGGGAAGGGGGATTCGGAAGGGGAGTGTGAAGGTGGGACTGTGATTAGGATGTAAAGTGAATAAATAGAAATAAAAACAAATAAAGAAAAAACAGAACTACCAGGATATTTGTAAATCCTTCTTTGAGATGTGTATATAATGAAGACAATTATTTCATAAAGACAAACTCCTTGTGCTATCACTCATAAATTGTCAAGGCAGGGAAGTAACCTAAATGTCTGCTGAGGGGCAAATGGATAAAGAAACTGTGGTATGAAAATTACATATCGCAATGTAATAATATCTTTTACAAGAACCAGTTCCTATCATTTTCCATAAAGTGAATGAACATGGGTGATGAGACAAAATATCTGAGATAGGCTCTATGAGACAAGCTAAGCAGAAAAAAACCTAACATACAAATTCAGCTACATATTGAATTTAAAACATCAAAATGCTAGTCATCAAGGTTAAGAATGAGGTGAGAGAATATGCGTATCAGAGAATTACAAAACATTAGATATGCTAATAAGGAAATCTAGAGATTTACTTATAACATGAAGGTCATAATAACATTGAACTGTTTGAGATTAATACTGAATGAGGTGTTTAGCTTCTCTTAATGCCAAATCAAAATATGGTAAATATCTGAGATGATGGATCTGTGAATTGGTTTCATTATAGAAAATATTCTCACTATCTACCAGTACTTCCAAAGCCTCATATTGTACATGTTTAATGTATACAATAAAATTTCCAGGTATCATCCAACTACTATCATATATTTATTCATTCATTATTTGGCATGGAAATTAAACAGAGATCAAAGGACTTCCACTGAAGCGATCTTTTCAGAGTACCTGTTGATGGGAAGTATTCTAACTCCTAAACAAAGGAATGCTGGAGAAAAGCACACACTAGTCCCCCATCAGCACCACATCCCGACAAAACTGATCATGGGCAATAATCCACATGAGGATTGTAATGTGCCACTGAGTACATGTGTCACTGATATCCAGAATATAGAAAACTAAACAAAGATGATGGCTCAGCAGAGAGGTCTGGCCATTACAGGTCTGCTGGATATAAAAAGTAATATGAGGGTAAGGACCATGGTATAGTGTTGACCATTCACACTGCTTCCCCAGAGCCCAAGCAATGCCCACTCCTTTATTGTTCATTACAATCTGTGTTTTCTCTATGACCACTCCTCCAGATTTATTATGGCTGACCCAACACAGCCTTGTGTTGAGTACTAGAATCACAGAGGTGCACAATACCACTGATTCCAGTCACAGGGCATGGGGACATGGTGTAGAGTGTGACTCATTTTCTGTATGACTTTGTTGGTTTGTTCTGTATGATTATACACAGGGTAGCCACGTTTATCCATAGCCAGAGTCTGAGCATAAATGATGTGGGAGATAAGGCCTTGTGCCCGGTAGTCAGGCACTGTGCCCGCCATTCGGATTTCTCCAGTTTGATCCATCAGAGCCCAAGACACAGGAGTCCCTTCAGGTCCCAGAAGACATGAGCTGGGAAAGATCTGGATACAGCGCCCAATGAATCTCTGGCTCCTTTCATTGCCACCAAACTGCCAGAATTTATCCACCAAGGGAGCGTGGGTAACATCCAGTGTTGAGAGTTTAAACATTTCTTGGTCACTGGGAAGAAAAAAGAAAAAAAGCAGCCCTAAATATTATATACAGTGTGAAATATTTGTCTCTCCCTACAAAAGTCTATTGAGAGGCACGAGAGCACCAGTAGTGGTATGATCAGCTCAGCACTGTCTGGCTAGCCTTGTGTGAGTAGGCAGCTAACCTAACTTAATGCTTGTCTACCTTCATGTTATCCTCTTTAGAAGGGATGGCTAATAGCCATTTTATCAAAAGACAGAAATTAATATTATAAAAGGTTTTGTCTTACAAGTACCCGTAACAGTACAACAAAAGCTATTAAATCTTTCTTTAAAAACAAACAAACAAACAAAAAACCCCTCTGTGCTGTTCTTAGCATTGCTGTGACCCACTTACCGCCCCACAGGAAATAGAGCAGATGACATCATAAGGATAGGAAACATGGACAAATAGAGAATAAGCACTCAAAAGCACAGCCTAGTCATCAGCAAAGCAAGACTTTAGGATCATGAACTCGTGTATATGTGAGTGTGTGAGTGTGTGAGTGTGTGTGTGTGTGTGTGTGTGTGTGTGTGTGTGTGTGTGTGTGCACACGTGTGAACATGTTCGGAGTTTTTCTCAGACTTGTTCAGCCTCACTCACTAAGCTGGAGTCCATCAGTTCAGTAGCTGTCCAGCGATCCTGGTGATAGTTTTTACTTCACCACAGCAGCACTGGGGAAACGGGCACAGGATCACATCTGGCTTTTCATGCATTTTCTAGGCAATCTCAACCCAAATCTTCAGCATTGCACACCAGGTACTTAAACAGACTAAGCCTTTCCCCCAAACCTCATAGCATGAAATCTTCAATACTTGAATACAAGACAAAGAAAAAGTCCAAGCAGCCAACAATGTGGTACAGAGACAGCTCCTTTTATGTATATTAAAGGGAGAGGACTCCTTCAGAGAGGTAAATAATCTACTCAGGATGCATGACCAGAAGGTCCAGACTCTGGTCACAGTAACACCCTCCATCATCTTCAGGATGAGCAAGCCACTCCACACACCTAGTAACTTGAAACTCTTGCCCTTCAGGAATTCTGAATATTGTAGGCATCTTCTAGCAACTTGTAGGTAGATATATTAAAAATAAGCTGTTTCTAGCAAATGAAAGTACAGTAAAGGAAATAAAAAGTCTCATAATAATTGCATCTTTTGATGGGGTTCTCTGAAAAGAAGTCATAATGAAAATAAAATGAGGCTATGAGAAAGAAATGGCGAAAAAATGGAGAGGAAAGTGTGCGAATATTGGAAGGGAGGACATTTTATAGAAGCAAAAAAAAAAAAAAAAAAAAAAAAAACCAAATGCACTCTTCCAGAGGCAGAGGCATGTGTGAACATATGAGGATCAAGTTGCAGAAGGACAGTGCTTCTGGTGGGACAGGAATAGATACCCAACAAGAGGGTGAGTCCATGTTTTATAGGGACCAAAGTGAGTCTGAACTCCATTGAAATGAACTGAGAATTAACTAGTGATAGGATTAGGGAATAGTTCAGTCATTTAAGTGCTTGCTACACAGAGAACATGGCGTCTTCAGTCTCATCCCCAGACCTCATGTGTTTGTTTGTTTGTTTGTTTGTTTGTTTGCTTGTTTGTTTGTTTTTAAACTGGATCTGGAAGTACAAGTCTGTAATCATAGCTCTGGGGAACTGAAGATAGTTGTATTCCTGGACCTGACAGCCTATCCGAAGCACACAAATCCCAGTAAGTGTGATTGTCTCACAAAGGCAAAGACACAAAACCACAAACTGAGTGGTGCTAAGGGAAACAACACTTGAAGTTGTCCCATCACTTCCACATGTGTGTACAACATACTTACAAACACATCAACATACACACGTACACAGTCCAAAGAAATCCTGAAAACCAAGAACTGTTTGTGGCGACAATCCTATTGAAAGTACTCGATGTAAGTAGAGAAGTTAGGGAGCTACTTGTGTGAGAGATCTGGGTGGAACAAAGCATCTTCAATTCAACTCACATAGCCCGGGGCCTGCCAGATTGATGGTCTAAGTACTCTTTATCCTCCAACAGGGAAGGAACCAGTTTCTTTGCTGTCTCAGGCATCATGTAGAGAATGCACTGTGTTCTCTTGACCTTGACCATCTTACCCGCCGCAAGGTCCATTATTGCTTCATTTAGGTTGGACTGTGAACCTAGATGGGAGTGAAACAGGCAATAAGTGACTGTCCATGTAGATCAAAGAAGTGGTCTAAAGATGTCTACAAGATTTAATCAGAAAACTTTGCCTTAATTGTAGCTTGTGTGTGTCCATTCCTAAAGTTATTCCCTGGATTTTTTTTTTCTCTCAGGTACAGCAGAATACTATGCCTCCATGAACAGAAGGAGCATATTCAAATAATAGCCAATTTTGTTTAAGTATGTTATATGCCCAGGTATTTATCTTATGCCTCACTTATTCCTGTCATTGATTCTATATTTTAGTATCTTTTTGTATCAGATTTTTTTTTCCACATGAAGACACTGAGTAATGGAAATGTCATTTGCTTAAGAATCACAACTTGGAGGCAGAACCGGGAACTCCCCCCCTGTGACTTTAACTTCAGAGAGCATGCTTGTAACCACATTAGATATAAGCCTTGGTGACCTGGCAGGTACTGTATGCTATAACAAACTACCATTCTTGTACCAGAAACAGGTCAGAGGTCAAGCCCTGTCTTCTATCTAGTTGTCCTCAGAGCTCCTGAATACATCTTCAAAGTACATTCAGTTAACCAAAAATTACCTAGTTCACTGTTTCTTCTAACAATGCCATAGTCTTCAATATTTGAAACTGATTCCACTGTACGGGAGTTGGAAGACAGACCAAGGTATGTTCATTAGGTTGGGATTCGGAAGTTTGAAGAAATTACAAAAGCTTGCAGAGTAAGGTGCCAGGATAGAGAACAATCCCACAGATGTACACACAGAGCATTGCAGCAGTAAGCACACATTCCAGTCCCCTTACTTTGGATCTGCAGATGCTGTTTCCAGTTGATGACATCTGGTGTGCCAAGGAATTCCAAACAGTGCTTAGGATCTTTAGAATATATCTGGTAAGTGTTGGTGTGCTGATCAAGGTCATCTCCCATCTCCTATTTGGTTGGGCAATATGGAATAAATAATATTGATTGTATCATGTAATTTCAATATTTTTAAATTTCATTGCACTCCTTGTCTTATTATTTTTAATAATTAAAATTGCATGTATATGTGTATGTATATATAATGCATTTAGTCATATTCATCTCACTCTGTCACTCCAATTCCTCCAGACTCCTCCTGATACATTTCCTCTCCAACTTTACATATATTTCTAAAGTGACCATGAGTACAATTAGGGCTGTCCAGATGTATATGGATGCAGGATCACCTACAAGAACATGGGCCTCACTGTCTCTCAGCAGCCGTTAGCTTCAGCCATGGCTGGAACTGCTTTCCCATTCCTGCTGGAAATTTCAAACTCATGAATCAAACCTAAACAGCGATGTTTTCTTCACATGCCAGCACCACTCCTCAATTATTAATGACACTAAACCACTTCAAAACTCCATTATGGGAATGTTCTGATTAAACTTTTTTATGTTTTATGTATAGGTACCATTGTGATTTAAAATCAATTAAGGATGGCTTATGAAACATTCTTTTTGTTTTTGTTTTTGTTTGTTTTTTCGAGACAGGGTCCCTGGCTGTCCTGGAACTCACTTTGTAGACCAGACTGGCCTCGAACTCAGAAATCCATCTGCCTCTGCCTCCCGAGTGCTGGGACTAAAGGCATGCACCACCACACCCAGCAAAACATTCTCCCCTAAGTTAGTAATACTCAGGAAAAAGAAGAACTGTGAGAAGGTCAAAGGCCTTGTGAGAACAAGTCTTCTGGTTCCGAAGAGCCTCAAAATAATTATATGCTTTATTTCTCTTCGTGTGTACAGCATGTTCGAGCAGGAGTGTGGTGTGTGGACAGAGATCAGAGAGCATCTTTGAGGGCCACTTCTCACCATCTACATTGAGAGAAGGAAGTTTGTTTGATGATGCCAATGCAAGTCTAGCTGCCTGTCAGACTCCAAAAATTCCCCTGTCTCCCAAGTTCCACCTCTCTGTAAGCATGCTGGGATCACACACATGCACTGTAGAGCTTTATGGCGCTTCTAAGGATCTGAACCCAGGCCCTCAAACTGACACAGCAAACATTTTACCCTTGATTCTTCTCTCCAGTCCATACATATATTTTTAACATGACAATATTGAAATCGACAAGATGATCTTGTATTTAGACTTTTGTATATACACATTAAAGCCACACAAAAATAAAACATGATTTCTTATACTGTAAAGCACAAAGCACAAAAAATTGGATATTTCTGGCAAAATCATAACATAAATTGTTCAAAAAGCTCTTCTCAAAGTTTATAAATGACAGCTGGAATTTTTTTGAGCCTAAAGGAAAGGACTGAAGGACAAATATCCAGCTAGGGCAGGCTGGCCAGAAAATATTGCACAGAAATGCCCTTGAAGCTAGGCAATACTACAACTGATGATCCATCTTATCAACACAATGGAAAAACAAATATTATTCCATTCTTATATATTGAGTAACTTAAATTTATATTGTGTGCTGTTTGGTGAGGTTATTTTTAAAACAATAAGTACTATTGTATATGTTTAAGGTACATGTGATATTATGAAAATACATATAATAATGATAATAATAATAAATTATTTACTATTATACTGAATCCAATTAGCAGACCTATTGTCTCACATAATTCTTATTTTTTCATTAGGTACATGTGATATTATGAAAATACATATAATAATGATAATAATAATAAATTATTTACTATTATACTGAATCCAATTAGGAGACCTATTGTCTCACATAATTCTTATTTTTTTCATTAGAAATACTAGCAAGTACTTAAGTAATTTAACAGAAAATACAGTAAAATTTCAAGTTGCACATTAGATCTTGGAGCCTCTTTGTTGCCTTTATGCATGTATCTCCTTGTTTACCACCATCAGTTACATAGTTCGATCATTCTTTTGTTTTTTATACATCTGATTTTTTTGTAATTTAACATTAAGTGAGAGGTTTTTTTTTTTTCTTTCTGTGATTGCCCATTTCACTTACCATAATGTCTTCCCAGTTAATCATCTTTTAGAAAACAGTAAAATACCCTTTTTAATGCTAAGGAACATTTCATCCAGAAATCAGTTCTATATATTGATATCTGTGCCCATTCATCTATCAGTGGGTTCCAAGGTTGTTTCTGCATTTGAGGTAATACAAATACTTCTACAATAATTGTAGCAATAGAGATTCTTGCAGTGCTTGCAGACTTTATTTAATTTCTATATGTGCTCAGAAGAGGGATTACTAGGACAAATGACAGATCTGCATTTGTGTTGGGGTACTTTTCTCCTATGAGTAGACTGTTATGTTTTGCCAAAAGAGTAATAAATTCTGTCAAAAAAATTTTTCTTCCAATGATGTGACCATGTGATGCTGTGATGGACTGCATCTGCTCATTTGCATATACCATGCCAGCCTCATGAGATAGTTAATGTTTTATCAAACATTGCATTAATATTCATAGAAAAACAACCAGCAATTTTCTTGTCTTTTGTAACTACGAAAGTGATAGTGACCTTATAAAATGTATGAAGGAGAATTCATCTAGGTCTATATTTTGTAATAAGCTAGGCATGGGACATGGTGGTACATGTCTGTAATCCCAGAACTTGTGAGGCTAATACTGGAGAAACAGTAATTTAAGGACTGGCTGCAATATACAGTGAGTTCCAGACCACACTGGCCTAGACAGCAAGATAACATAAAAAGAGTAAGTCCTAGTTCTGATCTTTCTTGAACTGTTTGTAGTCCTTAACCATAAACCATTTGCTGTTACTGTTACTCTTTGGCTTGCTAGGGGTTTTTGCTGTTGTTATTATTGTTGTTTATGTTTTTATATATTTATAAAATTTGTACATACAATATATTTTGATATATTGCATATATTTTATATGTAGTCATACAATATTCATATAATATTATATATTGTATTGAATATATTTTACATAGAATATCCTCCCAGACTTTCTACACATCCTCACTCATCCAACTGCTCTCTCAAAAAAAGCCACACAAAAGGATGAAATCAAAATAAACAAATGAACAACAACAAAAAAGAGAAAACAATGACAAAAACAAACTCAAAATGCTCACAAAACAAAGCAAAGCAAAGCAAAACAAAACAAAACAAAACAAAACAAAACAAAACAAAACAAAACAAAACAAAACAAGAGTCTGTTTTGTGTTGAGCAAGTACCAGGGCCCTGTCCTGCAGTGTGGTTGATATAACATGCCATTAGAGAAAATGGGTTTGTCCCTTTCCCAGGAAGTATCAGTTGCAAATAGATCCTTGATTAGGCGTGGGACTTTTATCTGCTTTTCCTTCTCCATGCTGGGGTTTTATCTGGCTTGAACTTGTGCAGATCTTGTATGTGCTGTCAGTCTCTGTGAGTTCATACGAGTATCAGCCCTGTTGTGTCTGGAAGATGCTGTTTTGGGGGATCATCCACCACCTCTGGCTCTTACAAGCTTTCTGCCTCCTTCTTGGAAAGAGGTTTGGAGGTTTTTATTGCCCTTTCTGGTTTCTATTTGTTATTGGTCTCTTCAGCCTTTCTATTTGTTTTTCATTCAGTATTTGTAGGATGTATCTTTACAAACAATTTACATGTTTTGGATCACCCAGTGATGCACATGTAACTATTCAAAAGAGCGAGTTCCTTATGTCTCAGTTCATTTATGATGTCTGCTGTAGTATCTTCACTTTTGCTTCATTCAAATGTCTCTTCCCTCTTTTCTCCTTAAACTCGTCAAAAATTTGCAGATTTTTTTTTATATATTTTCAGAAAACAAACAGTTAAAAAACATCTTTCAGTGGATTTTGTATTCTCTGGTCTACTTTTCTGATACTTGCTATTTCTTTCCCCCAACCAATTGGGATCTAATGTGTTCTTTTTCTAGTTTCTTGGGATGTAATGTTAACTATTTGGGATCATTCTTTTCCATATAAAATTGTCAGGAACTTCCCCTTACAACTGGTTCTTTAATATCTATTTTCAAAACAGCATAGTCTGAAATGATTCTAAGTATGATTTCAATTTAGTGTGTGGAATATTATGGAGAGTGTTTTCACATGTATTCTGAAACATGTATTCTGCTGCTGTTGGAAGGAAGTTTAGTGTGTGTTAGATCTGCTTTGTCTAAAACTAATCCAAATACAGTGTTCTTAGCCATTTTGTGCCTTGTTGAACTAACTGTTTACTCCTTGTTGAAGGTGAGGTATTGATGTCTTTTACACTTATTGAATTGATATCTGTTAGTCTTACTTAGTTCATTAATATTTGCTTTTTATGTTTATGGTATTCATAAACTACGTTTTTATCTGTTCATATCCAGTGTACTTTTTTCTGAAAGTGAGTGTAGTCTCTTGTATGCACCCTATACCTGGGTCATATATTTTTGATTTTTAAAATCTACTCTTTATCTTTAGATTGAGATTTTCTTATTAAAAATGATTTTTGATTCTTCTCATATAGTGTATATATATCATATATATAAACTATATATCTTCAATTTCCCCTCCCTCCCTTTTCTCCTCTTCCTATAGGCTCTCCCCACCACCTGTCCTCTCCCCCAGATCCACCCCTCTCTTCTGCCTCCCCTAATAAAAGATCGAGCTTCCCAAGGACATGAACCAAACACTGCAAGCTCCAATGAGAACACCTGTACACCATCACATCAGGGTTAGACAAGGGAAGCCAGTGGGAGAAAAAGGGTTCCACAAGTAGGCAAAAGAGTCAAAGACAGCCATGACCCCCTTTTCACCACCAGGACTCTCACAAGAACACCAAACTACCCAGTCATAGCATATATGCAGAGGACCTAGGTCAGACACCTACAGGCTCCCAGATCTTTGTGAGGCACCATTTAATCCACTTACATTTGAAGATAAAATAGGACCTTACTACTGACATTTCATAATTTATTTCTTCTCTTTTGTTTTTGATCTCTTCTCTCTCTTTGTGGTTTTTTTTTCCATTTAGAGTCCATGTGCTAATCTTGTTTCTGTCTAGAAGAGTGACACTGGCATCATCAGGGGTCATCTTTGTTTCCTTGGAGCCTGCGCATTTCCAGGTTCATGTTAGACATAGACAATTGTAAACTTAGAGTTGTATTCATTCCATGATATAACTTACCTGTTCCCGAGGACGGACAACCACTGTATTAAAATCAGGCCACTTGTCCACCAGAGCCTTGAGCTTGAATGGGTTTCCCTGGTTCATGTGGAAGACAGTCCCATAAACCTAAGTATTTTAACAACCGAATGGTCAGCTCATTACAAAGGAACAGTAAAAACCTTGCTTTCATACAAGAATGATGTTGATTTCTATGAAATTAGTGGGCATGAACCATACAATATCTAGTTCAGTCTTCAAGTAATATTTTATTACTTCAAAGCAGATAGAATTTTCAAACAAAATCACGAGACTATTATAATAGCTAAGTATGCAGATGAATTAGTAATAACTCAGTCTTACATCATTGAGTTTTTCCTATAAATTTCTATTTTCTGCCATATAAATATATGCCCATGTAAGTATATAAACAATGGACTTTCCTAATGTGTATGGATTTCACATATAATATACGAAGGACATGTTTTCATGTCAATAAACAGGAATTTACATAGTTTTTCTTAATTGCCTAATATTTAATATTTAGGATGAATTACAGTTGACATGTGTTTAAACTATTCAATATTCACTGTTTAGAAAGAGACTCTGTTTCTACTATCTTTTTGCTACTTGAGACTTTAGGAATATTGATTAAAAAGAACTACAACAATATTTACTTCTCAACTCTACTCATTTTGTATGCAAACACACTACCCCCTGACATTATTGAACTTCTACAATATGGCCCAATGAACTTTTTGGTCAAAGAATTTAAACCTGGATCATACGATCTGTCATTCTGATAGATACCTTTCCTGTCTAATCAGAAGGCGCGGTGATTTGGGATTGCAGGAAATTCATGTGGCTTAGTGTATGAATGACAGCTATGCAGGTTATCAGAGAGGCTGGGAAAGTAAATAGAACACTACGCTATTCATATTTCTCACCCTCACACTCAGTGTAATAGTTGTATTAAACATATTCCTGTTGTCCAGAAGAATCCAGGTATAGCAGTAGTTAACAACAGGAGTCTCTACCTAATGCTTTGGGAGGTTGATGTTTGGTGGGGATTTCTGGCTTTTTGTTTGTTTTGCTTTGTGCTATTGTAAATGGTACTTATTTTAAATATTGGATTCTAATTATTCATTAATTGCTAATGTAGGCAAATAGAATTGAGCTATTCTACTTGTATATTGATCTTTAATCCTTTAACCTTGTTAAATTAATGAACAGAAAATTGTTTTGTAGACCTTTCAGATGATCATAACTTCTGAGAACATACTATATTTTACTTCTTTCCTTCCATGATAGGCATTACTTTATTTTTCTTGACTTATATAATAGTTATTTCACCAATGTTTCATTAAATAAGATTAATTTGCTATACAGAAAGGTATTAACTATACATCATGCCCACATGTTTTTTGTCAAGCTCAACAAATTCTCTTTCTTCCTAGTTTTTGGAGTTTCATATTCCTTGAGACTATTACATTTTGTCACATTTTTCTCTACCTATTACTAAAAATCAAGCTAGGTGCAGTGGTGTACACCTGTAATCTAGGCACTCAGAGGCATGATGTCAGATGATGGGGAGTTAAAGGCCAGCTTGGATTACTAGGTGATATCTTGTCTCCCCCAGGCATAGAGGTTTACCTCAGTAACTGCAGCATTGTCGAGTCTGAAGCAGAGAACTGCTATTTGAGTTTGAGGCCATTGTAAATTACTTGTAAATTGTAGGCAGTTTGGGCTACATTGTAAAATTCTATCTCATAAAATAAACAAAAATGATCATATGATTTTTATTCAGTAGTATATTGACATGGTGATTTATATTGATTAAAATAAACATGAATCAAATCTATTATTTAACTATATCTTGATATCTTGATAGTATTTTTGAGGACTTTTTGTTTACATTAATGATGAGCATAAATCTATAGTTTTCTATTGATATACAATTTTGGTTTTGTTACCAGGGTAACTCTGACTTCATAAAAATAAATTTAGAAGTATTCCCTCCTCTTTTACATGCCGGCTAATGCTGTGTGGTTGGTATTATTTATTTCTTATATATGCTATATAAATACCCTGTGAAGCCACCTAGAGAAAGCATTTCTTTTGGCACAATGTTTTCATGTACATATGTAGGGCTATTGAGATTGTATATTCTCCTTTAACAAACATTGTTGATTTGAGCTTTTCACATAACAACATCATATCTAAATCTATGAGTACATTGTGAATTATCCAACATTTCTGTTATGTTTATAATGTTCATTGGATTTTTAGTGATGTCTCATGTTTCATTCTTCATTTAGGAGACGTTTATCTTCTCTATCCTAGGTCAGTTTGGTTATAACATCTTTTTCTTTTTTAAATTTTTAAAAAAATTTGTATCGGTTCTTTTATTTATTTACATTGCAAACGTTATCCCCTTCCTGGGTTTCCCCTCCGCAAACCCCCTCTCCCATCCCCCACCCCCCTGCTTCTGTGAGAGTGCTCCCCCACCCACCCACTCTCTTTTTTTTTAAATCACTCAGATTCATTTCTTTCTGTTTGAATGTGCATTTTTTTTCCTTTTACAATTTGCTTTTCTCTGCTTGCTAGTGGGTTTATTTGATCCATATATTTTTCTAGGTTTTGGGATAGGAACAAATCATGTTTCATTCATAAAAATCATTCTTAAGAAATTATTCTTTAAAAAAAAAGTTAAGGCTTTGTATTTCCCACTAATCAATGCTTCAGTTGCTGCTATGCCTCCATTGTTATTCAATTAACTTAGTTTAATTTTCCTTTTTACTTTAAGCATAGTTTATTATTTCTTGAATCATTTGCAGAAAATTTGCACATACAATTCTCAGTGTTAACTTTAATTCCATGTAAGTGTATTTATGTTCATGTGTGTATGAATGTGTGTGTGTGATATGTGCATGCCTATATGTCTGCAGAGGTGAGAGAGTTGCAAAGGGACATTGAGTGTGCTGCACTATCACTCTCTACCTTGTCCCCTTAAGACAGGGTTTCTCACTAAATCTGAAGCTAGGCTAGTAATTAGTAAGTCCCTGACATCCTCCTGTCTCTAGAGCAGAGAGCGCTGGTGATATAGGTGTACGTGTCAACCTTTTACTTGAGTGTTAGGGACTCCCTATGCCTATTTTTACACACATAAAGAAAGCACTCTTGATCACTGAGCCATCTCCATAGACCCCAAGTTCCATTACTTTTAAGAACACACTTAATATGATTTGAATAATTTTAAATTCCTATTGTGTGTATATGAGGGGCTTGTCTTTGAGAACATCCTATGAATGCTTGAATAGAATGGGGATTCTGCACAAAAGAAGTCATTAGATATGCACTGACTGATAAGTGGATATTAACCCAGAAACATAGATCAACCAAGATACAATTTGCAAAGCACAAGAAAATCGAGAAGAGGGAAGACCAATGGGTAAATACTTTATTCCTCCTTAGAATAGGGAACAAAATACCCACGAAAGGAGTTACAGAAACAGAATTTGGAGCTAAGATGAAAGGATGGACTATCCAGAGACTACCCCACCCGGGGATCCATCCCATCATCAGCCACCAAACCCAGACACCATTGCACAATGCCAGAAAGATTTTGCTGAAGGGAGGCTGGTATAGCTGTCTCGTATGAGGCTATGCCAGTGCCTGGCAAATACAGAAGTGGATGCTCACAGTCATCTATAAGATGGAACACAGGGCCCCCAATGGAGAAGACAGAGAAAGCACCCAAGGAGCTGAAGGGGTCTGCAGCCCTATAGGTGGAACAACAATATGAACTAACCAGTACCCCCCCCCCCAGAGCTCATATCTCTAGCTGCATATGTAGCAGAGGATGGCCTAGTCGGTCATCACTGGGAAGAGAGGCCCCTTGGTATTACAAACTTTATATGCCCCAATACAGGGGAACGCCAGGGCGAAGAAGTGAGAATGGATGGGTAGGGGAGCAGGGTGGAGGGAGGGTATAGGGAACTTTCAGAATAGCATTTGAAATATATATAAAGAAAATATCTAGTAAAAAAAATAAATTAAAAAAAAAAAGAATGGGGATTCTGCTCTTGTTAAGGAAAGTGTTTTCTTAAGTGGTAGTTAATACAATGAGCTCCTAATGTTTCTTGTGTCTTCACTCTGTTTATATCATTTCCATCACATTCACAAATGATGGAAGGAAGAATATTACCCTCAATTTTACTTGTAGGTTTTTTTTTTCAGTTTTACCAGCTTTGTTTTCATGTTCTGAGTCTTCATGTCTATGAGTGTAATTTCTAGCAGGCTTTATGTCCTCTGAATAAATTAACATCTGCACTGTAATATAAAGATATTCCTTATCCCTAGTAATACTCTAGTCCATGTGTAGCATACTTAAATGGTTGTGGGGAAAGCTATTTATACAAAGTTAATGATATAGTCCTAAAACATAATTTCTTGCTCAACCCAAATTATATGTAACTCTTTGAGAATTGGCAAAACAGGAATTGATTTATTAGTTCTGAGAAAGACTCATGTGGTTAACCTCTTGTCAGGCATGTGATCAGTTAGGAAAATATTAATGCACTTGATTTTGTCAACTTGTAACTCTGAGAAACATCAAGTGTTATATAAAACAATTCCTGTGTGTCAGCAAAGATCGTCTAGGTCAAATCATCACATTGCCATTCACTGTGATGTGGTCTTGCTCTGTCACAACAGAAATTTATTTTCTCTTAAATGTGTATAGCATGCCTTCCATGCCTTGGGGTGACATTAACTAAATTT
Organism: Mus musculus; assembly: GCF_000001635.26. Lineage (NCBI taxonomy): Eukaryota > Metazoa > Chordata > Mammalia > Rodentia > Muridae > Mus > Mus musculus. The sequence goes on along the minus strand of NC_000085.6, from coordinate 12,613,672 downwards.
TAGGTCACAAAGTCAATACCTGACCCAGAACACAGCTCAGTAAATCTTCCTTCCCTTTCCCACCCTTTTCTTAGACAATAGTCCATTTCCCAGAGAATATCCCATATTCACCTTTAAGGACTCAGGAAGGTATTTCCTTAAGGAGCTCTCCAACATCTGCAGCATCTGTGAACTTCGCAAATGGAGCATCTTTTTAGCTACCTTATCCTAAAAGAAGAATTAAGAAATGTTACAGACACCTGCTATGAGATAGTGGCTTCTATGTATGTGGTGATAGGGATAAGAATGGCCACCACTCATAGATTTGAATACTTAGTCAATAGAGAGTAGCACTATTTAGAAGGTTTAGCCTTATTGGAGTAAGTATGCAACTGGGGGTGGGCTTTAAGGTTTCAGAAACCCAAGCCAAGCTTAGTGATTTACTCGTACTGTCCCTGCTGCCTGTGGATCTGGTTGTAGAACTCTCAGCTACTTCTCTAGAACCATGTCTGACATTGTGTCTGAAAGGCCCTATTTCATAATTTGAGGTAGATTCCTACTGTTTTATGGGTGCCTCCTCTACTAAACTTCTCACTTTTTGGAAGAAAGGACAGGTACCTTTGTCTGAAGTTATCATGAATATCATGCTGTCATACTCCCTACCATGATGACAGTCGTCTAAATTTCTGAAACTGTAAGTAAGCCCCCAATTAAATGCTTTCCTTTTTAAGAGTTGCCATGGTCATAGTGTCCCTTCACAGCAACAGAACAGTGACTAAGACAATATATGAAAAAAATTATACCTAGGAAATCTCAGCAAAACCGTTACCAAAACAAGACCTAAAAAAGATGACAATGTCAACTGACATGCCAGTGTGACTGAAAGAATTCTCACAAAAAGTCTCCTTAGATGAAGCTCTACAGATGATCAATGACAGATGAGAACAGAGGATCAGTCTTCTCCAATAATGAGCCCCCCCCCCATAGGTTACCCAATCCCAAGAGGTCAGCCCTAAAAAATGTGAACAACACTAAACAAATGCAGACGATTATGTTTATATATTTCTATATATACTGTCAAGCCTGTGTATACACTTAATAATAATAAAGAGTAAGAGATCATGAACTTGAGAAAGAATTGGTGTGGGGCCCAGGGGCATGTGAATAAAGAGGGGGAGAGGAAATTATGCAAACATAGTACTCATATAAGCAAGTTTCAAAAACTTCAAGAGGAAAATAGAAGAATGGGGATAACTGGAAGACATGCAGATACAATGGGCAGTTCTAGTTCATAATGAGCTATATTCCTACTGTTTCATGGGTGTCCTCTCTACTAAACTTCTTGCTACATGGAAGAAATGACAAGTGCTTCTGTCTGACATGATCATGAACATCATTTTTCAAACTTCAAAAGTATTTCTGAAGTTTCTGCTTTCACTTTTGTACCATCTACAATTCTAGCAATAAAGGGTACAGGAAGTTAACATATCTATGCTCAAAGCATATATGAGCAACTTTTCCTTGTATGTGTATGTTAGTCTTGGGGATTGAATCTAGGTTGTTACGCATGCTACGCAAGTACCAGATACATACACTGATTATTCCATTGAGTAGCTCTTCTTCAATACAAATAGTTGTGCATTTGAAGCAAACTTAAAAGGATTAGGATGGGAGGGATTATCTGTGTCACTAGAGCATGGTAAATGAAGTCATTTTAAACAAGATAGTAGCCTTTAAGTCTACAGCAAAGTACTCAGCTCTATGATTGCTCTCAGTCTTCAGCCTAACTTATTACTTAAATGAATCTCATATTTTCTTGATATTAACAACAAAAGTGAAAATCAAAGAGTGTCTTCTCTGAGCCCTTCCATATGGATTATAATGATGCTATAGTGAACCACTAACAGAGTTGATGATTTTAGAAATTTACATGCAGATAAATAGATCAATGAGTGGATGGATGGATGGATGGATGGATAGATGGATGGATGGATGGATGGATGGATGGTAAATAGACAATTCACAGATGATAGATGACAGATAGATAATAGATAGATTATAGATAGGGATAGATAATAGTAGATAGATAATAGATGGAAAGATAGATAGATAGATAGATAGATAGATAGATAGATAGATAGACAGACAGACAGATGGTAGTGAAAGATAATAGTAGATATATGATAGATAGATAAATAATAGATAATAGATATTCTTTAACCTTGATACATAATAATAATGCAGCACTATCAAAATGTTCATTTCATTTCCATCAATCTCTTTATCTGACTCTCTGGCCCAAGAAATCATCAGTAGTTTTCTGATTACAAAATTCCCCTTCAACAATATGTCAATCAAATGGAATTATATAATATATTTATATATTAAATCTATATTATAATTGTGTTGTGTTTTCAATATATTGTATACTAGAACATATTTTGACACATTTTAAATTATCAAATGCAATTTGTTTTTTATATTTCAGCAGTACATTAATCAGTGGATAGTATTCATGTATGCATGAATCAGAGTTTCTTTATCCTTTAATCTTCAAATAAATACTTGGTCTGTTATGGTTTATAGGCAGTCACTAGTAAAATTACCATGCTAGTGAATGTATACGTTCATGAGATCATCTTTTATTTCTAGAGCTACATTACACGTATTTGACTTTGTAAGTAAGTGCTTATCTTTTGTCCAAAGTGAATGTACAACTTTACACAATAATTTTATAATGCAAGCATCTAATTGGCATTTCTCCAAAATAATTAACACATATCTATGCATTCATAGTCAGGAACTATTAATAAACTAGTCTAAAGCCTCAGCTCTTCATAGTAAAACACACAGGGCTCATGACTAAGGTAGATCAAACAGTTAAAGCCAACATATATCTCAACAGATCAACTTTTCAAGGGTTTGGCTATGCTGAATTGTACCCAGGCACTGTGACTCAGCAGAAAAAGTTGTTTTAGAAATCCTCATAAGTCAAGAAGAAGGAAGACCAAAGTGTGGATACTTCGTTCCTTCTTAGGGGGGGGGGACAAAATACCCATGGTAGGAGTTACAGAGACAAAGTTCAGAGCAGAGACTGAAGGAATGACCATCCAGAGACTGCCCCACTTGGGGATCCACCTCATAAACAACCACCAAACCCAGACACTAGGTAGATGCCAACAAGAGCCTGCTGAAAGGAGCCTGATATAGCTGTCTCCTGCGAGGCTCTGCCAGTGCCTGGCAAATACAGAAGTGGATGTTCACAGTCATCTATTGGATGGAGCACAAGGTCCCTGATGAAGGAGTCAGAGAAATGCCCAGGGAGCTGAAGGGGACTGAAGCCCCATAGGAGGAACATCAATATGAACTAACCAGTACCCCCAGAGCTCCTTTGGAACTATACCAACAATCAAAGAAAAGACATGGTGGAACTTGTGGCTCTACCTATATATGTAGCAGAGGATGGCGTAATCAGACATCAGTGGGAGGAGATGTTTGATGTAATTAGTGCTTAGCTTAGAGATGTGGGAATTGGTTGATAGTCTGTAGTTCTCAGTGCATAATAGATAATCTTCTGGTTTCATCTCATCCTATTACTGCAAATGGAAGTCCCGTGCTTGATTCCATCTAAATCCTTGCTCATTTTCAATAAGGTGTTATTCCTTGGGAGATTGTTAAGTGTGTTTTTAAATCATAAAACATATGATTTTACTAAAAAAAAAAAAAAGTAAAAGAAATCTTCATAAGGGTCCAGGTTAGTTGCCTCAGCTGCTCCTCCTGGAAGACCAATAGAGTCAACTAACCTAGACTCTCGGGGCTCTCAGAGACTGAACCCCAAACCAAAGAACATATACAGGTACATATGTGAGGATGTGCAGCTTGGTCATTATGTGGGTTCTGAACAATTGGAGTGGTAGCTATCTCAAAAGCTGTTGCATGAGCTGGAGAGATGGCTCAACAGTCAAGAGCACTGACTGCTCTTCCAGAGGTCCTAAGTTCAATTCCCAGCAACCACATGATGGCTTACAACCATCTGTAATGGGATCTGATGCCTGCTTCTGGTGTGTCTGAAGACAGATTCGGTGTATTCACATATGTTAAATAAATACATCTTTTTTAAAAAAAATAAATCTGTTGCCTGTCTGTGGGATATTTTCTTTGGGGGAGGGGGCTGCTTGTCTGCCCTCAGTAGAAGAGGGTGTGCCTAGCCTCAAAGACTTGATGTATCAGGGTGGAGAGATACCTTGGAGCACCCCTCTCCTCAGAGGAGAAGAGGAGAGGGGGATGAGGGAAAGATTGTGGGATTGGGTGACCAGGAGAGGATGGTGAGCAGATTGTAAAGGGAATAAGTAAAAGAAATAAAAAATAGAATATAAAAAAAAATAAAAAGGGTTACGTCTTTAGTCCCCATGGCCTCAAACCTCTGAGGAGAGGAACCCAACAAAAGTTACACAGATTAATCATGAAACGATCATACACAGTCTTCCCTCCCCACAACACACACCTGCAAGTTATTTTGAAATTTAAAGGAGACAAATCTAAGAGATGGGGAGATAGGGTGATCATGGTGCCATCTTTGCTAGTACTTTATACAACTTTGTCTTAATAAGCAAATTCATAATTGCTCATGTTTCTAGTCTCTTTAAGTCATATCATCTGTATGTTTAAAGTAACTTCTTATCTATTTCTGTCAAAAATAAAGCAAGCAAGCAAGCAAGCAAGGAAGGAAGGAAGGAAGGAAGGAAGAAAAAAAGAAAGAAAGGAAGAGAAATCCTCATAGCCCAATTTGTATTTGGTAAACAACACAATACAAGGAGCATCCTTTCCTGAGTCAAGTGGGTCTCCATGTGCTCTCCACGTTCATCTAGGACAGAGATAAATACAGACCCTCCAAAAACCTCATTCTTTGCTTCAAAAATGATGAGCTGAATTCATTAACCAACCAGAAAGTAAATATTAACCAAACAGGTCAAATTCTCTACTTCTCCTGCTGAACATATAACACCCCTTTCCCCTAACAGCTTCCAACAAAATAGGCAGAGCTCAGGGGGAAATGTTTTCTGGTCCATTACAGATGTGACTGTGCTTCCATGACCCTGCACAAAGTTCTCTATGGCTCTGTTAATTTCTCTTAATAAACAGCTGAACTTTGTCCCCATGAATCTGTAAGAACAAAGTTTGTATTAGCCAACTTCAGTTAATTTTGCCTTCATCACATGACTTTTGGTGACCTTTGGTCCACTCTCAGTCTGATCCAACACTCTCAGACAGAAGCCTCCTTTTTGCCATGAGGAGTCTCCATAGCCTTTCTTTGAAGAAAACAAGAGACTAACTTCATAAGAGAACAGACCTCTTCCTCACCTCCCATACATTTGTAGATCCTAGGGTCTGAGATGCCTCTATTATTATTGTCCATTTCTCCTGTTGTGCAATAATCATGTATATAAAAATTCTCCTCTTCATATCCTCTGTAAAAAAAATTGCTAAAGCCTCATTAAAATGTGACTAGCATGAGAACTTAATGATGAGTACCGACTGTTTTTGGCATGAGTTAATATTATTATTATTGTTATTGTTATTATTATTATTATTATTATTATTATTATTATTATTTAACCTTTTTTAACAATCTAATCATTTCTCTCCCTCCTGGACTACCCTACTACAGTTCCTCATCCCATTCCTCTCCCCACCCCCATCTCCAAGAGAATGTCACTACCCCTACCTCTATCTCTCAAGTGTTAGGTAAGTCTTCTCTCACTGAGGTAGTCCTCCGCTGTATGTGTCGGGGCCTCGTATGCTGCCTGGTTGGTGGCTCAGTGTCTGAGAGATCTCAGGGGTCCAGGTTAGTTGAGACTGCTGGTCATCCTATGGGGTCACTCTCCTCCTTAGCTTCTTCCAGCCTTTCCCTAATTCAACCACAGGGGTCCCTGACTTCAGTCCATTGGTTGGATGTATCTGCATCTGACTCTTTCAGCTGCTTGTTGGGTCTCTCAGAGGGCAGCCATGCTAGACTCCTGTCTGTAAGCACACCATAGCATCTGTAATAGTGTCTTGCAGCTTCCCTTTGAGCTGGATATCAATTTGGGCTGGTCACTGGACCTTCTTTCCCTCAGTCTCTTCTCCATTTTTGTCCCTGCTGATCTTTGAGACAGGGAAAATTCCAGGTCAGAGTTTTTGACTCTGGGCTGGAAACCCCATCCCTCTATTTGAAGCCCTGTCTTTCTATTGAAGGCAGGTCCCTCCCTCTGGGTCTTGAGCATCTCTCAGTGCCCAGGTCTCTGAAACATTGGCATTTTGGGGAGGGGTACATGGGGGATTTCCTAAACAAAACTCTAATGGCTCAGGCTCTAAGACCAAGGATTGATAAATGGGACCTCATGAAACTGAAAAGCTTCTATAAGGCAAAGGATATAGTCAATAGGACAAACTAGCAACCCACAGATTGTGAAAAAATCTTCACTAACTCCACATCCAATAGAAGGCTAATATCCAGAATATATAAAGAACTCAAGAAAGTAATCTCCAAAAAAACGAATAACTCAATCAAAAAATGGGGTATAGAACTAAACAGAGAATTCACAATAGAGGAATCTGGAATGACCGAGAAGCATTTAAAGAAATGTTCAAAGTCCTTAGTGATCAGGGAATTGCAAATGAAAATGATATTCCACCTTACACCAATCAGAAGGGCTAAGATCAAAAACTCAGGTGACAGCACATGTTGTCGAGAATGTGGAGAAACAAGAACACTCCTCCATTGCTGGTGGGATTACAACCTATACAACCACTCTGGAAATCAATCTGGAGATTCCTCAGAAAATTGGAAATAGAGCTACCTGAAGACTCAGATATACTACTCTTGGGCAAATACCCAAAAGATGCCCCACCATGCCACAGGGGCACATGCTCCACTATGTTCAGAGAGGCCTTATTTGTGATAACCAGAAGCTGGAAACAACCCAGATATCCCACAACAGAAGAATGAATACAGAAGATTGCTTCATTTACACAATGGGATGTTATTCCTCTATTAAGAACAAGGACATTATGAGTTTTGCAGGGAAATGGATGGAATTCGAAAATATTATCCTGAGTGAGATAACTCAGACCCAAAAGGACATGCATAGTATGTACTCACTAATAAGTGGTTACTAGTCAAAAGAATATAGAATACCTAGGATATAATCCAAAAAACTCAAGAAGGTTAACAAACTGAAGGGTCCAAGTGAGGATGACTCAACCCCACTTGGGAGGGAGAAGAAAGCAATCACAGGAGGGGGGAAGAGAAGGAGAGACTTGGGTGGGAAAGGTGACAGGGAGGGAAAAATGGGAACATGATCAGGTATGGGGGTGTGAGAGACCGAACCGTGGGAAACTAGGTCCCGCAGTTACTCTCACCCTAAAGATCCAGCTGACCTTTTGAAGGGAATTATGTCACCCCCTCCTTCATTGCCTCCACCTGGCGCTTGAGACTGCCAGCTTCACTCCCTCCTTCACTTGACGCCTAGAGCTGCTTAGATTAAGGCAGCTTCACCTCCTCCTCCATGTCTTCGTTTGGTGCCTGAGACTGTTTAAAGCACTCCAAGATAGCTACAAGATATTTGATGGCTTCCCGGGACTGTTAGGTCAGGGCTGGCACTCCAAGATAAACTGCAGAATGTTTGAAGGCTGCCTGGGTCTGTTTTAGGGCCAACATTCCAAGACAAGCTGCAAGATGTTTGCAATCAGCATCCACCCCAGATGTCCATCCCTTTCTCTGTTTTTTATTATACCCCTCGGCCCCTCCCTATTTTCTCTCACTGGGTGCTTATAATCAGGCTCTTTGCCTTCATTAAACAGACCTTGACAACTCTTTGCTTAGTCTCGCTTCCCTTTCTCCGCTCATTTCTCTTTCAGGCCCTGGTCCTCCTCGACCCACGGAATAACTAAGTCCTGCTGGATGGGACATGGTGGGGCAGGACTGAAGCCCTGAGGGCCAGCAGAAAGAATAGAAATAGCAACTTCAGGAGGTAGGAGGTAGGGGGATCCTCTAGAATAGACCAGAGACCTGGAAGGTGAGAGTCTCTCAGGACTCAAATGGGGGACCTTAGATGAAATGCCGTACAGTGGGGAGAAGGACCTTGTAGAGTCCACCTCCAGTAGAAAGACAGGGCATCAAGTGGAGGGATGGAGTTGCCATCCCACAGTCAAAACTCTGACCCAGAATTGTTCCTGACTGAAAGAACTGCAGGGACAAAACTGGAGAAGAGCCTAAGGAAAAGTCCAGTGACAGGGCCACAGTGGAACCCAGTTCAGGAGGAGGCCCCAAGGCCTGACACTATGACTGATGCTATGTTGAGCTAACAGGGGCCTATCATGACTTCCCTCCAAGAGGCCCAATAAGTGGCTGAAAGAGTGAAATGCAGATACTTAACACCCAACCACAGAAGAGGTTGTGTGTATGTCTGAGCCAGTGGCTATGGAAACCAGAGACTGATGTTGAGTGTCTTCTGAACTTTTTCTCAATCTTTTTTTTTTTTTTTTTTTTTTTTTTTTTTGGTTTTTCCAGACAGGGTTTCTCTCTATAGCCCTGGCTGTCCTGGAACTCACTTTGTAGACCAGGCTGGCCTTGAACTCAGAAATCCGCCTGCTTCTGCCTCCCGAGTGCTGGGATTAAAGACATGCACCACCATGCCTGGCCCCCCACCTTTTTCTCAATCTTATTTGTGTGTGTGTGTGTGTGTGTGTGTGTGTGTGTGTGTCTGTGTCTGTGTCTGTGTCTGTGTCTGTGTCTGTGTGTCTGTGTGTTTTATGCATGAGCACACATGTGTGTATAGTGTTTATGCATATACTCATGTTCACATATGTGTTCGTGGTTGTGTGTGAGTAAAAGTGTCTGTGGAGACCAGAGGACAATCTTGTTTGAAGCAGGGTTTCTTGCTTCTTCCTGTTGCATCTGCCACAGCCTTGTGAGCTTCCAGGGTTGTGTCCCCACCTCTCATTTTCCATTGGCATGCTAGGATTTCAACTGCTCTGTGAATTCTAGGGATCTGAACTCTGGTCTTCATGGTTGCTTTATAAGTACTTTATTCACTAATCAATTTCTGCAGCTGTGGGAGCTTATGTTTTGAAACAAGATCTCTGAGGAAGCCCATTAATTCAGTTATAAGCCCCCAGTGATCCACCTGTATCATCCTTTCCTGCACTAGGATTATAGGTGCATGTTGTGCCTGGCTTCTTGTATGGGTGCTGGGGATCTGAAGACCTCATACTTCTTCAAGACATTCTTCAACAACTAACTAAGCCTGCTCTCTAGCGCTGAGAAGAGATATTTGGAGATAAAATTGGGAAGAGTAGTTTCTCTTTTTCTTAATTTTTTAATTAGATATTTTCTTCATTTACATTTCAAATTCTATCCCAAAAGTCCCCTATATCCTCCCCCCCCCCCCCGCCCTGCTCCCCTACCCACCCACTCCCACTTCTTGGCCCTGGCATTCCCCTGTACTGGGGCATATAAAGTTTGCAAGACCAAGGGGCCTCTGGGAAGAGCAGTTTCTATGTTTGGTTTTGTATGTTTTGTGGTTGGTTGGTTGTTTTAGCTCATTTCATTCCAGAAAGCAGTAGATCTAGATTGCTGGCAAATACTTCACTCTTCTCCTAGATCTGTATCATTAGGACTTCCCTATCATTTTTGCCATGTGTGTGTTCGGCTCCATTAAGGAGAAAGAAGCCAGAGCCTGAAAGGACAGATAAGATTTGTCTATCCCTTTTGAGTTCTGGTTTGCATTCTCTCTTACTTCATGTCCATTTCCCTCTCCTCAAGTGTTTTCCCTGGGTGTTTCCATCTCAAACATCAGACAGGACTGAAGCAGCCATGTAGGAACCGCTTAAGCAGTACACAGTTAGGGGCTGGCAAGATGGCTCAGCGGGTAAGAACACTGACTGCTCTTCCAAAGGTCCTGAGTTCAAATCCCAGCAACCACATGGTGCCTCACAACAACCTGTAATAAGATCTAATGCCCTCTTCTGGTGTTTCTGAAGACAGCTACAGTGTACTTATTTATTAGAGTGAGCAGGGATGATCAGAGGGAGCAGAGGTCCTAAATTCAGTTCCTGGACAATGACCTGAAGGCTCACAACCATCTGTACAGTGTGGAACCATATATATTAAATAAATAAATCGTTTTTTAAAAAGCAGCACACAGTTGCATAAGGCTAAATTCCTGTGACAAATTGCCAACTACTAGTGCTGTAGATTTCATCATTTAAATCAATTTACTTGTGTGTGGGGTGGGGTGGGATGGGGTGGGGTAAGGGGAACGCATACCACGTACACATGGAGAAGCCAGAGGACAACATGTGGAAATCAATTCTCTTCTTCTACCATGTAAATTACAGCTCAGGTAATCAAGCTTGGTGGCAAGCACCTTCATCAACTGAACTACTTCACCAGCCCCTTTCTACTTTGAAATAAACTTTGACATGGGATATTTTCCATTAACTGAAAATGTCACCACTGTTTGTTCTACTACAAAGTAGTGTTTGTAACCTATTCACTTACCTTGTCCCCAATCCTAATATTTTCTTGAATCTTACTCCATCTTAAAAGAGACCATCTTTTGATACCTATGCAGCTAGAGTCAAGAGCTCTGGGGTACTGGTTAGTTCATAATGTTGTTGCACCTACAGGGTTGCAGATCTCTTTAGCTCCTTGGTTACTTTCTCTAGCTCCTCCATTGGGGGCCCTGTGATCCATCCAATAGCTGACTGTGAGCATCTACTTATGTGTTTGCTAGGCCCCGGCCTAGTCTCACAAGAGACAGCTATATCAGGGTCCTTTCAGCAAACGCTTGCTAGTGTATGCAATGGAATCATTGTTTGGAGGCTATTTATGGGATGGATCCCTGGATATGGCAGTCTCTAGATGGTCCATCCTTTTGTCTCAGCTCCAAACTTTGTCTCTGTAACTCCTTCCATGGGTGATTGTTTCCAATTCTAAGAAGGGGCAAAGTGTCCACACTTTGGTCTTCGTTCTTCTTCAGTTTCATGTGTTTTACAAATTGTCTCTTATATCTCGAGTATACTAAGTTTCTGGGCTAATATCCACTTATATGTATCAAAAGATGGCCTAGTAAATCATCACTGGAAAGAGAGGCCCATTGGACACGCAAACTTTATATGCCCCAGTACAGGGGAACGCCAGGGCCAAAAAGTGGGAATGGGTGGGTAGGGGAGTAGGGAAGAGGGTATGGGGGACTTTTGGGATAGCATTGGAAATGTAATTGAGGAAAATACGTAATAAAAAAAAAGAGACCTATGGGGCTTATGTTCTACTGAGTATGAACTATGTAATACAAAATGGTATTTCTGCATTATGACCTGTGTTCCAAATAGAAATTATCAAATGATGGAATTATAACCCTGAGTGAAATGATTGAACAAAGTCTGTGACCATGCCAAGTGTTCTGCTTGAGCATCAGGATTTCACGAGAAAAAGATGCTTGGTACCGACCTTTGTATAAGGTCTGTCGGGACTTTAGAGGTTGCAAAACAACCATTGAGCAGAGCAGGTTGTGGCATGGTTGTGATAGTTTGTATATGCTCGACCCAGGAGTGGCACTATTAGAAAGTATGGCCCTGTTGGAGTAGGTGTGTCACTGTGGGTATGGGCTGTAAGACCCTCACCCTAGCTGCTTGGAAGTCAGTATTCTGTTAGCAGCCTTCAAATGAAGATGTAGAACTCTCAGCTCCAGCTGTACCATGCCTGTCAGGATGCCTCTATGTTCCTGCCTTGATGATAATGGAATGAACCTCTGAACCTGTAAGCCAGCCTCAATTAAATGTTGTCCTTATAAGAGTTGCCTTGGTTGTGGTGTCTGTTCACAGCAGTAAAACCCTAACTAAGACACAGGCCATCAGAAAACACACTAGTTACTATGCTCCGTGGAACCACTGGGTATCTTGTTAGAAGCATGAAGAAAAATCATCTTGTTGGACTTGAATATTTGTTAGGCTTTGGTGTGAGGCTTGCGCAGCTCAGTCTTTCAAGACAAAACCACATTTGTCCTAAATCATTTCCCTCTCTATTCCTGCTACGTTCCTGGCCATTATAAATGGCCCTTGACCTATTTTTGGTGTCCATGAACTGACTTATCAGTGTCTAGGCACTAACTCCAGATGGCCCCTTCCCTGTTTGCTCTGTCTGACTTCCAGATCTCTGGTCAGCGTGTTCACAGACTTCCCTTCTTTAGTTTGACCCTTTGGAACACTGGTTCATTGGATGATGGAAGAGAATATATATCTGCACTCACAGTGCTGGCAAGAGTGTGCTTCTATTGACTCCAGTGACCAGAATCTCACCATGTTTTTTTGATCCTGTTGCTTTAACATGTTGGGAAATGGGTGGACTAATGAGACCTCTCTGTGACCCTTTACCTATGTTTGTTCACCAACGACAATGGTCAATGGCAGGCCTTTCACTGACCCTTGCACTCTCTATGTAGAAAACAGCCTTCCCTTTCTTTTCCTGTTTATTTATTCTTCTCTCACAAAACGCATCCTAACCACAGAAAAAGTCCTAGCCAGAAGCACTGAAGCAGATTGGGTTTGGGAAGCTTCATTTGTATTCCTTTTGTTTTGTTTTGCTTAAATTTGTATTCTTTTTCAGTGCTGGTGACAGAACCTCAGAAATTGTATGTAAATAAGAAGCAAATTGAAGTTTGATATCAGAGTACTGCAAGGATACTAGCAAGTATCCCTGAGTACATTTGAAACCAGCTTCTGTGTGTGTACACCCACACCCTGAAACAGAAATGTATTGTTCAGGTAATATAGGAGAAAGGGAACAGGAACATATTGGTGACCTGCCAGTGGTGGCCATGGGCAAAGTCCTCTTGTAAATGGCATTTGGAGACTCTTTATGAAACCATTTCTGTGTTAGAAATTTATCAAAAGAATGCAATTCATGGGAAAAAGTTCTCTATGAAAAATTGTGCATAACAGAGACATGTCACCCTCTATCTACATTCATAGATATGATGGTAAATATTTTTAATCAGGAATCCTTAATAATAGAATTGTATTATAGATGAGGGTTTTAAAATGCATATCTTTTATGTTTTGAGTAATCAATTCACATTTTCAAAGTGTTAATACCTTTGTGATTTTTAAGTAGGGAGATTCATTTATCTGGATATGAGTAACTCAAAGAAATATAACTATCTTAATATGCTATAAAGTATTTACACACACAAACACACACATAGTCTCAAATAAATATAACTTGAATTAGCACACTTCTTTCCAATCTCGAACACATTTGCTGTCACAGGGCTACAAATAGCTGTTTTCAGTTTCGTCATTTTTGTTTATCAATTCATAATAAATCTTTCCTCCACTCAATCAAGAATTTCTCACAAATCCCAGCAGACTGCTCGGTATTTGACGGTTTCCTAAATCTTACTAAATGAAAAACCTCTTTTCTTCCCTCACAAAATTTCCATAACCAATGAGTTCTAAAAATTTCTACCTTTATCCAACAGGAATATTGTGATTCATCCCCTTCAGTGGAAAGCCAAAAGGAGATGAGGAGTTCCCACGTGCCAGCTTCTCCTGGTCCTCACCTGCAAAGTTGTCTCCTCTGTCAGTCTCTCCAGAAGCCAGCTGGAGGAGCAACAGTGATAGACGGTGATGATGAGGAGCTTGGATCTGGCTTCTAGGACACTGTTTAGCAGAAGTTCTTAGAGCATGTGTACCAAGCTATGCAAACTCAAAAGTGTGTCATTTCAGGCCCCTCCCTCTGGGGTCCTTGCTCCAGAATCTGCTCTGTAACTGGGAAGTTCACTGTGTACATTTGTGGCTCTTTTTCAAAACAGAACAGCTTTTTGCTCCTAGAAATCTCACTATCACTCAGAAACTGAGCTGTGAAACCAGCTGACCAGGAGTTAGTGGTTGTGTGAGTATACACATGTGATGGAGTATTATTAACCATAAAGGCATAAAAGTTTCATATTTGGTATAATATGGGTGAATCCTAACTACATTGTATTAAATGAAATAAGCTAGACACAGGAGAGAAATATCAGATGATCCCACATAGGAGATCAGTGTAGAAGAAGCAAATTCAGACAGGGACGGTAGAATAGGGGTTACCAAGAGCTCAGTAGGTAAAGAGGTCACATTAGGGAATGATGATATAGTTGAGGTATAGATAATGTGTATAATTGCAAAATCCTGTGAATATATTTAACACACTATATTGTACACTTAATTAAAACGATGTTATGCAGACTTTACAACAATGTATTTACATATCTGTATGGATATATATGAATGTATGTATATGTATGCACATATACATATATTTTGGCATATATGTCAACAGAAAACAAAACACAATATGTCCCATTTCTCAAGTATCAGTGTATATATTCCTTCCTGTCTGTGAATCTCTATCAGTTAGACTCATATAAATGCACTTTCTTTTTCTCAGAGTTGTTGAAGGTAATCATTGTTACTTAAATGTAAATAGGTGTGTGTGTGTGTGTGTGTGTCCGTCCATGTTTCTCTGCATAGTGGGGAGTGCTCATTCTGTTGTGTATACATATAGAAGCCAGAAGTTAGGTGTCTTCCTCAATGACTCTCCACCTTATTTTTTGAACCTGGACCTTTTCAATTTGGTCAGACTGCCTGGGCAACACACCCAGGGGCTCCTCCCCTCTTGTCTCCCTCTTCTCAGCGCTAGCATAGTGCTTAGCTGTGCCCCACATTTAACTGAGTGCTGGAGATCAGAGTTAAGTCCTCCTAAGTACATGGCAGGCACTCTACTGGCAACTATCTCTCAAGTGTTAACTCTTAACTAAACAACTTTAGTCAATGTTTTGCTGTTCGGTGATTTTGAAACTGCTCATTTTTGCTAGTGTCAGGTAGGATCCAGAAATCAAAGGGAACTCGGCAACTCCCATACTTCACTTACCTTGTGATTTTTAGCAGAGCCAAGTTTGGATAGCTTTCCAGTTTTTCTTTTACACAGCATTATGGACACTACAAAAATCTCACTGAAGCACAAAAACCTTGACGTCAGTTCTCTGGGTTCCAAATTTGATGTTAATACCCCTTAAGAGAATCCATTGAATAATCGCATCTAGCAAGAAGTCTGGGTATTGGGGTAACTGAAAACTTTGCAACTATGTTCCAAAGGGAGTGTGGAGATGAGATGGAAGAGAAGAAGAGGAGGAAGGGAAAGGAAAATTATTTTTAGAGTTAGCTTTAGTGTTTACATAATGATCAGAATTATGACACAGAAATTTGTGATTTATTTAACTATTTTTCTGTTTTGGAAATTTAGGACACCCCAAAATCTTACTGTTATTTTAAAAGAACAACATAAGAGGCATCTTTGTACATACTTCTCAGTCTTCATAGTTTTATTTTGTAAATAGTTTATTTTTCATTAATAATTAACACACAGAATTAGGTTTTATTGTGCCAGTTTCAGACAAAATTTATTTTGTTGAATCACCTCACCTTTCTCACCCCCCATACCCTCACCCCCTCCCCACTGTACCTTACACACATCCTCCATCTCCACATTCACCTCCCTGTGCCCTTCCTCTACTTCTGCAACACTTTCTTTCCCTCTTTGTGCACTCTTTTCTGATTCCAGAGCCTACAGTCAAGGAATTCACCCCAACTTACATACGACAGACAGACAGACAGACAGACAGACAGACAGACTTTATAGGCTAGGCTCCACATGTGAGAGATGTGCTGTCTGTCTAAATCTGGAGGGTTTTTTTTTCTAATTCCCATATTCATTCATTTTTCTGTAAGTTATGTGATTTCATTTTTCTTTACAGCTGAATAAATACCATTTATATATGTGCCACGTTTTCCTTATCCATTCATCTGTTGGCTCCATTTGGGCTGGTTCCATTTCTTTGCTATTTTGAATAGAAAACCAATAAATGTGGATGTGCAGGTATCTCTGTGGTAGAATACACACACACACACACACACACACTCACACACACACACATACACACACTCACACACTCAGAAGTATATCTGGATCATAGGGAAGTTCTGTTTTTTTAATTTTTAGAAATGTATACTAATTTATATAATGGCTGTACTAGGTTACATTACCTCAACAGCACTGCTGTCTCTTTTCTTTATCTTAGTAATTGTCACTAGGGGAAGATGGAATCCAAAACGTAGCTTCAATTTTCACTCAGCTGGTAACTAAGAATGCTGAACGCCTTTTTAATCTCTGGTGTCCATATGTGGTCCTACTTTTGCGAACGGTATCTTCCATTCATTGGCTGATTTATTGACTAGCTATTTTGAAGTTTAATTACTGCAGTTCTTTATATATTCTAGACGCCCAGCCCCTGTCTGAGGCATAGCTGGCAAAGACATTCTCCACTCTGCAGGCTGTTGGAGAATGTTGCAGAATGTTCACTCTGTCCTGTCCTCTGTGGACAAAGGGAGGAGCCTCTCTGCCAGGCATTCCGGAGCCCAGTCCTCCGGTTCTTCTCTCCACCACATCCAGATGCTCCAGCTCTGGAATCCCTGGCTCCAATCTCTCTTCCCAGTAATTTTCCAGCACTTTTCACACACTAGACTGTAACTAGACACTGAGGAACCCTACGGCTTCCCAAATCTTACATCCAGGAGTTGTCAGTGGGAAGGGGGGGTCCATAGAAGAGGGCCAGATTCAGCCAGGTTGAAGGGAGGGGGAGGTGTACGGCAGCCCCAAAGGTGCTTGAGGCAAAGCAAAGTCAGCTGAGGTGTGAGCAGTAAAAGGGCTCCAGCAGTATCTTGCTGAAGACCCCGCATTCCTTGGGAACTGCAAAGTCCTAGAATTCCTGCACTAAGGGCCAGTAGGGGCTGGGGGTGGCGATGGGGGCATAAAGGGGTCTCCTGCAGCTAGGCCGAAGCTGGGTTTGTATAATCAAGACAATTTAAACTACTTGCCAGGACAAATACTTGAAGGTGGTCTTGGAATCCTGTGAGGATCTAAGGAAGGGAAACACCTGCCCTCAACACCTATCACGTGAGGACATCAGTAAGCAAAGCTAGTCACTGGGTGAGTCAGTGGACAGACCAGGGATTTGGATGGCTCACCCGTGTCTTGGCGGAACTGGTTCATGGACTGCAGGTCGATGATGTAGGGGGCAATCTGTCTCTCCACCTAGCCCAACACCACGCTGGCCCCGCGCGTGGACCAGCGCAGCACCGCCTTGAAGTGGTGTTTCACAGCAGGGCTGTAGGGACACCAGCCGCCATGATCGGTCAGCCATTCCTACACCACTAGGGTCCAAGGCTGAGGTCTGGAGCATGAAGTGCCCTGAGATGCTCCCTTCCCCGTCCTTGCACACCCGGCCTCGGGCGCCACCGCCTCCCGGGAAGCCTCAGCTGTGGTTCATGGGGGAGTCTGCAGTCGCTTAGGCACCGGGACGCGGACCCGTAGCTGCCCGCCTCCAACTGTGCTCCACCGCCCCTGTCGCTGCCGCTGCTCCGAGGGGTCCAGCGGCTTCATGCAAAAAACCTGACCCTGCACATTCGCCGCCCGCCTTGCAAAGCCACCCAGGGCGCACGGCCCAAGCGCGACGCAGCACCCGCCTCGCACCAGTTGAGCCTCGCTGGAGTTGCATGGTCACGCCCTCCGTCCTCTCTCCGCTGGGAGCCAGGCAACGGCGGTGGCACAGCTCCCTCCCTGGGGCTCCGCTCAGAGGCTTCCAGGTGTCTCCCCTCCCCGGAAGAACGCCAAGGTGAGCTCACGCCCGCGGATACTTCCCGGGTCCCCGGGTGTCCAAAAGCTCGCTTGCCATCCCGGTCCCAGGGGCCAACGCGGGGACTGAGGTTTGCAGCCACTAACTTCCTGTCTGTTTTCAGCTCAGCGCTGGCTGTATCCGCGGCCAGAGCTCCTACACTTGAGTCTCACCAGGGCTTTTGCTCGCACTGACATACACACACTGACGAACACACGCACGCTCAGCCCCACGCCTTCTTCTTCTGGCCTGCTATTACCTCATCCAGGCCTGAATCCTGGAGGTGTGTCAGATATGCAGAAGCCACGCCCTCTGTCAGTTTGCACCAGCATCTTAGAGCTTTCATGCTCTCTGCTGGTCAAACGTCACAGTTGTGACCACTGAAAGTCAGTGCCAAGGGATGCATGCGTTTATGGTATAAACTTTATGCTGTCTATGTAGAAATCAGAGCAGGCTGAAATATTGTACTGCCTTTTGAAAGTCAATATGAAACAAAGAAATAGACTCTTATACTCTGTACCCATTGGATGTTGTATATGTACATACATAAAATGGGTTTAATTAGAACTACCCCCAGACACTAATGACTATCAAATAAAAAGCCTAGTGCCAGGTGTGGGGCCAGGTGTGGGTTACCTTTTAAAGCTGCCCCACACAACCCCTCAAAGCATTACAGGCTATTCCACGGCTCTTGGTTACTGTCCAGAACTTGATAAGGGGTTAATACAGACGTCCCATTTAGGGCTGAGAACTCTGTATTATTCTCAACACTTTGAACAAGTAAGTATGAGTCTCTGTGTTGAATAATACCCATATTTTAAAGAAAGCTTCTGCCTAGGCCTATGGACATAAACATAAATATTGAGAAGGAATTTTGACACAAGACTGTTTAGGAATTAGCAGTGGCATCTTCTACTCTAGGATCTAGGAGCTCCCCAGCCATTGATTTGGAGCCAGTCTTCTAGTGTGGTTGTGCCGTTTCTCCCTTTGACCAAGCAATGTACTCAACATCTAGTCTCCTCATATCCATCACCATCACCATCGTCGTCGTCGTTGTCGTCCTCATCAGCATCATTGTGAGGAGGCACAAACTATAGTGTGTATGTGGAGAGGGAAGGACAACTTTGTAGAGTCAGTTCTTTTTTATCATTATGTGGGTCCTGGGCATTGAACTTGGGTTATTTGGTGTGTGGTAAGCTCTTTTAGCCACTGGGCCATTTTGTGAATCCTATTATCAGTATACTTTTTTTAGCGTTTCTATTAGGGGTGTCATGATATTTCTTGAGCTTTTAATGTGTGTGAACATGCCGTGTGTTAATAATAGTGATGCTTATTTAGTGTTTCCCTATGTGACTTCTTGATTTCTGCATCTTCTTTGTGAAATGTTTGTTCATGTGTTTGGCTACTTTTAAAATGAAGTGAGAACATTAAAAATATCCTCAATGAAAACTTTTGGATACTTGACTTGAAAATATCTTCTATCAAGCTGGAGGCTCTTTTCATCCTTAACAGGGTTTTTGTTTTTTACAACTTTCTGGCTTCCACTTTCTGTATTTAGTGTAAGAATTGCTTGACGGTCTTTTAGATTTGATGACTTTTCTGCTTTTCCTTATAAGGCTTATGATTTTACAATTTATACCTAGATATGTGGTACAATTTAAATTAATTATTATGTGGAAAATGATCCCTCCCTCCCTCCCTCCCTCCCTCCCTCCCTCCCTCCCTCCCTCCCTCCCTCCCTCCTTGCCTTTTCTTTCTGTTGGGACTTTGGGGACTTCTTGCTCCAGTGTGATTTATGAAAAAGTTTCATCTGAATTTCTTTGGTACCTTTGTCAAATACACCTGCAAATATTCCGTGAACCTATCCATTTTCAAAATCTCTCTATTCAATTCTATTTATATATGTGTTCGTCCCCTATCAGTAGTATATACTGTTGATTCACAAACTGTAATAATAAGCTAAGTTGGAATATTATAAGTAGGACACACTCAGAGTAAAAAACATTGTTTTAAATGTCAGATTCCAATTGCTAATTGCTGGTAAATAAGAATTTTTTGTTATTATCTGTTCACTCTACAGTTGCTTCAATTTTCACTCTGGTCTCAATATACATAGATCCCTCCACAACGTGCATGTTGGTAAGATGTTACCTAAGGCTCAGTGGAGTAAGATTACCAGGCTGAGCTGTCATGATTGACATTAGTACTTCATTAAAGATCAAGCCTCTTTGTCCTTCCACCTTCTGTCATCAAAAGATGCAACAAATGGCACTATCTTGGAAGCAGTGAGGTTTACCAGAGACATAAGTCCTTAGATCTTGGATTTCCCAGTCTCCACAGATACAGTAACAAATTTCTACTATTCAAAAATAACCCAGACCAGGGCTAGAGAGATGACAGCTCACAATTGTTTGTAACTCCAGTCCCAATGCATCTGACAACTTCCTCCTGGCTCCATGGCATCAGACACACATGTACTGCACAGACATACATGCAGGCAAAACATCCATACACATAAAAACAAAGAAAGAAAGAAAGAAAGAAAGAAAGAAAGAAAGAAAGAAAGAAAGAAAGAAACAAAGAAACAAAGAAACAAAGAAACAAAGAAACAAAGAAGGAAGGAAAGAAAAGTACCTCAGCCTCATGTACATTGTTAGAACATCAACAGTGAACTAAATCATTTATCCATCCGGCCCAGCAACTTTTTGTGGCTATTGTTCATTATTTAGGAATTTTTTAAGATACATAGACAAACGTATTCTGTAAAGAGCCTTTCTCTTCCCTTTTAATACATGTGTTATGTATTTCTTGTATTACATCAGCTAGGACTTCTAGTATTGAATTGGAGTGGTGACAGTAAACATCATAGCCTCATGTTTGATCTTGGCAGGAAAGCATTTAGGTCTCCTATCATTACATATCATAATAGATGTAGGGTTTTTAAAGTTCTTTATCATACTGAGAAATTAAGCTCTATTCCTAGTTTGCTGAGAGTGCTTGTGAATTATTGTTTAATTTTGCTGAATGCTTTTCTGTATCCAGTGATATGATATGATATTTTTGTTTTTTTTATCTCAGTTGCATCTCTCTGGCGCTGTCCATTCTCCTCATCCTTCTCTAGCATGTCTCGCAGTGTTGGCATCTTCTATGCTGCCATGACCAAAACCTCCCTTCCTTGGCTGTCTTAGACCATCTGCCATGCTTTCCTCAAGTGGATAAAACTTTCAATGAGCCATCAAATATGGCCAAAAGAGTAACAGGAAAGGCTTAGATACATCATTTAAATGTTAACCACATTCCTGTCCTCCTTCACTGACCCAAAAATCTATCAGGTGGCATACATCCTTCTTCCTGATAAGGTATGGAAGATTTGAGAATGTGCCTTTACCATCTCTGGATAAAGATCCTCAAATAAGTCTGGTGTTCATATATCCTGATTATCCTTGGTTTTGATCTATTTCCATAAGGTGTGTGTGTGTGTGTGTGTGTGTGTGTGTGTGTGTGTGTGTGTGCCAGGACCCCTGTTGTGAATTCAGAGTGAAAAACTTGTAAATTGCCTTCAGCAAGGCTCTTATGTTTTGTTGGTTGGTTGGTTGGTTTTTGGTTAAATCAATAACACTAAGACTATGCAGGCTAAAATCTTGGTTAAACTATATATTTAAATGGCATACTTTCATTGTTATGAAATATCAGTTGAGTCATTGCCCAAAAAGGATGCCAATAGAAGAAAGCCTCCTTGTGACCTGTCTGTTTTGACACAGGATCCTGGCTGCCATTGGGAGGGAATGTACCTCACAGCTCCATCCAATAGGTGGCAATGTTGTGTTAGGAAATGGTCTCTAAGCAGGCCTGCAGACTTGAGTCTCTCACCACAGCTGGGCTTTTCCACCTCCTTAGCACACTTTTATTTTGCTAGCCTACATGCAGGCCCAGAGGGCAATCGACATGTCCAAGTGGAGCAGATGTCAAACAAGAGGTCCTCTTCTGCATCAAGTATTGAGTCCATCCAAATGATCCTATTCTTTGGGTTCCCTTTATCTTCCTTCCCCATCAAAAGTATCACCTAACCTACATCAGTTTGATTCTATTGTTTCCTTCCCACTAACAGAATCAAAATGAAAATCAGGGGCTTTTACCCCATACACCTGCTTAGAAGCCCAGGAAATCAAAGACTCTGGTACAGGCCAGCTAGAGTAGAGAAGTGCAGCTGTGGGGAGATAGAGAAGGGAAACTTGATTGTCAGCACCTTTTCACGCCAGCATCCATTTCTCTCCACGTAACTCTCAATGCTACAGAATACCCAGGTCCAGGTGTTGGCCTCATGCACCGTGCTTCCTCCCATTGGTTCTGTCAGACTGACCAGGCTTTGATGTTCGTATTTTTTCCTCCTTGTTGGAAAGTGAGGGATACTGTGACTTCGTTGAATGAGTCAAAATAATACTGTTGAGCCCCTTTCTGAATTCCTCCCAACATGGGTATACAATTTTGCATGGCCCCCAGAGCCCCCCTGGAATAGAAACCTCTCAGAGGTATGTTTTATCTCCCTCCCCCAAAAGCAGCTGAGGAGGAGGTAGACAAAGAGTGGGTTCAGAGTTAGAAAAAAGAAATCACCTACATGATTCTATCTTTGGTGTTGGATAACTGGTTTGTATTAAACTGAATGGATTTCTAATGATTTGGTTAACGCAAAGCTATGTACCACAGAAGTCCTTTATTGCTGACATGATTAATATCCACACTAGTAAGTCATGTATCTGGTAGCTATAGCTACATCCCTTTTCTGCAGGGCCATGGGACTTGCTTACCCAATGTAACAGCCCATCCTTTTTTCTCCTTTGCTGAGAATAACTTGAGTAATACTGAAGAGCCATTGGGATCGCTAGCTCATAGTCAGACGTATTAACATGTGTGTCAGTGGGGACTTTTAATCCTCTTCCTTTGCCCACTGCATGTGTTTCTTGGTTGACAGAATTTGATTCCACAAATCAGGGAATCCTCTCAGGTTCTGGAATGTACAGAGCAGAATATGTAATAGAAAAGATAGTTATTGATTACATGTTGACAAGCTAGAGAGTTGGTTCCAGGGTTATGAGCATTTCTTCCAGAGGATCTGGAGTTCAATTCCCAGACCAGCCATGGCAGCTCACAACCCTCCAATTATAGCTCCAAATTCCAGAGGAGCTCATGCCTTCTTCTGGATTCCTAGGCATTAGGCATATACCTAGTGTATAGGCATACACAGAGACAAAAACACCTATACATATAAAATAAATAAATAAATCTAAGAAAAGTCATAGATTGAGAGCTGAGAAGGTAGAGCATGCCTCTCAGTAGAGAAGAGTATAGCAGACAAGTCAGTCCTATGGGCAAACGACAGGACACATTGTAAGAATTTGACTTGGGATGTTTACAGATTAATTTTAAGGAGCGAATATGGAATTTGGTAGGAAGCACAGCTTAGATTAAGCATTGCCGCAACCAGGATTGTCAATTAGGCAGGCCTATTTTCTTTAAGGAAATGAATGCCTAGTCACTTGGAATGCTGGAGTGAAACTGGTCAAACAACTTGGTGCCCTAGGCTATTCTTTTAGGAGCAGCAGCCACCTGAATTTCCCCCAAGTCTTGAGAACCAATTAGGCCCCAGTCATGGGCTTTCTCTTAGAAAATAGAATTTATCCTTATGAAAAGCCCCCATGTACTGTGTACCCTCCATCTGTAGGATCCACCCTCAGGCTTATTAAATCTTCCTTTGCAGGTTCTAGCCCCAAGCACTGTATGTAGCCCAGTCAACATGCACTGTTCTTATGACCAAAGTCTCAGATTCTTTTCTATAGTGGGGCATTTTGCAAGGGGATTTCAATGTATCCATTTCTAAGGCTTTTCTATGAGAATTACCACATAGAAACTACTTTCCCAAAGTCCTACTGTGTTTAAATGTGTAAGAAAATTAAGCCATTTTCTCTAAATTTGATCCCCATCTGACTGCCGCAATTCAGATGCCCCAATTTTCATTCTTTGCAGTCCACTTCGTTGTCAGTCATAATACTTGCAGGGTCGGAACCCCCTCTACTCCCAACAGAACTTAAAAATAATGAGGATCTTTTGGCTGGTAAGAGTAACTTATAAGTTATAAACAAACAAACAAACAAAAAATAAATAACTAAAGAAAACAGCTGTGAAAACAACATTTATTACTTTATAATATTGAGAATGAATATTTGGACCAAAAACAAAGGGAATTCCATACAAATAATTTTTTTAATTTGTATCTCAAAATTCACTATGTTTAATGGTGATTCATCTGTATTTGATTTGGGAACAATACATTGGGCAGGGGACACAAAATATCTCACAATAGGACTAGGAGGTGTCTGGAAAATAAGGGGAGTTGTGGCTTGCGATCATGCTAGCTCTAACACAGGACATATTTCGTTCTGATAAGGGAAGAATTGAAGCAATGCCAGATCTCTTAGCAACCTTCCCTCAGCATCTCAACTACTCGTTCCACTTTCCCTCCAATAATCTAAGACCTCATGTCTTCTGTATGTAAGGTCTCATTGACTCTGATTTTGATGAGATTACTTCTTGAACACCGCGTCCTTTCTCTCCAAGGGACCAGGACTTGAGTGTCACACTGCTGAAAATTGTCCAGTATCTTCCTAGCCCTCTCCATTGTGAATCCTATGAAGTAGAAACCAGTGCTTGCTCTCCATAACTCAAGACCAGGAACTCTCAGGTGCACAAATTCTATGGCAGAGACCAGTTCCTTGCCTGCTCAATGATTTCCAAAACCATTCCTTGAAGGTTAATTTCAGATCCAAGTCTTAAGTAAGAAAGCCAAAGTGGAAGAAGGGCATCTATGATCAGGGGCATCTTAGGGCTGAAAACTCTGTGATCCAGTGTCCTGGCTGAGCTCTGGTCAGCAGAGAAGGGAGATAAGCGTAGAACCAAATGAGTATGTTTGAAATTGGTTCAAGTTTCCAGAAGCATGGTAGGCTTCTTTTTTTCCATGAATCTTTTGGCCAACAACTCCAGTTTCTATGCTCTGAACTTTCTCACATCGTAGCATTTCCTGACACTAGGATCTCCGAGACCACATTAGCACTTAATTTTCTTTTCCATGTTACCTTACATAAATAGTTCAATTGATGGTTTTGTCTTGGTTTGTTTGTTTGTTTGTTTGAATAAACTAAAAATGCCTGGTACCTAGGACGTAATCTAGAACTGCCATTTTGGGGTGAAAGCAATCATTTTGAAACTTCATAAAACATTATTGTCTGCAGAAAAACACAATAGGCAATTCCCTTAAAGTTTTAAAAGACTAAACCCTTTCCAGCCCTCAGAAATCTATGCTCAGCATTTCTACATTCTGAACATTTCCAGAAATTGTGTTATACCACTCTTTATATTTATCTTGCTTCATATGATCATCAATGGATTCCATAATAGAACCAAACTCAATGATATTGGAAACTCCAGCCTGGTATGTACAAGTGATGCCAGCAGCATGCATGGCCACCAATGAACCATTAGAATCAAATACTGGGGATCCAGAAGACCCACCAAAAAAACTGGTGTCATAAGTAACCACATCAGAGTTGTGAAGCATTTCCTGGAAACTTCTTTGTGTGTACATATGGATAAAAGATGTAGAAAAACAGAAGCCTGCTTCCTCTCTTGCTTGAAAATTTTCCTGACATTTTTTTCTTCTACTACTTTGAGGGACCACTGTACAGCAATCAATAGACTTCTTTTCTCCCTCAGGATGGCCAATGATATAAATCAACCCACTATGTGGCACAGGTCTTATTCTATGATACAGCCCAGCAGGTACTTCTTGTCCATTTTCCTTCAGTTCCAGGACAGCATAGTCAAGGTGTTTATCAGATATTTCAAACCAAGGTTTAACCATAAAAAACTTGTCTCCTGTTGGTAGTAACTCTTCATAATCAAAGGTCACCTTTACACACTGACTAATTATGTTTGCCCACTCACTTGAATCTATGCCTTCACCCACAATGCTAGCTATCACATGCTGACAAGTCAAAATGTACAACTCTTTAAAAACAAAGCAGGTGGCACAGCCTGCATTTCCATTGTTGTTCCACCATAGGAACCCAACTGAGTCACTGACCCTCGAAAGATGTTTGACCACTTTAACAGGAGTAGAATTTCTTGTCATTTTCCCAAAGTGTTCTTTATGCACTTTGAATAAGGAAGCTTTCTTCTTCCTTTTTTCACTTTTTTCCTTGATGTATGCTCTAAGTTTTTTTCCTTCTTCTTTCAATGTAGTGTACTCATTCACAATGTACTCTTCTAGCTTATGAAAGTTTCTGTTCTCTGACCCAGAATTCTGAGTGACAGAGACTACTCTGGGGTTCTTTGGTAGCTCAGCTGCAACCTGAAAAAGCTTGCCCTCTAACTCATCAACTGGCTGTGTGTTTTCTATGATGGTGTCCAGGTCATTAATGAGTTTCCAATCGTCACTCTCTATGAAAGTACAAAACCTGCCATCCTTCCTCAGAGTGTCCCTGATGGTCTCTCCTTTGAAGCCATAGACACAGAGTTTGTTCCCCTCTTTCTGAAGTTCTCCACACTTCAGAATCTTTTTCCTCTTACTCCCAACTGCATGAATGCAAAATCGGACGTAATTGGTAGATGCTTGGTCCTGTGATTCAAAGAATTGTTTATTTTCCTGTGTCTTACTTTTACATTGACAAAATGTAATGACGACATGGCTGCCTTCTGGTATACAGCAGACGGGCATGCCAAGGTTTAAGTACCCTTCAATTCCTTCTTTGCCACACACCAGCATTTCTCTGCCCTTTTGACTTTCTACCTCTTCTCTGACAGCACTGAGAGTGTTGAGTGCTGCATACAAGCTGCTTGTCTCCCTACACGTGAGCTCATATTTCATGTTTTTGTGTTTCCTAGAGTTCACACCCAAGGTTACTGTGATTTTCTTATTTAGGGGAGGAGTCTGATCTTGTCGAGTTTTCCTGGGTGAAAGTGGTCTTTGGTCCCTGGTGTTGGTTATATCCCTTGGCATTTTTTTAGAGTCCACTTTTACTGTGTTGGGGTCATTCTGCTCTTCTTTGGGGACCTAAAAATAAATGGTAGATATTTATAACTCTGACATCTCGAGGCCTGTGTCCGTCTTTAGTGTCAACACACAGTTCATATGGGAAATTCAGTACAAATCTCTAAAGACCAATAAGTAGAATTAAATCAAGGTTCATCTTTGAATTTAAAATACAACCTCAACTTAATATCAAATAGGAGAGAAAAGCTCCTTTTGTTATACATGGTGCATTTTTCTAAAAAACAAACAAACAAACAAACAAAAACAGAAAAACCAAACAAACAAAAAAGGAGTGCAGACACAGTGTTCTTCAGATACCCAAAGGTCTGCAAGCTTCCCTGTATGGCATGTCAACTCATTTTTTTAATATACATTTTATCTTATCCAAGCATAAGATGTGTTACAATAACATTTTATTAAGCTATTTATTTACCATTAATTTGCTCTTAAGATTTATTCATTTTATGTATATCAATTTTTTTTACCTAATGTGTTTGTGTTCCATACGCAGGCCTGGTGCCCACAGAAGTCTGGAGAAAGCATCAGATCCCCTGAACTGGAGTTACTAGTATTTACTAACCACCGTGCGAATGCAGAAGACCAAACCCAGTTCCTCTGCAACAGCAACAGGTGCTCCATAATCCGGAATTTATTTAGCAATTTGTAAAACAGAATCTTCGTATGCAATTAATGCTTCCATGGAATTCAGTATTCAGCCCAGTTTGTCTTCAACCTCACAATTTTCATATCTCCTTAATACTGTGATTTAGGCAGCATGTATCATGAAACTCATGCAAGCTGTTCTCTTTAGCACATAAATTCCTTAAATTAATATAATCACATGAAATATCTTGGTTACATCCTATGTAGATAGCTACAAATGCACAGTGGATTCTAATACAAATTCTCATTTTTTTTTAATTGGACTACACATTTTTTTGGTAAATTTTCATCATCTCCTATTTTTTATAAGACTTTATGTTAAGACGCAAAAAAAAAAAAAAAAAAAGAGGAAAATGGGAGGACATAAGTCAAATTCCAGAAATAGGAAATTCTCAATGAAAACTGAAACTGTTTATGGCAGCCATTGTTAACTGTCTTGACAGAACCTCAAATTACCTGTGGTATGGGTCTCTGGGAATGTCTGTGGGGTGTTTCTTCATCAATCCTGGGAAGAACCACTCTACAAACATGTTGGCAACATCCCCTAGGTTGGGTCCCGGACTGTTTAAGTTGATAATGGGGGAACTGAGCGCATGTTCACTGTTTTCTACTGTTGACTGCAAATACAACATAACTAACTCTCTCAAGGTCATGCTCCTGTGACTTCCTTCCCATGATGAGTTGTCACAAACTGTGAGTCACACAAACCCTTCCTGTTTTAATTTGCTTTTGTCCGGTTATTTTATCACAGTGACAGGAAAAGGAACTAAGGCAGCAATTGCCTTAGTTTGCCTGAAAGACTCATTAGCCCCAAATCATATTCGTCATGAGAAGCCAGCAAGTCACTCACTGGTAATGGGAGTAGCAGTGTTGGAGCTTGGTTAAAAATTAAGCCAGTCATCATTTGTAATTACACTAACATTATCAGTTAAAGAGAAAACAAAACAAAACAAAACAAAACAAAAAAAACAAAGCCATATAAATCTACTCACCCAGGCATAGAGTCTCTCAAAATGCATTTCTGCAGTTTATATTTGTTCAGACTTTTTCTATAGTCTAGATTTGGTCAGAAACATCCTTTTTGCACACATCGTAATACTTTAATAGACTTAAATATTCCTGGATAGGTATGGGCTTTTTTTGTGTGTGTGATGTTTCCTTCCTTCTTTGCAGTATTATATAGTTCATTCTGGTCTCAAATTCAAAATCTTCTATTCTATTCTATTGGAATTCTGGGATTACATTGTACCACATTCCTGCCCTGACACATTTGAAAGGGAAAGAGAGATCACATGTGTTGCTCGAGCTTGCTATTATGGAGTAGGACAGAAATAAACAGATATCAGCTTGCCATGGATCTTCTAGCTATTTGGATACCTTCCCTTCCAAAACCTGGACACAAAGAAACAAGGCAAAGGCTCTGACATTGCGCCTGGCACTTCCCAGATGCCTTGATGTAATAAAGGAAAATGTTAGTCTCAGAGCACACAATCATTTGTCAGGACAGAGCCTGAGAGTGTTAGGCTCTGAATAGCTCATTAAACTTGCCCAAGTCTTCATCACAGGCCCAAGCAACTCCATTCTCTCTTTTTTCTTCATAAGCAAATTGAAACCAAAAGCCTTCCTCACTTGCCTATAAGTTTTATGCTAAGAATAAATATACAATTTACAGTTTTGCAAACTGGAAAGTACTAAACAAATATAGGTTATTATGACTGAAGAGGTCAATCATACAGCATTTTGATGCGATTCAACAGTATTAATTTTGTTTTTTTCACAGGTTGGTTTGACATACTACATTTAGTCAGTTTTATTAATGTTTTAGACATGATTGCATTAAGTTTTTTTATTAAATGCTAATTTGATAGGGCTAAAAGCTATAATACAATTCCCTATCTTTGATGCCATTCACCAAACTAAATAAAGTGGGTGAGAAAGATGTAGAATGTGTCATTGTCCCATTCAACAATGAGGCAGTTTCTTGGCACTAGATCCTATGTAACCTAGGACCTATGGTGGCTAAAACAGCTAGCTACTAGTATATCCCACTAGCAACATTTATAGACATACCTGAGAGAAATAGTCCTTAATTTTTTTATTTTTCCTTGGATTAAATGAGATCTGTGATTTCCGCTTCTTACAGCTCATTTTGGCTTAGAGATGAAATAGATGGCTCAGCTGAAACTCAAACTCCAAAATGGTTTAAGTTGGGTTGGAAATTTAGTTCAGTGGTAGACTAGCAATTGCAAGGCCTGGGCTTCGTCCTCAACCTCCAAAAAAGAAAAAAAAAATGGTTCAAGTTATGGAAATATCTGCATAAAGAGTAAAAAATGAACTGGATGGCAACAGCCCCAAATTTTACCCCTTCCCTCAGCTTCAGATTCTGGCTCACAAGCTTTCCCAGATGTAAGTACTGGCTAAGGGACCCATGTAAAACACTACCTACCGTCCTCTAACTCTCCTTAGAGATAGCTCAACATCCCTCAACTGTACTCATCCCCTGGGCTCCATATTCCAACCCACAACTCCAACTGCTTTCCCAGAAATTAGAGACTTTCAGGGACGGCACTTTCCTCTGCCTGTAAACTCCCCTTAGAGCACATCCAACAGTCCTGAACTGTATCCTGTCACCTGGGATCCATGTTATGACCCACAGCTTGGATCGCAGGTGACAGAATACTAGCCTCTAGTCATCTAGGTTTGAGATTTTTATAGGTTTGGGTGCTGATTTCTGAGTTTATCTTTGTTCAAAGGGTGGTTTTAGATGTTTTTACCCCCTTGGCTTCTGTTTTGTCTCTAGTCTTCTGGACCGAGTGGAGGAGGGTTCTGGTGATGAGCAGGCCTGCAAGTTCAGGTACCTCTGCCTCGGTTTTTGTGACCTGTATGACCTCTGTGGTTTCAGGTGCCACTGTTGCATTTAGGATTCCAAGTACTGGGCAATCTCTCTGGTTCTGAGTACCTGCTTGGACTCTCTTGTAAGAATACAATCAACAAGAGCCAGAGCAATATGGCACCCCCAGGGCCCAGCTATCCTACTACCTCAAGTCTTGCATATTTCAACACAGCTGAAAATGACCTTAAATCCAACCTTAGGAAAAATAATAGAGTCTTTTAAAGAGGAAATGAAAAAAAAATCAGAAAAACACAAACAAGTGAGAAAATTAATAAAACTTTTCAAGACCTGAACATGGAAACAGAAGCAATAAAGAAAACACAAACTGAAGGAATCCTGGAGGTGGAAAATCTAGTTAAGAGAACAGAAACTACAAACACAAGCATCATCGACAGAGTACAAGAGATGAAAGAAAGCTCCTCAGGCATAGCAGATATAATAGAAGAAATTGATATATTAGTCAAAGAAAATGTTAATTCTAAAAAGTTCCTGGCACAAAACATCCAAGAAATCTTGAAGAGTAGGAAAAGACCAAATACTGTGAATATTATGAATAGAAGAAAGAGAAGATTCCAAGCTCAAAAGACTAGAAAATACTTTCAACAAATCATCATAGGAGAAAATTTCTCCAACCTACAGGAAAGGATTCTTATAAATGCACAAGAAGCTTACAGGACACCAAATAAGTTGGGCCAGAAAAAAAAGCACCCCCTTCCACAAAATAATCAAAACACTAAATGTACAGAATAAAGAAAATTAAAACCTGCAAAATAAAAAGTCCATGGGACATATGATAGCAGACCTGTTAAAAGTACACTCAACATTTCAAGAGAGACTCTAAAAGCTAGAAGGGCCTAGGCAGTTGTCTTGCAAACTCTAAAAGATCTCAGGTGCCAGCCCAGATTACTACATCAAGCAAAACCTTCAATAATCATAGTTAGAGTAAACAAGTTATTCTAAGACAAAACCAGATTTAAACAGTATCTATTCACAAATCTATCCGATAAATACACTAGAACGAAAAATGGAACTAAAATGCATTGTAACTCAAATGGACCTAAGAGATATATCTACAGAACATTTCACCCAAACACAAAAGAATGTGCCCTCTTCTCAGCATCTCCAAATGACCATATACTGACTCACAAAGCAAGTCTCAACAGATACAAGAAATTTGAAATAACCCCCTGTATCCAAACAGACCATCATGGATTAAAGTCAGATTTCAGCAACAACAGAAAGCCTACAACTCATAGAAACTGAACAACTTTCTACTGAATGACCACTGGGTTAAGGAAAAAAAATTAAAGAAATTAAAGACTTCCTAGAATTCAATGAAAATGAATGCACAACATACTCTAAGTTATGGGACAAAATGAAAGCAGTGCTAAGAGGAAAGTTCATAGCATTTAGTACTTTCATAAAAAAAAAAATAGTGAGATATCAAGCTAGCAACCCAAAGGCACACTTGAAAGCTCTAGAACAAAAAGAATAAAATACATTCAAGACAAGTAGGTGTTAAGAAATACTCTAATTCAGGCCTGGAACCAATTAAATAAAAAGAGAGAACAGTACAAAAAAATCAGTGAAGGAAGAAGTTGGCTCTTTGAGAAAATAAACAAGTCCTTATTCAGCCTAACTGAAATTCAAAGAGAGAATATCTAAATTACAAAATGAGAAATGAAAAGAGGACATAACAACAGGCACTGAGGAAATCCAAAGAATCACTAGGTCTTCCTTCAAAAACCTGTGTTCCACAAAATTGGAAAATCTGAAAGAATCTGTCTATATGTTCTTGACAGATATCACTTACCACAGTTAAACAATTTTAATAGACTCCTAAGGAAATAGAAGCAGTCATTAAAAGTCTCTCATCCAATAAAAGCCCAGCGCCAGATGGTTCTAGTGCAGAATTCTACCAGACTTTCTTTTTTTAAAAGGCATTTTTTAATTAAATATTTTCTTCATTTACATTTCAAATGCTATCCCCAAAGCAGACTTTTAAAAAAGAGCTAATATCAATACATCTCAAATTATGCCACAAAATGGAAAGAGAAAAAAACATTGCCAAATTCATTTTATGAGCCCACAGTCCCCCTGACACCTAAACCACGTACTTAACAGAACTAGAGAAAGTACCCAAGGAGCTAAAGGGATCTACAACCCTATAGGTGGAACAACAATATGAACTAACCAGTACCCCGGAGCTCTTGACTCTAGCTGCATATGTATCAAAAGATGGCCTAGTCGGCCATCACTGGAAAGAGAGGCCCATTGAACTTGCAAACTTTATATGCCCCAGTACAGGGGAATGCCAGGGCCAAAAAGTGGGAGTGGGTGGGTAGGGGAGTGTGGGGGGGAGGGTATCGGGGAGTTTTGGGATAGCATTGGAAATGTAAATGAGGAAAATACCTAATAAAAAATATTTTAAAAAAAAGAAAGAGGATTTCAAACCAAATTCCCTCATGAACATTAATGCAAAAATATTCAACAGCACACATGAAAACTGCATCCAAGAGCACATCAAAAAACATCACACATCATGATCTAGTAGGTTTCATCCAAGAGATGCAGGAATGGTTCAACATATGAAAATCTGTCATTGTAATCCACTATATAAAAAAAAAAAAAAACATGCTCATCTCATTATATTCTGAAAAAGGCCTTTGACAAAATCCAACACACCATCATAAAAGTCTTGGAGAGACCAAGGATACAAGGCACATACTTAAACATAATAAAGGCATATACAGCAAGCCTATAGCCAACCTCAAATGGAATGAAGAGAAAAACAATTCCACTAAAATCAGTTACAAGACAAGGCTGCTCACTCTTTCTATCTACTCAACATAGTGCTTGAATTTTTCTCTAGAGAAATAAGACAACTAATGGAAATCAAGGAGATATGAATTCAAAAGGAAGAAGTATCAACATATCTCTTTTGTAGATATGATAGTTCATATAAGCAACCCAAAAAAGTCTACCAGGAGCTCCTACATGTGATAAACACCTTCATCAAAGTATCTGAATACAGATTTAACAACAAAAACAACAACAAAAAGTAAAACAGTACCCTTACATTATATAAATGATAAACCAAGAAAGACATTAAAGAAATGATACTCTTTACAATAGTCACGAATAATGTAAAGTATGTTGTTGTGACGCTAACAAAACAAGTTAAAGACCTGTATGAGAAGAAATTCACACCTCTGAAGAAAGAAACTGAAGAAGATATTAGTAGATGGAAAGATCTCCTATGTACATAGATCTATAGGAGTAACAGTAAAAATGGCAGTCATAAAATCTTTCTACAGATTCAAGGTAATGCCCATAAAATTTTGAACACAGTTCCTTATAGACCTTGAAAATCAATACCCAACTACATATGGAAAAAAAAACAAAAAACAAACAAACAAACAAAAAACAAACAAGGATAGATAAAACAATCCTGTAAAATAAAAGAACTTCTGGAGGTATCGCCAACCCTGATTCCAAGCAATAGTAATAAAATCTGCATAAATGTGTATTGGCATAAAAAAGTGGTTGATCAATGGACTCAAGTTGAACATATAGAAGTAAATCCATATACCTATGAACTCAGGATTTTTGATCCCCCCCCCCAAAAAGCCAAAATTATACAATGTATAAAAGAAAGCATTTTCAGCAAATGGTGCTGGTCTAACTGAATGCCTGCATGTAGACGAATACAAATAGAGCAATATCTA
This sequence comes from Mus musculus, assembly GCF_000001635.26. NCBI lineage: Eukaryota > Metazoa > Chordata > Mammalia > Rodentia > Muridae > Mus > Mus musculus. Next base: position 12,579,571 of record NC_000085.6, on the reverse strand, counting down.
TCACTCTACACAAAACTCAAGTCTACACGGATCAAAGAACTCAACAAAAACATAGTACAATAAAACTTATAGAAGAGAGTGAGGAATATCCTTAAATGCATTGGCAAAAGAGAAAACTAATTGTGTAGCCACTAGGCCAACAATTAATAAATGGGACCCTTATGAAACTGAAAAGCTTCTGTAAGGCAAAGGATATTGTAAAGAGAACAAAACAGCAGCCTATAGACTGGAAAAAGATCTCCACCAACCCCATGTCTGACAGAGGATTATCATCCAAAATATATAAAGAACTCAAGAAAGTAGACAACAACAAAGCAAATAATCCAAATGAAAAATGGGGTACATCTAGATCTCAACAGGGAATTCCTTTTTTGTTTTGTTTTTCGAGACAGGGTTTCTCTGTATAGTCCTGGTTGTCCTGGAACTTAGTTTGTAGACCAGGCTGGCCTCGAACTCACAAATCCGCCTGCCTCTGCCTCCCGAGTGCTCGGATTAAAGGTGCACGCCACCACACCTGGCTTCAGGGAATTCTTGATATAGGAATCTCTCTAATGGCTAAGAAGCACTTAAAGAAATGTTCAACATCTTTAGTCATCAGGCAAATGCAAATCAAAGCAACTCTGAGATTCCATCTTATCCCTGTCAGAATGCTCAGAATGCCTAAGATCAGAAATTCAAGTGACAGCTCATGCTGGAGAGGATGTAGAAGAAGGCAAAATTCCTCCATTGCTGGAGAGAGTTCAGATGAGTACAACCACTTTGGAAATCAATTTGGCAGTTTCTCAGAAAATTGGGAATAAACTTTATACCTTAATATCCAGCTATACCACTCCTAGACATATACTAAAGGACATACCACCATACTACAAAGACACTTGTTTAAATATGTTCATAACAGCTTTATTCATACTAACCAGAAACTGGAAACAACCTAGATGTCACTCAACTGAAAAGATAGATAAAATATACTACATTTACATAATGGAGTATTGGATGGAATCTAATGGGAACAGAACCAGGAAGGATCAGTCAGGTCAGGGAAGGACAGAGAAAGGGAGTACTGGGAGAGAGAATTAGAATCGGAAGTGGAACTGTGCAACTAACTAGAAATGTAGGGCAATCGAACCTCCCTGGAATCTATGAGGGTGACCCTAGTGAAGACTCCTAGCAATGGGGGATATGAAGTCTGAACTAGCCATCCCCTGTGACCATGGAAGGCTTTCAGTGTAACAACTGGGACCCCAACACAGTCACAAAACATTCAACCTACAATTTGTCCTGCCTCAGAGATATTCTGGGGTAAAATAGGGGCAGAATTTGAGGGACTGGCCAACCAATGACTAGTTCAGCTTGAGACCCATGCCATAGAAGGAGTCCACCCTTGACACTGCTAATGATATTCTGCTATACTTGCAGACAGGAGCCTAACATAATCATCATCAGGGAGGCTTCATCCAGCAACTGATAGAAACAGATGCAGAGACTCACAGTCAAGCGTTAGGTGGATATAGGGGAATCCTCTGGAAGAGGCAGGGGGAAGGACTGTAGAAGCCAAAAGGGTCAAGCACACTACAGAATCAACTGGCTTTGTAGGGGCTCAGAGAATGAACCGTCAATCAGAGAGCATTCATGGGACAGCCCTAGGCTTCTCAGCATATATGTTACAGTTATGTAGCTTGCTCTTCATGTCAGACTCCTAACAGTGATAGCAGGTGCTGTCTCTGACTCTGCTGTCTGCCTTTGGGACCCTTTCCTCCTATTGGGCTGGCTTGTGTAGCCTCAGTAGGAGAAGATGCGCTAGTTGTACTACAACTTGATATGTTAGGTTGGTTGATATCCAAGGTAGGCTTACCTTATTCTGAAGAGAAAAGGAGGAGAGGTAGATGGGGAATTGAAGGTAGAGGAGGTAAGGAAGGACTGGGAGAGGAGCAGGATTGGGAACCTATGTAAAATTAATTAGCTAGTTGTGTATTTAATTAATTAAAATAAATAAAAAGTAAGACCTGAAACACCGGCCAGGGGAGATGAACTGGGTGGGTCCTAGGTCCTATCATTCCCCTTCATCTCTGCCTTGCTTGTCTCGGGACTTTAACAGTGCAAGCAGATAATTTATCTGCCAAGATAATCGCTCAAATAAGAAGAACAGAGCATCACGTGTCCCATGAACATGTCTTGCACTGTACCAAACACTATATATACCAAATACAAATCATCTGTTTTATCTAACCCCCACCACTGCCACAGAAAGCAGGTTCTATATAGATTTTGTTTTGGGAAAAGGGTATTCTTGTCAAGGGAGATGGTGCATCCAAACCCACAGATGGAAATAAATGGAGAATTCAGATGCAGATACCCTACAAAGGGTTTGCAGCTTGGAAACTCAAAATTATTTTCTACTTACACTGATGTTAATATCTGCTGTTGGTTTAAAATGGAGATGATAAGGCCAGGCAAACAGGCATGAAGAGAACTGAGTAGTGGTCTGAAAACAAAAGAAATTGGTAAGAAACATCAAAAAGTAATATGGAAAGTTTATCCAACTTAGTTACTGCTTTAGGTCCTTTGTTTGAAATGGCACTTCTCCCTGCTGTCTAAGCAAAAGAGGAAAAAATGGTTTAAATGACATACTGACACCACTAACAGTGGGAGAGGGGACTGTTGCCAACTCTGTTTCCTGCCTTTGAGGCCCTTCCGGTGCTAAGAACCACTAGACCATATGCCACAAAGGAGAGCAAGCTTGTGCTTCTTCAGTAGGTCACCATCAGAAGACACAGTCAAGGAATGAGTGCTGTAGGCAGTGAACTGATAAGTTTCCATAAGCTCCATCACATAGTTCTCGGAACCTTGCTTTAAAAGTTTCAGTTCATTCTACAGAGCTCAAACTTCTATTCAAAAATCACAAAACTCCAGTGAGGATATCTTGGAGAATTTATATTTACATTATTTTCTAACGAAAAGACAAGAAGGAGGTGGAAACAGGAGACGACCATATAATGAAATTCCAAATACCTATCATATACCAAATAATTTTTCTTTGTAAGTTTTTTCTCATACACACACACACACACACACACACACACACACACACACATGTGCGCACGCGCGCGCGAGCGAAAATATATGTTCTTGTTTTTTCTGAGACAATGTCTCATATAACTCAGGCTGGCTATGGACTTTTGAACTCCTGATCCTCCTGCCTCCACTTTTCAACAGTCTGGATTATAGATATGTACTATCACATCTGCCATAAGCGGTACAGAGATTCAAATCCAGGGCTTTGTGAATAAAAGGTGATCGCTCTAACAGCTGGGCCACATATGAAACCCTGTAGTGTGTTTTTAACTAGTAGATGAAAGTCACACTCAACAAGTTAGGATTGTCTTTTTGTACAATTGCAGTGCCAATTTATTCACATCAAAATGCAACTAAGATACAGACATCACCTTTATTTTTTTTTTTTCCTTTAAAACATGTCTTGTTTTGTAGGCCAAGATGACCTCAAACTGGCCACCCTCCTGTCTCACCCTCCTCAGAGTTGGGACGAAAGTGAGCACAGCACACCCAACTTAATTATGCATTTTAGTCGTGTTTCCATCCATGTAGAAAGTGATCAGACGAAAACAGAAAGGTTGTCTGCGGACAGCCACCCACGGCTTGCTTCTTTTCTCTATGTGTAATTGAAGCACATACCCGGTGGGAGCCATGTAAAGCCTGTGTCCATGATCTTAACCCCTCCATTGTAGCACCTGAGTCCTAGATTTCTACCAGTAACTGCTGCTAAGGAGCTAGGAAGGATGTCTACTAGCCCCCCTGAACTAGTTCTGTGTTTGTGAAAAGCAGAAGCAACTAAAAATATGGCAGGGACATCCTATGAGAATTTGCACAGCAGGGTGAATGCCAAGAGTACGGGCTTAGCTTAGGCAGCCATGTTGGAGCTGCAGGGACCTGGGCTTACTGGCTGGCTCCTTCCTTTCTTTTTCTTTCTTTTTTTTTTTTTTTTTTTTTTGGTTTTTGGTTTTTGAGACAGGGTTTCTCTGTATAGCCCTGGCTGTCCTGGAACTCACTTTGTAGACCAGGCTGGCCTCGAACTCAGAAATCTGCCTGCCTCTGCCTCCCGAGTGCTGGGATTTTAAAGGCTTGGGCCACCACCGCCCGGCTACTGGCTACTTTCTGCCTCTTCCTCACCCTAAAAGGAGGGGCAGAGTCATCCTCATCTGCTGTGAAAATTGAACGGCCATCTGTGAACGATTACTCAGAGAATATTCCTGCTAGTGCTGGGATTGAGGCCAATATTTACCCACAGGGACACGCCTTGGACTTAAGAAAATGATAGTGCATGAGTACTTGAGGAACTGGTCTGGACTAGCTGATCTTGGTGGGCAGAAATTTCTGTTCAACCAGAAAAACAATGTGAGGTTCCCTGTCTGTTGATGGTTCATATTGTAAAATATAAAAGCTAACAGAAAGAAATATGAATTTGGCAGTTCACAGGCACATGCTTAAACAATTCTGAATCATTCCATATCTACCCCCACACAAACGATTTTCGGTATTCATGCTGGGTCATATTTTATTAGAATGTGGAGGAGGATCAGGTTAAAATGTCCACAGCCAGCCTGAGTTAAATGAGACTTTGTCTCAAAAAAAAATGGTGGAAATATCCTCTAATACAGAATTATTTGCTATATGATAGGTATTTGGAAGTTCATTGTATGATCCCCTCCTTCGTTTGTTTGTTTGTTTGTTTGTTTGTTTGTTTGTTTTTCGAGACAGGGTTTCTCTGTATAGCTCTGGGGATCCTGAAACTCACTTTGTAGACCAGGCTGGCCTCAAACTCAAAAATCTGCCTGCCTCTGCCTCCCCAGTGCTGGGATGAAAGGTGTGCGCCACCATGCCCGGCATATGATCCCCTCCTGCCTCCACTCCTCCTTGCTTTTTCAGTTAGAATGATGTGAATACAAATTCCTCCGAGTATACCACATTATAATTTGAGAAGACAAAGTACTTACATGTACTATCTTTCTTTAGTAGAGCAATAAACCAATATGGCCTGTACCAAGTCCCATCCTCGGTCTCCCTAACAGTTTCCTGGAATTGCTTTCTCCATCTTCTTCCCCTTTCTCTTGCCCCCTTTTTCTTTCCCCTGGCCTTTCTCACTCTCCCTATTTCTGAATAACGCCCTGCCCCACCAAGCCCCTTTAAGCCTCTTTCTGGCTTCTGAGCCACATCCGTCCCTCCCTATTGCCTAATAACTTCCTCTCCAGCCCCTTGTCTCCCTCCCCCACCTTCACTTCCCCCTCTCTTAAAGGCGCTTATTTTCTGGCTAGCCATGTGCACATTCTTGCCTACTTACTTTTCTCTCAGAAAGGCTTTCCAGAGGCAAAGACCAGAGCTGATCTAAGCCTGCCTCTTCCTACACTACCACATCATCAATACCAGCACGCTGAGGCTAGAATGCTGAAAACAACCCTGGGCTCCCTGGGTCCTTCAGATGGGTTAGCCCTTCTGCCTCTGTCCCAAGGGCTTTCCAGCGCTAGAAGTTCCCCCATGCCACCAGTGTGCCTGAGATTTCACCCACTCTTCATTTCAGAGTAGCACAGTTTGTTTATGGACCTGCCACCTTCCCTGGCTCACAGCTAGGACCAGCTACACTTGAACCCAACATCTAGCATTAAGTCTGCTTTTGGGAGGAAACCGTCACAGTGCCCTTAAAGAACACTAAAGATGACTGGTATTTTCTAGTCCTCAGCAGAACATACTGGGTTATGTTGATGGAAACAGCAGACAAATCAGGTTAATGTAGTAACCACCTATTCGAATATGGATAGCTTCCACTCCACCTGCTAGGCAAGCCTGAGAAAGAAATCAGTATTTGTCACTTGTGTATTTTTATTCCAAGATGAAATAGACTTGCTAAATATATTGGTGAATATTTGCTGCACACCACATTCTGACATGAAGAAATTAATCTTAAAGTGGCTTTTTACTTACTGGATCTTTCCACTCTATGGCAGCTTCGCTCCAGCCGCTGGAATCCCGGGTCTTTTAGAAAAAACAGAACCAGACTGTCATTTGACGTCTTTGTTCAGAGGGTGGAGAGACTGCGGATTGGTCCTTTCTCTGAACAGCAACCAGCTGTGCTTCAGTCCATTGGCTGCATTCAGAGCGCGGGACTGGACCAGAGCAAGCGCAGTGTGCATCCGCCCTGGTCTCTAAGGGCCGCCTAGTCAAGGAAGCCCGCCAATCGAGTGGGTGTGGTCCTCTACTCTCCAGGGATCTCCTTTTAGAGCCTAGTCAAATGAGGTATGCTAACTGGACTCAGTGGGAAGCTGAGGAGCCAGGACTAGATCTGGGTTCCCTCCTGGTTTCAGGCAGGTCCAGGGATTTTCTTCCAAATAGCAAGAGAGACCAGGGCAGCAGGTTAGTGACATGCTTTCTGGCTGCAGGCAGGAAGAGAATGAGCTAGGAGGAGGAAGGCTGGAGGACTCAGGGCCTTTCTAGGGGGTAACATCCCCACAGCAGACCAGCTTCAGTACTTGAACAAATCAGAAAGAAGCTGCAAATCCTTGTCAAAGACTCATTTTTCAAAAATGTATTAAATTTATTATTTGTGTGTAATATGTGTATGTGTGTGTATGCCACATGTCACAACTTTCAGGAATTCAGGCTCTTTCCTACCATGTGAGTCTAGTGGATCAAACTCAGTCAGACTTGGCAGCAGATGCTGAGTCATCTCGATGACCTAATAAATTGATTTTTTTCCAGATGTGCATCATTGGGAGTAAATATTTTCTACTCATAAAGAGAGTGTCCACTCCAGAAATATGAGCTGTGATTAAAAAGGAGGAAGAGGAGGGAGGGAGCCAGGCAGGGAGTGGGAAGAGATTACTGGGAGACACAACTGTTATGGGGCAAGAAGGAGGATGCTTAGGGCATGGCTAAAGAACTAGGGCAGTGGAAAGTCCCAGGAATCTATAAGGGTGACCCCAGCAATGGGGGATACAGAGCCTGAACCAGTAATCTTCTATAACTGGACAAGATTTCCAATGAACAGTTTGGGACACTAACCCAGCCACAAAGCATTCTACCTACAAATTGTCCTGCCTACAAGATAGTCTGGGGAAAAGTGGTGCAGAAATTGTGGAGGTGGCCAGGGATGACTGGTCCATCTTGAGACCCATATCATGTGAGGAAGCCAACCCCTGACACTACTAAAGATATTCATTCATACTTGCAGACAGACGCCTAACATAATCATTAGCAGAAAGGCTTTACCCAGCAATGAATGGAAACACAGATGCAGAAACCCACAGCCAAACATTAGGAAGAGCTTGGGCAATCCTGCAGAAGAAAGGGAGGAAGATGGTAGGAGTCAGAGGGGTCAAGCATACCACAAGAAAACCCACAGAATCAACTAACCTGTTTCCATAGCAGCTCACAGAGACTGAGCAGATTACAACTATTGCTACCACCTTGGAGAACCCAAACATCTCTGAAAACCTAAAACATATATCTAGCTATATGCTCTTTTCCACATCTACCACACCCCAGAGTTTGTAGTTCACATAGATTCTAGAATGGTTTTTAACAATGTAAGTCAGTTTACATCATTACTCAGTCCCACAGTCTCCCTCTAGACTAGATTTTACACATTTGTGACAAAACTCAAGACTTCCTGTGGCCTACCAGATGATTTTCACATGCATGTGCTAGCACAGCTGTGGCGTGGTTCTTTCTAGGGTATATTTTATGTTCAGAAGAAGTGAGATGATTTTAAAAACATTGTCTGCTAAGAAGGGAATTTGTACAATATTCACTCCTGGATAGTTTCTTCATGATATTATGTAACTCATACAGAGAGTCAAATGGGAGCCATCTGAAGACTGTTTACGTTTTAAACACACCCACCTTCCTTATTTCAATAGCAATTAGACTGCCTATACCAGATTGCTTCTTGGGTCCATTTGCTTGGAAAATCTTTTTCTAGCCCTTTACTATGAAGTAATGTCTGTCTTTGATGTCAGAGTATATTTACTTATTATATGCAGCAGAATGATGGATCTTGTTTTCACGTCCATTTTGCTAGCTTGTGTCTTTTTATTGGGAAATTGAGTCCATTGATATTGAGAGATATTAATGACCAAATGATTTGTAATTCCTGTTATTTTTAAATTGATCGTGGTAGTGTGAGATATTCAGAGCCTAATACTCTTAGGCTCTGTCATGGCAAATGATTGTGTCCTCTGAAACTAAAATGTTTTTTATTATATCAAAACTGCAGATAAATGCCATGCATTTGAGGTGCAATGTCAAAACATTTTCTTTTTTTTTTCTTGTGTGTGTGTGTCCAGGTTTTAGAAAGCAAGGCATCAAAATAGCTAGAAAATCCATGACAAGTGGAGATGAGTTTATTTCTCTCCTACCCTGTAACAGCAGGCTTGAGGAACACATGTGACACGTCTTTCACTTTCAGTTCATCAGGCAGAAACAGTGGCACAATGCTGTGATCCCATCATCACAGGGTACAGAATAGAAGATTGTGAATTTGAGACCAAAGTGAACTGTATAATACTTCAAAAAGGGAAAAAACATCCTTTTTAAAGAATTCTATATTTATCCAGAAATATTTAAATGTATGGAGGTCTATTACCATATTCCCATGTTTGCAATAAGGGTGTTTCTGACGAAATCTAAACTGCAGGGATGCATTTTGAGAGACTCTGCCTGGACAGAGAAGATTTATATTGCTTTGCATTCTTCTTTCTGTTTAACGGAGAATGTTACTGTCATTACAAATGATGACAGCCTTAATTTTTAACCAAGCTCCCACTTTGCTAATTGCATGACTAGCTAGTGACTTTGCTGATGTGCAAACCCGTTGACTGTTGGCATCCTTCTCATGATGGATATGACTTAGAGAAAATGAGTCTTTTAGAGAAACTAAGACAGATTCTGTCTTCGTTTCCTTTTTCTATTGCTTTAGTGAAATACCCCAACAGAAGCAACTTAAAATCAGAAAGGTTTGTTTGACTCACAGATTGCTATAACCCCTCATGGGCAGGAAGTCTCAGCAGCAGAACCTGGAGAGAGTGATGTTGCATCTGCAGTGAATAGTAGAGAGCAGTTCAGGCATGCTCAGCCCCCCTCTCCCCCCATCAACATAAACAATACAGGGTTTAACCTAGGGAATATTGCCAGCATGTCTAGGCTGTTTCTTACCAAAATTTATGTAATTAAGAAACCCACATGCATGCACAGAGACCCATCTCCTGATGACTCTAGGTTCTTTTAAAGCAGACTATAAACAATAACGGTCAACACTTTTTGTTTTCATTGAGACTTTCCTCCTTACAGACCTTGACTTATGTCCTCTCATTTCCCTCTTTCCTGGTTCTTAAGATAAAGTTCTATAAAAATGGGAGATGATGGAAACTTACGAAAGAATGTATAGTCTACCAGGAGTCATCAAAGAGGAGCTAAAACTAGCAGGTGATCTTCCTCAATTGGTTCCACCATGAACTGTTAAAGTTATTGATGGATTTGCTTCTCTAGGCAAGACCAAGAATATTACATTTTAGGAAAAATTCCTGCTATTAATATGATTTTACTATTATTATTAAATATATATAACAATCCCTAGGTGTTAGCCCACCCTTTTGAGCAGAACTTTGCAGAAAAACAAAGATGTAGTAATCTTATAGTGATGCTATGTAGGTCTTAATTATTAATGATGATTATATAAGAATTCTTGAAATAATATTAGTAATTATTAAGATATTTTATAATAGGACTGTTATTAAGTTCTCTCTGATGTCAAAACTGCAGTGAGAACTCTGCCAGTCTTCAAGACTCATGAGTTAATTGCTTATGAGATAGCAAGAATACATCTACAACTTAGAACACATTCCAAGAGGTTGTAAAGCCACTAACCAAAAGTCATAAAAAGGGAACTAACAGTTTACTATAGATGCAAGGACAGAAGATAAAATATCAACTGAGTTTATCTAAACAAAAATGGGGACAATGGGGAAATGGAAGTGAAAGAGATCTCTAGTAAATATACATGGCCCCCCATTTGAGACAAGGGCATCCATCTTCAAAATTTTAACCCAGAATTGTTCCTGTCTAAAGGAAATACAGGGACAAAAATGGAGCAGACACTGAAGGAAAGGCCACCCAGTGATCAGACCAACATGGGATCCATCCTATGCATGTAGCCCAAGTCCTGACACTATTACTGAGGCCATGTTGTGTGTGCAGACAAGAGCCTGGCATGGCTACACTCTAAAAGGCTCTACCAGCAACTGATTGAGACAAATGCAGATGCTTTCAGCCAACCATTGAATTGAGATCAGACGCCAATATGGAAGAGTTGGAGAAAGGATTGAGGGTGCTGAAGGAGATGGCAACACCATGGGAAGAATAACAGTGTCAACTAACCCAGACCCCTCAGAGCTCCCAGAGACTAACCCCAAAACCATGGAGCATACATGGACTGGTTCATTTCCCTGGGCACATATGTCAAAGAGGACTGCCTTGTATGGCCTCATTAGGAGAGGATGCCCTTAGTCCTGTGGAAACTTGATGCCTCAGGGAAGAGGGATGCTGGTAGGGGTGAGATAGGGGGTGGGCAGGTGGGAGGCACCCTCTGAGAGGCTGGGAGGATGGGATGAAGGACTTGGGGAGAGGGAACCAGGAAGAGGGACAACTTTTGAAATGTACATATATAAAGTAATTTAATTTTAAAATGCCAAAGGATATAACCAACACCAAAGGCCAAAAGACCACTTTCACCTGAGAAAACTTGGCAAGATCAGACTCCTCCCCCAAATATGAAAAATACCTTTGGTGTGAACCATAGGAAACACACACACACACAAAAACATGAAATATGTGCTCATTCATGGGGAGTACATTCATGGGACAAGTAGCTTATATGCACAACTCAACACTCTCAGTCCTGCCAAAGACAAGATAGAAAGTCAATAGGGCAAAGAAATGCTGGTGTGGCAAAGAAGAAATTGAAGGATACACAAATCATGCCATGCCCCTCTGCTGTTTTCTAGATGGCAGCTACATAGTCATTGCATTTAGTCAATGTAAAAGTAAAACAGAGGAAAATAAACGATTGTTTGAACCCCAGGACCAAGCATCTACCAATTGTGTCCAATTTTATATTCATGCAAGTTTGGAAGAAAAAGAAAAGGGTTCTGAAATGTAGAAAATTCACAAAGAGGGGAACAAACTGTTGTCTGTGGCTTCAAGGGAGAACTCATCAGGGACTCTGAGGAAGGATGGCAGGTTTTGTTCCTTCATAGAGAGTGACCACTGGAAACACATTTTAAAAGCAGGACAGCATCTTAGAAAACACTCAACAATACCACTCTCCTATTCCCAAGCCCTTCCCCAGAGCTCCCAGAGACTAAACCACCAACCAAAGAGTAATTTGAAAGGGACCCATGGCTCCAGCTGCACATATAACAGAGTTCTGTGATGTTGAACAAAAGACTAACCTACATGCAATTTCAATTTTTTTATATGTAATGGAGGACTAATAATAGCTTCCGTTGGAACTGAACAAACTATGCAAGTCTATTGATATGAAAAGCACTTAAAATGTGCTACAGAATAGCATATACCTACACTATTCATTTATTGCTTATGTGTTTTTTGAAATGTTTTTGAGTCCACGAGAATACTATATCTGATGTCATGCCCCAGCATGGTTTAATACAGAGGTATTGAATACAGGTATTTCTCCCATCCTCAAATGGTGTTTGTTTTTGTAGTGGTATTCAGCACTACTAAACAGGATAATTTGCTTTAAAGATACCAATAAAAATACTCTTCAAACAAAACCCCCAATTAGTAAACTTAATTATCATTTTGGGTTTCTAATTATCATTTTGGATCAGCTTTCTTGATTTCTTTTTTTATACTTGTTTCAAACTTCTTTTGTTTCCAAGGTTTACTGGCTGTTTTCCTGCCTGTTTCATGCATGTTTATCATCCCTCACCTCTATCTCAAATGGGGTCCAGATTTTTGGATCAGGGTAAGCAGGATGTGTTTTTCAACTCTTCAACTGCAAAAAAAACCTTTACTAATATATGCATATGGCTATTCTCTCCATTCCAAGCTGTGAGCATGGGTACATCAGGACAGAGAGTTACACATAAAGCAAAAGTCCGGATAGGACATGCTTTCCACAGCAGCTGTGGAAGTTAGCAATCCGAGAGAGTTTCTGGTAGGAATTTGGTTCAAAGCCTGACTCCTGGAGCTCTGCCAAGAAGAATTTACATTATGGTTGGTGGATAAGCTCCTTACTAACTTGGTGTTCAGGGGCTAGCAAGGCCAGAGCTGAAGGGGAAGTGAGAGAGAAGAACTCAGTCAAACGGTTCCTCTGTATAACGCACAACAGCAAGGCCTGTGGTGCCATACAGAAAGCTGAGCCACCTGCTTTATCAGCTAGTCCCCAGGAGCAGTAAGAAGGGCAGGCCACAGCTCCATTTGATGTAAGGAATAACTCAAAATTTAGAATGCTTTCTTGGTTTTTGTTTTTGTTTGTTTTGGGTTTTGGTTTGTTTGTTTGTTTGCTTGCTTTGAGACAGGGTTTCTCTGTGTAGCCCTGGTTGTCCTAGAACTCACTTTGTAGACCAGGCTGGCCTCGAACTCAGAAATCTGCCTGCCCCTGTCTCCCAAGTGCTGGGATTAAAGGCATGCGCCACCACGCCTGGCAACCAGCAATGCTTTCTTAAAGTGTGTCTGTAAATACTAATTTAACATTATAACCATAGTAGCCTTGCTCTTTCCATCTCCTGTGACACGTAGATTTTCCTGACTCAACACTGACTCCTTGTGCATACTCTGAAACCTCCTCCGGCAGTTTTATTCTTTTTTTTTTAAATTGGTTATGTATTGAACAATCACACCTACATTAAATTAACAGTTCATTAAAGAAAAAAACATACTATCTGAAACAGTAACAAGTAAGAACTAAGTAAACTGATGAACATCTGGAACATGGACTTGTAATAAGGACATTTGGTAGGTCACCAGACCCTACAGGGTTTTTTGCCTCCTAAGAAATGACCTGAGTGTCCTAACTCCCATCTTCCCACGAACTCAGCAAGCCTCATTTGCCCCTTTGCCACAACAGATGGAACTGCATAACCAGGAGTTTTGGCTTGCCCAAGCTGGCCTTGATGTAGGGGCAACTGGGGTTCACTTCCACCCTCCACCCTAAGTAGGCTCTTTCCCAAGTGGCCAATTCAAAGCTGGACAGTAGCAGGTTCCAGGTTAAAATCCCTAAAAGGGCCTTTTCAAAGCCCTATCCAGTCATATGTTCTAGGATCCTTGTCCCCTGTAGAGCTAATTCTAACTCCAGATAGAGAAACCTGGAAGGTAGAGCTGACTCTGACCCATTATTTAAAGTGGTTGGTCTTGCAAGAAAGAGTAAGGAGTAGAGGGCAAGTGCAGGGATATTGGATGAGGGTGGGGTACTGGAAGCCACCTATATCCTTTTGCTCTGGCTGGTGGTTGGTTGGCTGTGCTCAACACTACAAACTGCTCTTTCTGTAAAAAGTCAATCCACCCGTGACCTAGTGACCTTGTTTCCCCTTAGGCCCAATTAGTTAGGTGCCCTTCTCTGCTGGCAAAGATCCATTTTATTTCTGGGGCTTGAGGAAATTTTCATGCTGAGAGAACTGGAAGATCCAGCAATACCACTCCCGGGCATATATCCAGAAGATGCCCCAACATGTAATAAGGACACATGCTCCACTATGTTCATAGCAGCCTTATTTATAATAGCTAGAAACTGGAAAGAACCCAGATGTCCCTCAACAGAGGAATGGATACAGAAAATGTGTTACATTTATACTATTAAAAACAATGAATTTGCCGGGCGTGGTGGCGCACACCTTTGATCCCAGCACTTGGGAGGCAGAGGCAGGTGGACTTCTGAGTTCGAGGCCAGCCTGGTCTACAAAGTGAGTTCCAGGACAGCTGGGGCTACACAGAGAAACCCTGTCTCGAAAAACAAACAAAAAAAAAACTAAAAAAACAATGAATTTATGAAATTCTTAGGCAAATGGATAGATCTGGAGGATATCATCCTGAGTGAGGTAACCCAATCACAAAAGAACACATATGATATGCACTCACTGTTAAGTGGATATTAGCCTAGAAACTTAGAATACCCAAGAAACAATTTGTAAAACTCATGAAACTCAAGAAGGAAGACTAAAGTGTGGATACTTCATTCCTTTTTAGAATGGGAAACAAAATATCCATGGAAGGAGTTGCAGAGACAAAGTTCGGAGCTAAGACTGAAAGAAGGACCATCCAGAGACTGCCCCACCCTGGGATCCATCCCATAAACAACCACCAAACCCAGACACTATTGCATATACCAACAAGAGCTTGCTCACAGAGCCCTGATATAGCTGTCTTGTGTGAGGCTATGTCAGTGCCTGGTAAATTCAGAAATGGATGCTCACAGTCATCTATTGGATGGAACACAGGGTCCCCAATGAAGGTGCTAGAGAAAGTATCCAAGGAGCTGAAGGGATCTACAGCCCTATAGGAGGAACAACAATATAAACTATCCAGTATCCCACCCCTACCCCCGCAGCTCCTGTCTCTAGCTGCATATGTAGCAGAGAATGGCCTCGTCGGTCATTAGTAGGAGAAGAGGCCCTTTATCTTGTGAAGGTTCTATGCCCCAGTATAGGGGAATGCCAGGGCCAGGAAGCAGGAGTAGGTGGGTTGGGGAGCAAGGGGAGGGGGAGGGTATAGGGGATTTTCAGAGGGGAAACTAGGAAAAGGGAAAGCATTAGAAATGTAAATGAAGAATACATCTAATAAAAAAATAAAAATATTCCTACCACAAGGGAAAAAAAGAAGAAAAAAATGGAGCTCACCCTTTCTGAGGACTTATCTTTTCAGTTCTGGTAGGACTTTCTGGAGGTGGAATGATGCAGAAACCTCACAAACATTTTGGGTGGTGTCTGCAGCTCTCTGGTTAGTAAAAGATCAAAGACAAATAGAATAGATGTAAGGGTTACTTTTGTGGTGCTCAAGGAGGAAAGCCTCTAGTTAAAAAGAAGAAAAAGAAGAGGAAGAAGAGAAAGAGGAAGTGAAAGACAAAGAGAAAGAGGAAGGAGGAGGAGGAGAAAGAGGAGATTGAGAAAGAAAAAGAGACCTGGTAACTCTGTAATCTATATTTTTTTTTTCAGAAAACTTTCTTTTTACTCTTCTTTCCCTAAAATGAACTAGCCTGTGTCTGATTGTGTTCTGCAAACAGTCATGAAGGTGTTTTTGTGTCTGTGCTTGTCTCAAGCATAAAATCTCAGGAGTAAGTTATAAACACTGGCTTTTTTTCCTCAGGTATGTTCAGCATGCTTTGAAGGTAGTGCCTTGTGTACTAGCTGGATACCAACTCAACCTGACTCTTTTTTTTTTCCAAATGTCATTTTGTTTTTATTAGATATTTTCTTTATTTACATTTCAAATGTTATCCCCTTTCCTAGTTTCCCCTCTAAAAATCCCCTTTACCCCCCCCCACACACACCAACCCACCCACTCCCACTTCCTGGCCCAGGCATTCCCCTATACTGGGGCATATAACCTTCACAGGAACAAGGGCCTCTCCTCCCATTGATGACTGACTAGGCCATCCTCTGCTATGTATGCAGCTAGAGCCATAAGTCCCACCATGTGTTTTCTTTGATTGATGGTTTAGTCCCAGGGAGCTCTGGGGGTACTGGTTAGTTCATATTGTTGTTCCTCCTCTGGGGCTGCCACCACCTTCTGCTCCCTGGGTATTTCACTAGCTCCTTCATTGGGGACCCTGTGCTCTGTCCCATGGATGGCTATGAGAATCCATTTCTGTATTTGTCAGGCCCTGGCAGAGCCTCTCAGGAAACAGCTACCTCAGGCTCCTGACAGCAAGCTTTTGTTGGCATCCACAATAGTGTCTGGTTTTTGTGGTTGTTTATGGGAAGGATCCCCAGGTGAGGCAGTCTCTAGATGGTCATTTCTTCAGTCTCTGCTTCATACTTTGTCTCTGTAACTCCTACCATGGGTATTTTGCTCCCCCTTCTAAGAAGGATCAAAGTATGCATACTTTGCTCTTCCTTCTTCTTCAGTTTCATGTGTTTTGGAAATTGTATCTTGGGTATTCTGAGCTTTTGGGCTAATATCTACTTATCAGTGAGTGCATATCATGTATGTTCTTTTGTGATTGGGTTACCTCACTCAGGATGATATCCTCCAGATACATCCAGTAGACCAAGAATTTCATAAATTCATTGTTTTTAATAGCTGAGTAGTACTCCATTGTGTAAATGTACCACATTTTCTGTATCCATTCCTCTGTTGAGGGACTTCTGGGTTCTTTCCAGCTTCTGGCTATTATAAATAAGGCTGCTATGAACATAGTGGAGCATGTGTCCTTATTACACACTGGGGCATCTTCTGGGTATATGCCCAGGAGTAGTTTATCTGGGTCCTCAGATAGTACTATGTCCAATATTCTGATGAACGGCCAAACTGATTTCAAGAGTGGTTGTACCAGGTTGCAATCCCACCAGCAATGGAGGAGTGTTCCTCTTTCTCCACATCCTCACCAGCATCTGCTGTCACCCGAGTTTTTGATCTTAGCCATTCTGACTGGTGTGAGGTAGAATCTCAGAGTTGTTTTGATTTGCATTTCCCTGATGATTGAGGATGTTGAACATTTTTTTTAGGTGCTTCTCAGCTGTCCAGTATTCCTCGGTTGAGAATTCTTTTTTAGCTCTATACTCCATTTTTTTACTATGGTTATTTGGTTTTCTGGAGTCTAACTTCTTAAGTTCTTTGTATGTATTGGAGATTAGCCCTCTATGGGATTTAGGATTTCAACTTGACTCTTTTATTGCCTTTTATTCCATTATCCTAAATGCAACAGCCCAGGATTGTTTTTCCAGGAACTACATAGTTGCAAATACGTTTGATATTGTATTTCACTAATTTTCTCAAATATCCAACTAGTTTTCATAGAAAATATCTAAGAGTCAGGCCCGAGTTCAGGTACCCCAAGTTCAGCCCCACACATCTTAGACTGCATTTTCCCAGCCCCAGAGTGCTGTTTAGAGATTCCCTGAAGTCCAGCATCCAGTGATGTTGGCACAGCCAAGTTCCCTGCATTTCCACTCCTCAGCAGCTGTGCTCACACACCAGCTGCAGGGTGAAATGCCCACCTACACCTGAGGAGATTCTCCAGCTGCACGGTTGATTGATACGGCATCTCGATCTTAGATATAACCCACTACTGGCACTGGAGGTTTCATTTAGTGGTGAAAGATGTCTACTTGGAGCTTTGTCTCCCCTGCCATTTGATGATTTCATTTATATTTCCTTCATACATGTATATATTTAAATAAGCTTCTGCTATAGGAGGTTTCCATCCAACCTCTCATATGGCCCGTAATTTTAGCTGTCGATTGATTTCTTCCGTACTTTACTCCCCCTGAGTTCTCCACCTCCATTGAACACTCCTGTTCCAGTGTCCCCAACACTCTAACCCCGCTGATCTATTCACAACTGTTTTCTCTTTGCCCTTCCTTTACAGTCCTTCCCTTTGCCCAATGCCTTACTTCATACCTAACTTCTGTGATTATAAGGTTTGTAGCTTGTTTATACAAGACTTAACAACTAACACCCACCTATAAGGTAACATAGTATGTTTGTCTTTCAGGATCTGGGTTACATAACGGAAAATGATTAGTTTCTAACTTTATTTCATTTACTTGAAATTTCATTATTTGAGTTTTTTCTTAAACAGCTAAATAATATTCCATTGTATAATTATTCAATATTTTCTTTCCTCACTCAGCTATTGATTGGCATGTAGGCTGTTTCCAACTGAACATGGTTCAACAGTGTGTCTTTAGTAGGATTAGAGTCCCTTAGGTATATGCCCCAGTGTGGGATAGCTAGATCTCGAGGGTGATCTCTTCCAAGCTTTGTTAGGAGCGTCCATGCTGTTTTCCAATAATAATAATAATAATAATAATAATAATTATTATTATTATTATTATTATTATTTTAAAAAAAACCTAGCATCTAGGCAGGCTTTGATATGACACAAAAGCCTGTGTGTTCATATGAGGGAAACGACCTCCTTTATTGTTTACCAGTTTTCAGACAGTCCCAGTTGCACCTATCTAATTGTATTTGGAATAAAGATCTGGAAGATCCAAACAAGGTTTGAATCAGGTGATGAGTCTTGCACACTTGAAAAAATGTTTTACAATTCTGACACTCTAATTAGCATCTAATTGTCCAGAAGAAAGCCCATGTTTAATTCAGATAAAAGCAATGTATTACAAGGGATCAAGAACAGTAACATTTTAAGATGCTAAGAGCTAAATTTTTATTATGTTCAGGGGGCAACAATGGGGTTACTGGGTTCAAAAACATATCCTCAGAGGTCATTTAGAAGACAGGAAGGTAAATTAGGAAATGGTCGCCATCAAAGTAGCTCTTTACAGCATCGATGCAAATGCCAGACACTGCAACCCTGGCTGATCTGCTTCTCCTGCTGCTGCTCTAACTTTAGACACCTATAAAGCTGATGGACACACAGCAGAGCCAACGAAATCAACAGTGAGTTCTACACACTTAAGTTCCTATGACTTGGGTTGTTTGGAGACTGAACAGAAAGAAGCTGTCTTGTATTTCATTTTCATCTTTCAAATAATATGCAAGAACATCTACTTGGGTTATATTAAAAATATGTTGCAAATTAATTGTTAAAGATTTTAGTGTTTGAAATTCTGAACATCAATAGAAAGAGACAGAGACTGAGTAAGCTACTCTTCATACCTACAAGAGAAGTGGGGATAATTGCTGACCTTAGAGGCTACAGGAAAGAGCAGTACACCTAAAAGTATACATCGTGTGTTTTCTAGTAAAGGGTCAGATGAGACAAAGGAAGTTCATATTTACAGAAATTTGCAAACATACCATCTTGCAAAAATCTTTCTCCCAGTCAAGAATTTTCTAAGCTTAAGCTATGTGCTTGCTGTTCCATGCTACTTTCAAAGATTACTTCCTTTACCTGCTGTACCACTTCACAATGGGCCAATGGCAAGAAATATGAAGTCAATCTTTGGCCACTCAAAGAGAAGCAGGGGATCTCTTTGAGTTTGGAAATGAATACCCAGTGGAACTCTCACTGGGTGCTTATCTGCTTGATTTGGCACACCCTTCTGTGGAAGTGGAGTTTTACCTTGCTGAAATATTGTGAAGTGTGTGGTCATTTTCCTGGGACTTCAGACTCCTTTCTAACAGTGATTTAAGTGGGTATCATAGGTAATAAAGGGAAGCAATTAGATATACCAAAGAATTCTGATGTTTATCTAGAGAACAAGACGATCTATGTCTATAGCTATGGATAAGATTTGTGACATCACTGAGAATTCTGTAGTTTGTTACTGACACAGGTGTCTATGAACGTAAGTACTGAAGATGCAGGTACAGTCTTAGTTTCTTTTCTGTTGCTGTGACAGAATAGTCTGACCAAAGATACTTAAGAAAAGATTTATTTTAGCTCATAATGTGAGGTATAGGCACTATTTCAGAGGTCAGGATAGCAGGAGCTTTGACACAGCTGATGACACCCTACCTGCAGAAAGCAGAGAATACACTTATTTGATTTCTCCTTTGAACTCAATCAAGAGCATAGTAAAAGGTTTGGCATACTGGAAGAACTCTATAGCACCCCACCCTCAGTTTTTAGAAGAATTTTTTATTTTATTTTTATATTTTGAGATTTATGCATGTATTGATTCACGACCTTTCCACACACTGAAGTGATGAAGAAAAAGGTGAGTTGTCCAGATGACTACAACATGTATGAAACCAAAAGGGAGGAAAAGTATATGATTAATTCAAATGTGTAAGGCCAGTAGGGCTTTATGAACTTATAGAATTTAAGATGTTCTCAATTAACTATATTAATGAGTGACTCATTTATTATGCAGGAGAAGGAAGACATGTATTGTGAAAAGATATATTTCTTTTGGTTTTATATTTTTAAAAATTACAAAAATGTAAATGACACTAAACAATGAGAGATTATCCAGACTGTTGAGCTAAACTTACAAAGAAATATGTGATAAGACAGGTATGCTGGCACATGCTTTTAATCCTAGCACTTGGGAAACAGAGGCAGGCAGATTTCTGTGAGTTCCAGGCTAGTCTGATCTACATTATGAGTTCCAGGCTAGCCAGGGCAGCCTAGTGAGATCCTGCCTTCAAAACAACAACAAAAAAATCAAAACAAAAAAACAATAAACAAAACAACAAAAAGATGAACAAACAGACAAAACATGTAAGACAGCTGGCAAAAACACGGGTTGACCAGTTACATGAATAGACACGGGTTGACCAGTTACATGAATACTATATTCTTCCTTCAACATCACAACTCCTCCCAAAAGAAAGGAAAACTGACCTTTAGTTAGACATTAATATATGCCGAGATAGAGGCTCTCCCAGTTTAAGTGTTTTCAAACCTCTGCACAAGCCTGTCATATATAATTTTCCCAATTTTTAAAAATTGTTTTATTTTTTGGTTTTGTTTGGTTGTTATTTATTTATTTATTCACTTTATATCCCAATCACAGCTCCTCTGCCCAGTAACAGACACACACACACACACACACACACACACACACACACACACACACACATCCCTTTCCCTATTCATCCCTTCTCTTCACCTCTGAGAAGCAGCGGGGGGGGGGGGGGTCCTCCCTGGGTACCAACCTTCCCTGACACATGAAGTCATTGCAGGACTAGGTACATCATCTCTCACTGAGGCCAGATAAGACAGCTCAGTTAGGGGAGCAAGATCCACAAGCAAGCAACAGAGTCAGGGTGAGCCCCTGCTCCAGTTGTTGGAGGACCAGAATGAAGACCATGCTACACATCTGCTACATATGTGCTCAGGGTGGCGATAAGGGTTAGGTCCCGCCCTGGTGTGCTCTTTAGTTGGTGCTTCAGTCTCTGACGGCCCCCAAGGGTCCAAGTTAGTTGACTCTGTTGGTCTTGTTGTGGAGTCCCTTCCCCCTCCAGGTTCCTCAATCCTTCTGCCAACTCTTTCACAAGACTTCCCAACCTCTGTCTAATGTTTGGGTCTCTGCATTTGTTTTGGTCGGCTGCTGGGTGGAGCTTCTCAGAGGACAGTTATGCTAGATTCCTGCTTGCAATCATAAAAGAGTATTACTAATAGTTTCAGGGATTGGTTCTTGCTCATGGCATGGATATTAAGTTGGGTCAGTCATTGGTTGGCTATTTCCTGAGTTTCTGTTCCATTTTGTTCTTCTTATTCTTGTAAATAGGATAAGTTTTAGATACAAGGTGTCTTTTATGGTGTTATCCCTTAGGTAAAATAATTTAAAAACAGATTAAGAAGAACTTTAGTCTTGGTGTTTTGTTTTGGTTTTTATGTTTGTTTGTTTTTGTTTTTTCAAGCAAAGTGAGCAGCTGCCAGTCAGGGAATGATCATGGGAAAGAGAGGAAGTTGTGTTTTCTGAGTGAAAGGCCAAGAAAGTAGCCTGGACCATCAATAGAAGTCTGTGAGCAGCTGCATTTGCTTGTGGGTCTTTATGGAGCATAGTCCCTAAAGTGTCAGGGCAAGCTGGCCTGTAGGATGTGGCCTTGTGTCTGAAAATGGGGAGGGTTGGGGAGTGTTTCTGAGTCAGAACTCAGAAAAGGGGGCAGGGTTAGAAGTAGACAACTGCATCCAGGGGAGGGCTCTTAGGGTCTATAGGTACATGTCTCCTTAAAGATGTCCCTTTCCATCTTTATAACATGTCTTCAGTTGTATCATGGCTCTGCAGTATGAGGAACATTTTATTTTGAGGCGATTTACAGGTCAGTTGAACTAAGTGAATCTTTAGTATTGATAATCTTATAATTCTTTGAAAGTTTAGAATGTCCTGCTTCCTTGCAGAACCAGAGATAGACTCAGATTCCATGCTCTTGACCAAAAATGAGGTAAGAGTGTAGTCCAAAAGGCATTATAGAAACTTTCAGAAATATCACTAAAATAGAATTAACTTCTATGGCCAAAATGGATATGAGAAAATCTTTACTCTCTCATCACAAATAGTTAAAAGGAGACAGGCAAGATCCAGGGAACAGCAATGGCCAAACTAGACAACCAAGAACACAAAATAGTTACCTCTGATCCTCAAGAGAGAAGAGACATGAATACAGTCCTATTTCTGTCTATCTCACTGCACAGAGTTTCCATGTACATCTGAGAAAAGGTAAAGAGGCAGTGCCTGCACCTTGTCTGCACTGGGGAGCCAAGGTGCAAGTGGAGGGGCAATGAAGCAGAGAGAGCTACAGCTACCAGGAGAGTCTAGGAGGTCTTCAGTGGCTAGTTCTTGGAAAGTTAACTAACTGATAATCAATGAATAACTGTGTTAAAGCAGGAAAGAATCCCCCAAAAGAGTGAAAGGATACAATTCCCGAAGCTCATAGAAAGCTGGGAATTGTTTTCCTGAAACAATTAGATTGTTCTAATTGTTAGATTAGAACAGTCGAAATTTGCTGATGAATCAATACAATACTCCAGAAGCTATTGCCTCCCGTACATAGGGCGTATGAAAGTCAGATTGTTATCACTGTAATGAAACATTTGGGATCATTCCTTACAAAGACAAAATGCCTATTTTCGTTCATAGCTTCTGAGGTATTTATGTATTTAAGTATTAAAGGGCTGCATGATTCAGCAGTCCTGTTCATTGTTGAGGTGCAGCCTCCTAAATACAACACTGCATGGTGGATCCAAATCATTACATCACAGCTCAGGTTCCCACAAGCCTCCTGGAGGGAACCTGCAAAGGCCTAAGGACCTTCTCCCAAGCTCTGACCTCTCAAAGGCAGCATTTCACTACCTCTAAATAGTGCCACCCTTTGTACCAAGAGTTGTCTCCCTGTGACCTGTGGTGAGATGTCCAGGGATGTTTCAGGTCTCAGTCACAGAACCGAACAAGACACAGGAGCAGAAGTAGTAAAAGTCTAAGTGTGTAATATTAATAATGAAAGTAAAAGGAGGAAATACACTTCACAGGCCTGGAGAAGACTCCAGGTAGCAGGACGCTCAAGAGCCCTGAGGTTTTATATGTTTGCATTCTGAAATTTAAATATATATATATATATAATTATAATTATATATATATATATAATTATATATAGTTAAATGTAAAATAATCATTATATATTTTATGCTATATAATATATAATGATTATTTTAAACGTGTTTTTAGTTGAAATAGAATCACACCATTCTCCCTTTTATCCCCCTTTCCCCCTCTTGGTTATTCTGCCTGAAATTCTCCCAAACACCACCCTCCACCCCAACCCACACATAGAGCCTATCTGCTGGATTCTTTTTATAAGTTTCGGTAGAGGGAAAAGTCAATACCCTGGTGAGGGGACTCGGGTGGTGGATCCTTACCCTCCTTGTCAGATGGACTTGTTACCTGATGAGAGACAGTGTGTGCATGTGTGAGCAGTACATTCCATAATTTTATCCTGTGAGTGTCCTGTCACTCATACGAGTGAGATGGTAAATAGTTATCTTTCCCTGAGAGGAAGTGCCAACCGCAAATTACTCACAGCCAGGTATTTTGATCCCCCTTCTAAGAAGGACCGAAGTATCTACACTTTGGTCTTCCTTCTTGAGCTTCATGTGGTCTGTGACGTGTATCTTGGGTATCCCGAACTTCTGGGCTAATATCCACTTATCAGTGAGTGCATACTATGTGTGTTTGTAACCTCAAGCTGTACTACAGAGCAATCGTAATAAAAACTGCATAATGACACTGACAGGCAGGTAGATCAATGGAATAGAATTGAAGACCCAGAGATGTAGGTTTCTTGAGTCAGGCTATAGCACAGTCCTCAACACGAGCAGATATCTGTAAACTTCTAGCTCATCTCTGTCAAAAAGATAAGAAGCTAATATGTGAAAAACCATACCTCTTCCTACTTGCCTTCTCTTTATTGTTATTAATTTTTAATATTTTGTTTTAAGATAATTCTAAAATGATATTTTGATATCTAATAAATATATATGCTTTGATATTTCGTGATTTGCAAACTGTTCCTTTTTATATGACGGTATTTATTTTTTACATTTTCACCATATATTCACATTAACACCCAGCTGTAAATTTCATCTTCTTCATCAGGGTTAAAATATCTTCACTCACTTGTACGCAATCAGAAAATCAAGGTCACTTGCAGATTCTGATTGACTGAGTCTTGAAGCCTGCACCCTACAAGAGATCTTTGCCCTTAGGAAGCACCTTACACTACTGTCTTCTCCCTTTCCCACAATCCCAAATTACAGTGGTTCCTGCCCTAATCTTAAAGTTAACTGTCCTTTGCTCCTGGCTAGAGCCTTGGCAGCCCATGCTCACCATTACCACCAGAGTCCTAGGTCCTGTGCTTGGTGTGCCTCCTGTTTGGTTCTGGAGTCATCTTGAGCCCAGCCATGCATCTCCCCACAAGAATCCTTACTGAGGCCCAATCTAATACTCCAGAAAAGAGGAATATAGTAGGTAAAGGCCCCATTGACCTCATGGGCATTCGGATTGTGAGATTCTATCCTGCCTTCAGATATAAGTGCTATGCTTAAGAGGAAAGAGTGGGGCATGGAGAGATGGCTCAGTGGTTAAGAGCACCGACTGCTCTTCCAGAGGTCCTGAGTTCAAATCCCAGCAACCACATGGTGGCTCACAACCATCCATAATGAGATCTGACGCCCTCTTCTGGTGCGTCTGAAGACAGCTACAGTGTACTTGGATATAATAATAAATAAATCTTAAAAAAAAAAAAGAGGAAAGAGTGGACAAAACAAACAAACAGAAGGAAAAGGGCTGAAGAAAAAGTACAAGAAACACATATAGACACAGAGAAACACATATTCGCACATACAGAAATAGCAAAACTATAACACCAGAAACTATAACATATATACACAAAACCTGTAAGGATTTTTTAAAAAGCAATATGAGACAAAAAAACTCCAAAAGTGGCACTGAATTTTGTTAATTCATTTTCCTTTATATATATATTTTTTAGATGACTGTTTGTTGCATTTTATAAAAAATAAAAAGAAGCCAGGAATGTTTCGTGGAGGCGGGGGTGGGGGTGGGGTACCTCTGCAGTCCCATGCTGAGGCATCCCTTCCCCCTGAGGTACCAGCCACAGTATAGTATGGAATAGAGTTTATTTAGGGCATGGAGAGGAGGGGGGCAGCAGCAGAGGAGTAGAGGCCAGCCATGAGCACATAGAGAGAGAGAGGAGGAGGGGAATGGGGAGAGAAGGGACAGAGGGGGAAAAGGGTAAGAGAGCCAGAGAAGAGAGTAAGGAGCAGGCAAGAAGCTCCTTTTATTTTAAGTCAGGCATGCCTGAATGTTGCCAGGTAGTTGTGGGGCAAAGCCTAGAAGAAATGCCAACACTGATGTTTTCTAATAAGAGAGAGAAAAAATGGGTATGGATGGATGGGAGGAAACAAAGAGGACTGGGAGGAATTGGGAAAAACCATAATCAAAATATATTGGATAAAAAAAACTCTTTCTTTTCTTTTTCTAAATTAATTATTTTGTTTACATTTTAAAAATTAATTTATTTTTATACTCCATATTTTATTCCCACCCCCCATCTACCCTCTGACTCTTCCACATCCCATACCTCCTCCCCACCCACCTGTCTCCACATGGATATCCCCACCCCCCACCCCACCTGACCTTTAAACTCCCTGGGGCCTCCAGTCTCTTGAGAGTTAAGTGCATCATCTCTGAATAAACACAGACCTGGCAGTCTTCTACTGTATATGTGTTGGGGGCCTCATATTAGCTGGTGTATGTTGTCTGGTTGGTGGGCCAATGTTTGAGAGATCTCAGGGGACCAGATTAACTGAGACTGCTGGTCCTCCAACAGGATTGCCTTTCTCCTCAGTGTCTTTCAGCATTCCCTAATTCAACAGCAGGGGTAAGCTGCTTCTGTCCATTGGTTTGGTGCAAATATCTGTATCTGATCCTTTCAGCTGCTTGTTGGATCTTTTGGAGAGCAGTCAGGACAGGTCACTTTTTGTGAGTGCTCCATAGCCTCATTAATAGTGTCAGGCCTTGGGACCTCCCCTTGAGCTGGATCCCACTTTGTGCCTATCACTGGACCTTCTTTTCTTCATGTTCCTCTCTATTTCCATCCTTATAATTCTTTCAGACAGGAACAATTACAGGTCAGAGCTGTGACTGTGGGATGGCAACCCCATCCCTCCACTTGATGCTCTGTCTTTCTATTGGAAGTGGACTCTACCAGTTCCCTCTCCCCATTGTAGAGCATTTCATCTAAGGTCTCTCACTTTGAGTCCTAAGAGTCTCTCACCTCCCAGGTCTCTGGTGCATTCTGAAGGGTCCCCCCAACCTCCTATCTCCTGAAGTTACCTATTTCCATTCTTTCTGCTGCCCCTCAGGGCTTCAGTCCTTTTCCTTCACCCAATAACAGATCAGGTTCCCCTCTCCCCCTACTCCCCATGACAGCCCCCCCAGACCCTCACCTCCCCCCCGCCCCATCCACTGTCCACTTTCCCTCCCACTTGTGATAGCTGTTTCCTCTCTTAAGTGGAACTGAGGCACCCTCACTTGGGCACTTCAGCTTGTTGACTTTTTTGAGTTCTGTGGACTGTATCTTGGGTATTCTGTACTTTTTTTTTTTATATAATATCCACTTATTAGGGAGGACATACTATGCATGTCCTTTTGGGTCTGAGTTACCTCAATCAGGATATTTTCTAGTTCCATTCATTTGCCTGCAAAACTCAAGATGTCCTCATTCTTAATAGCTGAGTAGTATTCCACTGTGTAAATGAACCACATTTTCTGTATCCATTCTTCTGTCATGGGACATCTGGGTTGTTTCCAGCTTCTGGCTATTATACTTACTCTCACTTGATTTTTGACAAGACTAAGACAGAGTTGGAACCAAATACAGAGGTAGAAGTGACTTATCCTCCTGCTCCCCACCTCTTCCCTCTGCCAGAACTCTTGCTCCTGGCTGGGCCACAGCCTCTGGTACACAGGCCCACATCTAGGGTCCAATGTGGGACTCGAATAGACACGACTGCACCGAAGGGATACTGCGGGAAAGTGAGCCCCCGCAACCCTGTCTGGAAACAACCAATCTGTCTTTTCTTACTGTGCTTTCAGTAAGCGCCATCGAGTGGATTTGGACAAACTAAAGGGGCAACTGAAGCCTCCTGGCCAGAGCTACTCTCTGGTGTTGGCTGAAGGTCCCTCTGGCCTCTATCTAAATCCCAATATCCCGCAATGGGCATTGTAAAGACTATCTAACGTCTTCTTAAAACAAACAAACCTGGTAATGCAGCAGCCATTTAAAAGCCACGGGGTGGCTGCCAGTTCCTAAATCAGTGGAAAGGCTTAGCGTTTTGGACCCCTGTGGAATCCCTCGAAGCCAAATAGGCCAAGGGAACATTCCCATTGGATAAGCGCTTCTTTCCTTTTCCTTTTCCTTTTCCTTTTCCTTTTCCTTTTCCTTTTCCTTTTCCTTTTCCTTTTCTTTTCTTTTCCTTTCCTTTTCCTTTCCTTTTCCTTTCCTTTCCTTTTCCTTTTCCTTTCCTTTTCCTTTTCTTTTCCTTTTCTTTTCTTTTCCTTTCCTTTTCCTTTTCCTTTCCTTTCCTTTTCCTTTCCTTTTCCTTTCCCTTTTCCCTTTTTCTCCCTTTTCCCTTTTTCTCCCTTTTCCCCTTTCCCCTTTCCCTTTTTCCCTTTCCCTTTTTCCCTTTCCCTTTTTCCCTTTCCCTTTTCCCTTTCCCTTTTCCCTTTTTCCCTTTCCCTTTTTCCCTTTCCCCTTTTCCCTTTCCCTTTTTCCCTTTTCCTTTTTCTCTTTCCCTTCTTTTTCCCTTTCCCTTCTTTTTCCCTTTCCCTTCTTTTTCCCTTTCCCTTCTTTTTCCCTTTCCCTTTTTCCCCTCTCCCTCTCCCTCTCCCTCTCCCTCTCCCTCTCCCTCTCCCTCTCCCTTTTCTTTTCTCTTTTCTTTTCTTTTCTTTTCTTTTCTTTTCTTTTCTTTTCTTTTCTTTTCTTTTCTATCATGGGCAACTCACCATCACTTAAAAAAAAATCACCCCAGGCCAGGGAAATAAACTTGTACACCACAAAATAAAGATAGCCAAAAAAAAAAAAAAAAAAAAAAACAAAACAAAAACAAAAAAAACCCAAACAAATAAACAAACAAAAAACCCAACAACAACAACAAAACCAAAACCAACCAACCAAAAAACCCACCAAGCCTTCTTGTTTTGGGAAGAAGTTCTTCAGATAGTGCCATGCATGGCCAATGATATTTATAGCCCAGACTCAGGGATCCAAGTAGCTTCTCTTGTCAAAAAGAGAGATATCTGAAAAGGAAAAATACCCTTCCGTGATTTTTTTTTTTTTTTTTTTTTTTTTTTTGCTGTCTTAGCAACCATTCAGCAATGCATAGGGGCATCTAAAATAGGACAGGCTGGTAGCAACACAGCTCCTGAGCCCTCTCAGTCAGATGAACCCAAAGATCAAGATCCTAAAAACCACTCTATTTCAGATCTCATAGCTCTTACCCAATTAATAAGAAAAATAAAATCCATCTACCCACCTCTGCCTCCTTATGCCTCAAAGAAAACACTAAACAAACTATCTGCTTCTCCTGCCCCTCCCTCTCCCACTCAAGGGCAAGGCTCCATTAAAAAAACAAAGGAGCTACCACCAGTCCCTTCCCTCACTTCCACCAGAGAGAGGTATCGCTCCTCCCCCTTCTCCAAGCCATAAAAGCAAAATACCTTCAAAATTCATAGACAAAGCCCTGCCTAACTCCATAGTCCCTTACCCCCAACCAATTACCACCCAAAAACTTTGTAATTTTTGAGACTCTCTTGCAAAAACTAACCCCGCCTCCTATGCTACGCAGGAGTCTGAGATGGAACTAGAAAACCAAACCACTCAGGCATACCCAGTTAATATTAACCCCAGTCAAAATAGACCACTTAATTGGTACCCACTCCAAGCCTCAGACTTAAAAAAACTCAGGCAGGCAGTGAAGGAAGACGGCATCCATGCACCCTGGACAAAATCTCTCCTACTGAGCCATATTGCCAACTTCAATAACCCCCAAGATTGGAGAGATACTTGTCGTTCTTCCCTCCCTAGCCCCATTCAAGATAAATGCCAATAAGTCAGGCACAACCAGGTCAGAGGTGACACCCCATGGGGTTTTAATGAACTCTTTGGCCAGGAAGTCTTTTCCATTGGAATATAATAGGCAACTCAGCCAGCAGGGTACTATGAGCAGGTCCTTGTAGGCTCACTCCACTCTCAGGGTCACAAAACCCTGCCTCCTCTCTGCTCTTTCTCCATTAAAAGCCCTGAGAACCCCTATCTGATTTTATTCTCAGAACTAAAATGAGCATAGAAAGAAAAATTCCCAACCCCACAGCCAGAGACCTCCTTCTTAAAACCATCGTATGGGAAGGTACAACTTCTAAGTCCAGACTAGTTTGCCAGGGTCTCCAGGAGAAACATCGTGATAGGTAGATGGTAGCAACCCAAGATATAGGAACTTTATCACACCAGATTACAACGATGATTCAGAAATTTGTAGCAGCAGTAAAGACAGAAGGAATCTGCTTCAAATGTGAGGAGGCAGGACATTGGAGGAATGAATGCCCAAAACCTTCTCCCCCTAAGAGATTCTAATTTCCCTAAGACAATCTGTCTCTGCTGCAGAAAAGGTCTCCACCAGGAGAGATACTGTACTGCTGTATATAAGGATGGTAAGCCACTGGAACCTTTAAATTCCATACGGGGCAGCCCTCAGCCACGACAGTAAGAGCTAGAAGCCTTATGAGTGTCCAGCATCTCAGAAGGCTCCCATCCAAAATTAACCATTAAAATAGACAATAAAACATCCAAGCGCTTCACGGATACTGGAGCAGACAGAATGAGATATAAGTTATAAGACAGCATGAGATACCACGTGATTGACAACTGATCCCAGGGCCCCAGCTCATAGGCATAGGGGATACCTCTCATATATTCATCACTAAACAGGCTTACAAATGGGAAGACCCAGATGGGGCTACGGGCCTTAAACGCCCCCTGGTGGCTCAAATAGCCACCAATCTTCTAGGGAGAGATATTTTACAAGCCTTAGAGTTGGTTCTTACCACCCAACCAGAAAGAGACCACATTACAATAGAGGACATTACTTATAAAGATAATACCCAAGGAGACCCTAAAAATCCTCCTCCAAATCACCCCCAATTCTAGGGGCCACAGTCAGATTTAGTACTCCCTGCCTTGATTAGCTTTCCGATGAAGTCATCTGGGTCCCACAGTGGCCTCTATCAAGGGAGAAGCTTAGAGCCCTCACACAGCTGGTAGAAGAACTGTGATTGTGGGGAGGAAAAAAAAGAAGAAGACGCAGGAGCTAAGCTCTCACTGGAGCACACCACATGGTACAGGCTCTCCAGTCACCAGGAAAAAAGATCAGCCTGTGCCTGTGCCTGTGCCTTGGCCAGATCTGCAGTTCCTTAGTGCTTTTGTTTTCCTCAACAGCTGGATTCCTGCAGCTGGTGGGGGTGGGGTGGATGGGGGATGGGAGGGGGTGGCAAGGTAAGTCCTGCAGTGTGGCAAAGGAAACCAACAGCCCAGGTTGAAAGAAAAAACACTGAGTTACCCCTTTGGGTGCTGGCGCAGGCCTGGTCTTAGGAGTTTACTGGCAATAGAATGATGCAGGAAACCCTTGGGCTGGTGGAGATTGAAAGACCCACAACGTGAGGACTCCCCCACGTTCTGACTCAGGAGAGGCGACACCCCAAAATCACCCACAAGAAACGATCTTGCTGCAAACTGCAAGAGGGCGGGGTAGAGGACCGTGGCGCCCCGAGTAGCTGGGTAAGGGGGTATTTAAAGGAATAAACCACAACTCAAGGAAGTGGGGAGGGCATTGTTGGAAAATACCAAAGATACCAGTTAAGAGTCACAAGGAAGTGCAAAGTCACAAGTGTCACAAGTGTTCAGGTTATCTCTCAAGACAGTTTCTAAGAGCTCCTAACAATAGCACATTCTTTGAATGAACACTCCTTGAACTCAGGAATCAGGTGGGTGGAGGAATGTCGCTATCTGTTTTATGATTAGCATACCTTGGAGCATTGAGTCACAAAGGTCACATTCACAAGCCTGGGCCTAAAGGCCTAGAATTTTGCTTTTACGTTTTACTTTTTAATTCCCCA
This sequence comes from Mus musculus, assembly GCF_000001635.26. Lineage (NCBI taxonomy): Eukaryota > Metazoa > Chordata > Mammalia > Rodentia > Muridae > Mus > Mus musculus. The sequence continues at coordinate 12,548,219 of NC_000085.6, read as the reverse complement.
CTTCTACTTGTTAGTAGTTCTAATCTTAGAACTAGACACTATCTTCTCCCTGACGTACTTGATCCTTTAGGGCATGATACTGTTGTCTCAAAAGTAAAAGCCGCACTGCACTAATTTTTGTTGTAATAAAGGTGACTTGCCTATTTAACACACATGGACCTATAATTAAAAGCAGAAGCAAAATCAAAAGGGGTCCCATAAAGGTAGAAAGTAGGGTGGTCAAAAGTACAAGATAAGGGCCTTTCCACCGGAGTCTCAAGGTTTTCTGTGTGGAGACGTCTAATGTAGCAGGTCTTCTTCTCTTGAGTAGGCCTTCTGGAGCTGCTTTTTTTGCTCGCTGTCTCACTCACTGGAGCACCTTGAGCCTAGAGAACAAAGGCTTGGAAAGCAGCATGTCAGCACTATGTACAGAGGCTATTTTTACCAGTGGAGGGGGGTCAGTCTAAACTGTCCAGGGGTGTTTCTAACCCTGAAGAGCACAAAGGGTAGGAGAGCTATCCAATCATTAGCGCCAGTCTCCACTGTCAATTTGGTAAGGGTCTCTTAATGGTTCTATTCATTCTCTCTACCTGTCCTGAGCTTTGGGGCCTGCGTGCACAATGTAACTTTTAATCATTTCCCAATATCTTGGCCAGTCCCTGATTTACCTGGGAGAAATTCTACCTCGTCATAGCACAAGCCTTGCAGCTTTTGACTATTTCTTCTGCCAAGTCAGAGAGTCCTGTAACATAGTAATCAAAGGACCTAACCACACCTTTTAATTTTTTGGCCCCCAGGTGGATCAAATACTGTCCATAACTTGATAGTGCTCAGGGGTGTATCTAAAGCTGGTCTCTCTGATGTCATAATAATCTTTAGGCTCCTTGATTGCCAGCATCATTGCTCCTTGGGCCACCTGTTTGGCGGTTAGATCTGCCATCTGATTTTCTTTAGCCACAGCATCTTAGGTCTTTCTCTGCAGATGTCAACAGCCCTCTTTGTCTGTATATTGCTCTGTACAGTGGCAAAAGCATACCTGCTGTCAGTGTAGACTTTTCTTTTGCCATTCATAGAACTTGTCTCAAAGTCACAAGTTCAGCTTTCTGGGCCGACGTCCCTTCAGGGAGGCTGCTGGCCTAGATCACTTGCTTTCTGTTCACCACCGTACTGCTGTCCCCGCCTTCTGCTTACCTTTAACCTCAAGGCTACTGCCATCAGTGTACCAGCTCGAACTCTCAGGCCAAGGCTGATCTGATCCTTCAGATCATTTCAAGTACCAGTTTCTTCTGTCAGAATGTCAGCACAGTGATGAGTAGGTGCAGTCTCACGCAGTAGTTTAGTGAGATTGAGGACAGCAGGTGTATCGAAGCAAAGGTCACTCGTTCAGTCAACAAAAAGCTCTGATGTGTCACAGGAACGTTGGTCGCCATCCATCAGTCAGGGGGCTTTTGGATAATGCTTTCAAGAGCATGGGGTGCCACTACAGCTATTTGCTGTCCCAGAGTGAGCTTATTAGCATCCTTGACAAGCAGTGTTATGGCAGCAATAGCTTTCAGGCAAGAAAACCACCCGCTGGCAACAGGGTGTAACTTCTTGGATAGGTAAGCCACTAGCCTTTTTCAAGGTCTCAAAGTCTGAGTAAGGACTCCTCTGGTGACCCCTGCTCTCCCTTTTACATCCACAAAACACCTCCCCTTCCTTGGTTAGGGGGTACAACAGGGCAGCTAAGGTCGCCAACCCAGGTGTCTAGAGTCTGTAGAAGCCAGCAGTACCCAAGAATTCTCTTACTTGCCTTGGTGTAGTTGGGGTGGGGATCTGAGTTACAGTCTTTTTCCTGGCTTTCTTTAGGCACTGCTTCCCGTCTCGAAGGGTGTATCCCAAATAGATAACTTTAGTCTGACATAGCTGAGCCTTTTTAGCTGAGGCTCTGTCTTCTGTTGTCTAGATTTCCTGTCTAGATCTTGTCTTTTTCTTTTTCTCCTATCACTGCGGCCAAGATTCTAGTCAAATTTCTCTCTTGTCTATGATCCCTCCTGTTTTCTCTTTCTTTTGCCTCCTGCCTCTCTCTCTCTCACACACACTTTCTCTGCCTCTTTCACTAGATCGAGTAACTGTCTCCCTCTTGTAATACACCTTCCAATCTCTGAAGTTTCTTTCTGATATCTGGAGCTGACTGCCTTATGAAGGCCAGGCCACTGAGGCCTTCTGGGCTTCTGAGGTAAGATCAAAGGGAGTGAACCGCCTGAAGGCTTCCATAAGTCTTTCAAGGAACACCAAGGGAGGTTCGATCGGCCCCTGCATTACCTCTTACCTTAGCCAAATTAGTGGGCCATCTTGAGGCACCTTGGAAATCAGAGCCTGGCGAGATTTTTAAGCCCTCCCTACCTTTAGCCATGTTGCAGTCCCAACTGGGGTGAGTCAAAGGGAATCCCATGTTGATCTCATTTTGTAGCTGTGTAGACCACCCGTTGGCTTCCGGGCTATTTTCCTAGCCTCTAACAGAATTCTCTCTCGCTCTTCGGTTGTTAAGAGCATCTGCAACAGCTGTTGACAATCATCCCAAGTAGGCTGATGAGAGAACATAAGGAACTCCACCAACCCTGTGAGGCATTGGGGATCCTGAGAAAGGGGGTGGTTAGTTTTCCAGTTATAAAGATCAGCAGAGGAAAATGACCAGTACTGAAGCGTTTAAAGTTTGGGCGGGTCCAGAGTCCACCCAGATTCTGTGCTCTGCGGCTCCATGTACCCACAGCGGTCCAACTCTCGACGCCCTGAGGGGTTTGGGGTTCCCTCAGCGGCTGGGGTTGAGGCTGTGGATAAGGGGGAGGTAGTGGACTAGGCTACTCAGGAGGCTTTATAGATTTTGGAGGAGCCAATTTAGCTGGTGGCTGCGATTTTGGAGAAGCCTTTAATTTTTCTTGTAACATGAGAGTACAACCACAATTTTGAGGAGCAAAACCCAATTTTAACAGTGTAAACAACCTATTTTTTTTTAAAATGAACTCTAAAAACATTACTTGCTACAAAGTTTGGCTGCCTGTTCCTGCACACAAACACAAGAAGGTGTAGCCGCCAATACCTCAAAAAGACACTACCCTAAATCCTATCTTAAGTCGGGTTTCTAGAATAAGAATTACATAGATTACCCAATTCAGGTGTATCTTTAGAGACCTGTTCCCATGGGTTGTCTCATGCTGCATGTTGTAGTTCTAAATTACTCTAACTCAGAGTTACCAGTTTTAAGTCAACTTTTTGTTACCAATGTTACAAATTTTTAATCATAACCAATAACTTATGAGCCACTAATCTATAACCAAGACATATAAAACATATTTTACTTTTGAAACTATTTAGAAACAAAAATGAAATGGCCGTATACATTTGCTCATTTAAACCAAACAAAATTCTTAATTTTTCTAGCTGTAATTTCAAGAGAGGAGCACCTTGTCACCTGATGAATCCAATAATCACAAGCACAGAGATTTTTGTAGGAAAAACAGCCATCTGTTCCCTTACCATAGAACTTGAGAAGCTGCTGGTCCCTATAAGAGCAGCATTTATAATCAGCTCCTAGCAGGGCTTCTCCAGCCACACTAGATTCCTAACTACAGGTGCAGGGCTCCAAAGACCAATTGATACTGTTTATTTTATTTTATTTTTTTACCAAATTATCCCCAGATAGTCGGAGAGTACTGCTTTTCTCAAAACCCATTCTCTCACATCTCAGGTGTAAACTATCTCTAGTCAGGGTATAAAGCACCTATGAGAATTACCTTTGCTTCTCTAGATTTTCACATAGCTCTAAACACATACACAAAAACACACAAAACAGAAACCAACAGATCTAGACACACTCGACCCTTTCTTGTCTTCCACAAGCAGGCAAAAGAATTAGATGATGTTGGAGGGGGAAGCTTCCGCTTCAACAGAACTCGGTCCCTCTGACCGATCTCCGGAGACGGTCAGGCATCCCTGGCTCTCCTTACTTCCCAGGGCGTCCCCCAGGGTGGCAGCTTGTGGTCTTCCTAGCACGTCTGCCGACCACAGTCCTTCGGTCCTTATGGCCCAAAAGGATAGCTGCAAATACAGACTGCGTGCATTTCAGAAAACCCCATCACCCCATCGTCTACCAACAACGTCATCCACTTCTACCTAGATGACCAAAACCAGAGAAGCACACTCCTTCCTCACTCTGCCAGATGTAAAACCAAGACAGGAGGTGGGACTCGAACCCACGATCTCGTAACCCTGAAACCAAGACACAAATTCAATAAACTCAGACGGATCCAAACTCAGACTTCGCCGTGCTTCAGAAACATAGGACAAAACACAAACAACCCAACACAACAAGCACATGTTCCAATGTTTGTTTCAGAAAACAGACACTCAAAACAGAGACACCGGCCGGCACGTACACAAGAGGGGATCCCCATACCTCCAAGTCGGTTCTCGGGTGTGAAGGGTGGTCCCGTTTCCTGGCCAATGCACCAAATGAAAGACCCACAATGTGAGGACTCCCCCACGTTCTGACTCAGGAGAGGCGACACCCCAAAATCACCCACAAGAAACGATCTTGCTGCAAACTGCAAGAGGATTTTTATTCAAGAGTGCTCTAGGGCCCACGGTCATACACCACGCAGGGTAGAGGACCGTGGCGCCCCGAGTAGCTGGGTAAGGGGGTATTTAAAGGAATAAACCACAACTCAAGGAATTGGGGAGGGCATTGTTGGAAAATACCAAAGATACCAGTTAAGAGTCACAAGGAAGTACAAAGTCACAAGTGTCACAAGTGTTCAGGTTATCTCTCAAGACAGTTTCTAAGAGGCCCTAACAATAGCACATTCTTTGAATGAACACTCTTTGAACCCAGAAAGCGGGTGGGTGGAGGAATGTCGCTATCTGTTTTATGATTAGCATACCTTGGAGCATTGAGTCACAAAGGTCACATTCACAAGCCTGGGCCTAAAGGCCTAGAATTTTGTTTTTACGTTTTACTTTTTCAGAGATCAGTTGAGACAAACCTGTGCACCCATGTGCTATAATGCTTTAAGTGGGAAGTACAGCTCTGTCTGCAGCCAAAGTGAACTGCAGTAATCATTTCTTCAGCAGTGCTTGAAGGAGACCCATGCTAATTTTTTGAAAGCAATTTCTGTGAAACCATCTTGGCCACGTCATGAAAATGCCTCCTGAGATTTTTCCATCATAATTGAGATTTTACTTTATTTTAAAATTTTGTATGTGTGAGTGTTTGCCTGGATTTATGCTTGTGTACTGTGTGTATTCAGTGCCTGGAGGGGTCAGAAGAGGACATTGGATCTCCTGGAACTGAAGTCACAGACACTTGTGAGCCACTATGTAGGTGCTGGGGAATAAACCTCTGCATCTGGTAGGCTATTTTTCCAGCCCCACAGCGTTTTGTTGAGTGTCACAGAGTAAGTGCTGTATTCGGATTTCTTTCTCAGGCATGTGCGTAGGAAGCAGCTCCACTCACATAGGTGGCTACTTCATCCGTACGACTATTCACCAACTGTTTCCATCAACACAAATGTGTTATCGTAGGAATGTTCTACCATGGACTAGAAAGGTGAAAAACCTCTTGATTTTCCAGTAGGTTCCTCAAAAATCCAACCAACCTTCAATAGAAAACATAAAGAACACTGTGCAAAACAAGATTACCTCACCCTTTGTTTCAAAATCTTAAATTTCCTGTAATCCACAAATCTTGACTCTGCTACTAAATGCTAACCAATCTCCCGCAGCAAACCAGAAGTCAGCACGTCAGAGTCTTGCTCAGCTCAGCTTGATCTTTCTCCCTCACTCTCTCCTAAGAATCTCTCCTAAGATTTCATGAAGTGATTGTTTTAACTACCCCAAGGGCAATAAACTGAACTTTATTTAACACCAGATTTCTGGGAGCCCCCATTTGGGTTAGCAACCAGCTAGAACCAGTACAGGGCTCTAAGGTCTTCTCTGCAGGTGTTCTCTGCCCTGGAGGGGATCAAAAGAGGTTGTAATAGTTTCTGTTTTCTTTAATTGTGCTTGTCAAAAGCTGAATAAAATGGGCAAATTTACTTTTTAAGGATTTTTATTTCTTTTGGTTTGGTTTTGGGGTTTTTAAACTGGGTCTCTCTATTGTATAGCCCTAGCAGACCTAGAGCTTGCTATATAGACCTGACTGTTCTTGAACTCACAGAAAACCACCCGGCTCTGTCTCCTGAGAGCTGGGATTAAAAGGGTACACCTGCTACAGAAGACTGTTTTATTATATGATTACATTTTGAAGTGCTTTTATGTGTGACAGATAAGATCTGCCCCTTGTTAGCCACCCAGGAAACAGCCCATCCCCCCTCTTCAACTGTCAAAGAAGCAGAGAATGGGGCAAATGTAAATGCTGAAAGGTGTTGGGAGGGTGAGCAGAGAAATTGAAACAGAGAGAGAAATCAGTGAAGCTAGGAAGCTTTAAGCATCTTTAAGATTGGTCAGGAAATGGTTGGGGAGGGAGGCTAGGAGGGAGTAAACTAGAAGTAAGGGGGTGGGGCAGAGGAGGATGTAAATGAAGAGGGGTAAGGACGACTGGGAAGGAAGAGGGAAGGTTTGGAAGAGTAATGAAACTCAGTTTGAGAGCTAGTGCTCCCTCCTTCTTAAAAGTCAGAAATAAAATGGAGAAAAAGAAACTTAAGGTGGGAATGGCATAAAACAAACCAGTTGGCCAGAGATTAATTTTCTAAGGGTGTAGCTTCCTTTCACCCACCCTCTCTTCTCCTTTGCCTTGCTCCCTTACCTACTCAGACCTTCCTTGAGTGCGTTCTCATTGACCAGACTATGTCTCTGAGAGATGCTTAATTGATTACTCCTCATAGAAGAGCTGACCTGAGTCAGGGGCTGGGTTTGCTGGCTGAGAGCAATATGTGCAGCAGGTATGTAAGTGCAGAGACTACACAGGTACTTTCCAGGGTGGACAAGGGCTTGGCAGCACTAGAACCCCTGGGCTGGAAAGGACAGAAGTGCCATTCATTTGGAGGACCAGGAAAGCATAAGTTTGTTTTCAGTGGCTGCTTCTTGTCCCACTGTGTCCTGGAGGCAGCAATGTGGTGGGTTAGGACAAGGTGTCTGTTATCTGTTTATCTTGTTTCTTCTCTTTTTTTTTATTAGATATTTTCTTTATTTACATTTCAAATGTTATCAGCTTTCTCAGTTTCCTCTTATCTTGTTTCTTAAAACTCTGGCTGAGGAAATCGAAACAGAGAGAGAAATCAGTCAAGCTAGTAAGCTTTCAGCATCTTTAAGATTGGTCAAGAAATGGGGGTGGGGGTGTAAGAGGGCGTAAAAAAGAACTAAGGGGGGTAGGGCAGAGGATGTAAATGAAGAGGGGTAAGGAAGACAGGAAAGAAAGAGAAAAGGGAAATGAGAAATTAAAGGGTAATTGGCTGCGGTGGTGAAAAGTGGGGCCAGGAGACTGGTCAGGGAACCCTCCACAGGCTCCATTACTTTGTGACTTCACTGAAGAAGAGGCAGCAACTCCTGTATTAAGGTCAGTGGAATCCTAGCTCCTCCTGGATTGGCTTAGGATAGCTGCAAGCATTGAATATTTTGCTATAACATGATTCTGTCTGGATAGGGGAAAAGCTAGGAGGTGGGGAAATGGATACAGAGTAGATTCTTAACCTCTTAACTCTTGCTAAAACACTTGCAAAGGAACTGGAAAATTCATGTTGTTGTCTGTGGGAGAGGGAGTCCAACAGAGATGGCCACTCAGACACTGTCTATAGCCAATTGAAAGTCTTTATTCCAACTGGCTGAGAGTAGTCGGGGGCCCAAGTATAACATCCCTGAGCATTTAGACTAAGGGGATTTTAAAGGCAAAAATCACAGCCTGCTATCTTGCTCAGCAAGAATTTTCTATAGGATTCTTTCAAGGAGATCAAATTGGAGTTAAACCTAAAATAACCTCAGCAAGAATATAAGATGATGGAACCTCTGCCTTGTCTTGCCCTGTCTCCTCTGCTCAGTTCATTTTCCTAAGTGTAACCCCCAAGTTCACTAACAGATTGAGAAATAAATCCGTGGCCTCAGAAATACTATGACACAGTCCAGTTCCTCATGTGCTTTCCAATTTTCATTTCCCCAGAACTTCCACTGTTCTAAGAGTGTCCCTAGTTAAGTCTTAGTATTGATAACAGTATCAATAACAGTAATATTCCCTAATCAATCTGTCACAGGCAGTCATTGCCTGAAGCCATTGCCTGCATATTGTTTGTTTATTTGTTTTGCTTTGTTTTGTTTTGTTTCAAGACAGGTTTCTTCTGTGTTGCCCTTGGATGTCCTGGAACTTGCTTTGTAGATCAGGCCTCAAACTCACAGAGACCTGTCTGACTCTGTCTCCTGAGCACTGGGATTAAAGGTATGTGTTACCATACCCAGCTTGCATGATGTATTTTTAATCTTCACAATAGTTGATGGTGAGTCTATGCCATGCCTTTTGGGGTGAAAAAGAGGTGGAAAATAAATAACATGCTCAAGACCATATAGCTGTGAGTGAAGTCTGAGGTGATCCTAGACTCATGGGCACTCACTCTTCTGGACATATCACCATAGGATATATTTGTCTCATTTACAGTTGCTGCTGCTTTTTGCAAACAGGAAACTAGGTCCAGAGAGGCTACATAGATTTCCATTGTAGCTTAGTAGCAGTAGTTATTGGCAGAAATCTAGGGCTCAGATTCTACAACAGAAGGGTTAAGATCATGGATATAGTCTTTGAATGGCTCCCACTCAGCTTAGTGTATCACTTAAACAATAATGTGAAGAAGCAACCCATGGGTGACAGTTCCAGAGACAATTTCCATGTTCTTTTCAATAGACTAATAATTTTATGATTAAAGACTATGAAAGTGCACAATTACATCATGTTAGTGGTAGCTGGCTTATAATCCCTCACTGAGTATGATTACAAGATCAGGCTGCCTGGGAAGAGCCCTCTTTAAAAGAATAGGGTTAGTCTGCAGTTAAATGCATGAACTTGCTGCTCTTACAGAGGTGATAAATTCAGTTCCCAGCAATAGTGGTTCACAACCCCCTGAATCTCAAGTTTGAGGGAATTGAGCACCCTTCTCTTGGTTACCATGGGCCTTTCATTTACATGGTGCAATGCCCACACACACACAAGCACATAAAATTAATAAAGAAATAAAAAATAGTTAATGAAAAATGATTTTTATATCTCTGTTTATTTTTATTTGAGTAAATAAATCGGCATTGTGACTATAGAAGATAAGGTCCTTAACTTCTAGAGATAGAAAGTGACTTAGGCTTAAAATGGCATCTAGAATAAAAGACAATGTAAATTTGCTGCCGGGAGACCTCCTGGGTCATCATACCAAGGCTGGTTCAGAGTTAGAGGTAAAAGTTCAGAAGGTATTTTAGGAAAATCAGAAGTCTTTGAAATCGGGGTACAAGCTCTGCAACCATAGCTTCTGGGCTTGAATAGAAAGGGTTAATATTCACGGAGGACTCATTGCTGTCAGCAGTGGCTTCTTCATACTCTGGGGGTGGAACCAGATTTAGCTGCTGGCTTTGCTGCTGAGGTGGTTGAAAGCCACCATGGGGTTGGATCAGGAGAGTCTTCATCCTGTGAGAAAACGCAAGCATACCTCGACCAGCAGTTAACAGTACACTGGGGCCTTTTCCACAATGATTGACCACAAGAAGGGGATGTTGGAGAATATGATGTGGAAGCTATAGTTAAATTTTCTTTTTTATAATTTAGTAATATGTCCCTCTAAAGTCTGATAATCTCTTTCCATAATAGATTGTCCTTATGGGTTATATGGAATATCTATAAGAATCAAAGAGGTGAGTACAGAGAGGGTAAATAAATCTATTCAAGTAGCATGTTTTACTAGAGGCATCTAGTGGGACTATGAGGAGTGGATACAACAACCAAATTGCAAGATTGTGTGTAATTAATTTGCTTTAATTGTTGGCTTGAAATTTCTTTTTGTACCTATTGTAGAGCTTATTTTGTCTCGTGAAAGTTTATATCCCTAAAAGTTTTTGAAAATTATTTAATGTTATGAGCTTATCCAGCCTTAATTCTTAAGGATAGTCTTATAGGAGCCTTCACTTTCCTGATTTTTTTAAAATAACAAATATATGGATATTCCAGGGACTGTTGTAAAGTTCTATATGTTCCAGTTGTAATTGTTCATTAACCAGAGCTGTAACTGCTTGTATCTTTTCTATAGCCAGGAGCCATTGTCGACTCAAAGAGGAGGCTTAGATTTCTAAATAATGGATGGGGTCAGCAGCCAGTTCAACAGTGGATCCTAGGAAAAAACTTTGATCAAAACCTAATCCCTCTCTGTTATTTCATTTAGGTTGTATGGGTTCTGTAATACCTTGACGATTTTTTTCTTAGTCTCATACTGGGAACAGGTTTCATTTGTATCACTTGAGAGGCAACTTAATAATTTGGAATTATTAAAGGAACCCCCATCTATTCCAAAATGTTTCTTCCCTATAATATGAAAGGTAAAGATAGAATCACATAGGGACAAAAAGAACCAGAAGACTCTTCATATGGCATTGTTAAAAATCTCAGCATTTTTTTTGCCACATTGGCAGTTTGTCTTAAGTGAACGAAAGTTGATGGGGTACTTTGAGATTGCTAAGAGGAGGGCCAGCCTTTTCCAGTGATACAAGATATATCAGCTCTTGTATCTATAAGACTTTCAGCAGCTTTACCCTGTACCTTTAAATTTTCATGAAACCTGAGTTTTTATCTTCCTGTATTTAGAGTGCCATATAATTAGGATAAGATTAAGGAAGCAAAAGCAATTGTGCAACCCAAACTCTTTGTCCCAGATGTACAGTTTTAGTGTGTGTGTGTGTGTGGGGGGGGGGGGGTAAAGCATAACCTTAATCTCTCCCATACAATTTGAATCAATTACCCCTGGAATGACCTGAATTCTTTGTAGAGAGATTGAACTTCTTCCTTGAATAAGACCCATATATCCTGGAGGCAGAGAGACACACCCACAGTGGGTATATAAATTATGAGAAAATCTGAGGTTAATATTACTGAGGTGGTAGAACTAAGGCCCAATCCTGTAAATATTGCTTTTATTTCCTCACATGAAGTGATGAGATGAGAGCCATACCAAAGCTATTTTAAGACACTTTTCCTTATTTGTTCTAACTATTTGAGGCCTAGGCCTGGAAGCTTCAAGCCTCTTTACAATCCAATCTTCCAATATGACTAAGTCAACTGCTTTGACTGAATTGCTCTGCCTGGCCTAAAGCAAACTTTGGCAATAAGTTCAAAATCTTCCAGCTCCTTCTCTTTCTGTAGCTTGTTCTCTCTTCACCTATGCCTAGCTTGTTCTCTCTGCAATCTATCTCTGTAAACAACTGTCCCAGTAAAATTTACACATACATACACACACACACCATCTCTCTCTCTCTCTCTCTCTCTCTCCCTCTCTCTCTCTCTCTCTCTCTTTCTGTCTCTCTCTCTCTCTCCCTCTCTCTCCCTTTAAGTAGCCTCTCTTTCCTTTGCCATTCTTGTGTGAGTTGGGCATAACCTATCTCTGACTCATTCTGTCAAATCTTTCACTAACTCTTCACTTTGTCTACCCATCAATTAGAAGTCACTTTCCAACACGACTGCTTCCTTCTACAAAGTAACCTTACCTTCAATGTTAGGGATTAAAGGTGCATACTGAGAGTGTGCCTGTATTCCAGCCAAATCATACCATAGTTGAGGTAGTGTCTGCATTCTGGCCGCATCATATATACCTAAAAGATCGTTGGATGTGATCCCTTGCCACAGTAGCCATGTTTCTGGATTAAAATTCCTCTACATAATCCTGAACTGCCTGGGGTAGAGCTGAGGAGTTTTTGGACCCCTCTTGGCTGAAAAAAGGGATTTGTATTATCCTCATTATCTGAGGGGCATACAGTTGTCCCTATAACCATTTTTCTTGGCTGGCAGACTGGGATTATATTACTATCATTAGCAAGTCTAAGAATTTCTCCTTGAGTCCTTATAAGAAGAAGCAATGTTCAATCCTTATAATATTTGGAATGGCATTCTCTTTCTCATTGAAAACTCTTTTTTTTCAATTAAATATTTTCTTTATTTACATTTCAAATGCTATCTCCTTTCCTAGTTTCCCCTCCAAAAATCCTCTATCCTCTCCCTCGTCTCCCTCCTCCTCAACCCACCCATTCCCGCTTCCTGGCCCAGGCATTCCCCTATACTGGGGCATATAACCTTCACAGGACCAAGGGCCTCTCTTCCCATTGATAACTGACTAGGCCATCCTCAGCTACATATGCAGCTAGGGCCATTAGTCTCCCTGTGTGTTTTCTTTGATTGGTGGTTTAGTCCCAGGGAGCTCTGGGGTTACTGGTCAGTTCATATTGTTGTTCCTCCTAGGGGGCTACAAACCCCTTCAGCTCCTTGGGTACTTTCTCTAGCTCCTTCATTGGGGACCCTGTGCTCTGTCTAATGGATGACTGTGAGCATTCACTTCTGTATTACTCAGGCATGACAGAGTCTTTCAGGAGACAGCTATATCAGTCTCCTGTCAGCAAGCTCTTGTTGGCATCTGCAATGGTGTCTGGGTTTGGTGGGTGTTTATGGGATGGATCCCCAGGTGCGGCAGTTTCTGAGTGGTCATGCCTCAGTCTCTGCTCTGAACTTTGTCTCTGTAACTCCTTCCATGGGTATTTTGTTCCCCCTTCTAAGAAGGATTCAAGTGTCCACACTTTGGTCTTCCTCCTTCTTGAGTTTCATGTGTTTTACAAATTGTATCTTGGGTAGTCTGAGCTTCTGGTCTAATATCTACTTACCATTGAGTACATATCATGCATGCCCTTTTGTGATTGGGTTACCTCACTTAGGATGATATCCTCCCGATTCATCCATTTGTTTAAGAATTTCATAAATTTATTGTTTTTAATAGCTAAGTAGTACTCCATTGTGTAAATGTACCACATTTTCTGTATCCATTCCTCTGTTGAGGGACATCTGTGTTCTTTCCAGCTTCTGGCTATTATAAATAAGGCTGCTATGAACATAGTGAAGCATGAGTCCTTATTACAAGTTAGAGCATCTTCTAGGTATATACCCAGAAGTGGTATTGCTACATCTTCCAGTAGAACTATGTCCAATTTTCTGATGAACCACCAAACTGATTTCCAAAGTGGTTGTACCAGCTTGCAATCCCACCAGCAATGGAGGAGTGTTCCTCTTTCTCCACATCATTGCCAGCATCTGCTGTCACCTGAGTTTTTGATCTTGGCCATTCTGACTGGTGTCAGGTGGAATCTCAGAAGGCTTTACAACATGATCCAGCACAACACAGGTCTACCCCATCCATTCCATAAACATTTTATGAATTTGGCAGAAGGTTATGCTTTATGACCAGCATTGTTCAAATGGTGATGTAATAAATATAGATCCAGAGAAAACAAAGATGGCCAATCACTGGCACCTACCACAGATCTCTGAGGAGAGACCATGGAGATTCTGAAGAGTGATGTCCCAGCAGAAAACAGCTGCAGCTGCTGCTTGCCCCTCTAGGAGACAGGGAGTGTGGGACAGAGGTGCTGCCAGCAGCCTTCAAGCACAAAGGTTGAACACTGTGAGCCTCATGGCAGCCAGGAGCTCCCATGGGACCTGCCCTGAGATGCCCCCCCTAGCTGTAAGATCATCCTGATTCTGGGCATTACTGTGTGACATACTAGTTTCTGTACAACTATGACAAACAAATATGTGATAGAGAGATGAGAAAGATGGAGGACTGGAGAGAGGAGTGAGGGTGGATGGAGGCAAATGTAGAGATGAGACAGTAGGGAGGGGTGTGAGAGAAGGTTGTGGTAATGGAAGAACATGTCATTGCTAGTAGAGCATAAAGGGTGCTGTGTGGCATGAAACTTGCACAGACACAGCCCCTGAACACCAGCTACACAACCACCATGGCTCTGAGGAACAATAAGATGTCTGAGATAAAGAACTGTTCATTTTCTTGATTGGACCTCCTCAAAGGACCTCAATGGTCCATACTGCCCCTGAAGGCCATGTTGGTATCTGTGGCTGACTGCCCCAGGCTATGCTGAAACCCGAGGTTCATGTGGATGTTCGTGGTCTGTGCTTCCATTAGAGGTAACGTTGAGGTCCACGGTCTGTGCTGCCAATAGAGGCTGTGTGTACGTCTATGGTCTGTGCTCCTGCAGAAGACCATGTCGATGTCTGTCATCCATATTACTACTCTAGGCCATGTGGATATCTGTGGTTTGTGCTGCTGCCTGAAGCCATGTTGATGTCCATCTGCTGAGCTGCCACCAGGGACCATATTGTTGTCTGTGGCCAGTGTTGTCCCAGAGACCATGCTGATGTTCTTGGCCTGTGCTGCCACGATACACATCATAGTCATATCCATGGCCCTTGCTACAGCAGAGGATCATGTTCATGTGTCCAGTCTATACTGCCACCAGACATCATACTAAGGTCTCTGGCACATGCTGCCTCTGGAGACCATGTGGGATCAGACCATGCTCTGTACTGTCACCAGAAGCCCATGTCCATGATCCATGCTCCTGATGACTGTAAAGGGCAAGGAAGCTACTTTTTCACTGGCATGGATGACTGCAGACTTACAGTTAAGAGAGACATAGAAGGTTTCTGTGAAAACCCCTATTCCCATATCACCTACACTGTCCCCCAAATGTAACAGCATAGACAAATACTCTTAAAAATTATGATAAGGATGCTGAAGTGTAGTTGCTCTCAACTTCTGGAGGGGTTGCCCATGGGATACTTATTCCTCTGCAAATTCCCCATTGCTCTGTTACCTCCATCTTAAAGGAAAACTAAGGCTTAACATCAAGGTAAGTATAACACTTTGAATTCCTGGACTGCAAGCTCCTATGTGGAAAGGTCCCATCTATATTTGAATTCTATCTCTGCTTCAGATTCTCGGCTTGGGCCTGTCACGTCTCTTGTCAATGATATACTTTCCAACCAACAAAATCCAAATATAAACTACTTTTCATGGCAGTTATGGGGCTAACAATTAGAGGTAATTTATGTTAAAATTTTAGGATAGTACTTGACATATAATGCTCCCTTTCTGTTGTTGGGGTTATTGTGCTTGGCGGGTAAACTAACGCTTATTGACTTAGTATACTGGGGCAAACAAGACCAGAGCTGAAATGGAATATGGGCCACCAATTTATCATTTCCTCTGTACAGTATATGACAGCTGTATAGATTCAGCCATAAATTGAATCATTTTGAAATTAGTGTTTCAGGTGAACCATCTGTTTCATCTTTAAGCTATCATGAGCTGTTAGGTGAGCGGGTCACAGAGGTACCTTTGTGATATAAAGACAAACATGAAAACCCTGTACCATTCTTCTCAGTTATACCACTATATCCTGCTATGAAATATACACATAACAGTTTTGGCCATCCTTGGTCAAAATTGCATAGTTTTTCCTGCCAAGAAGTTGCTTCTTTGTATGAAATTATCTCCATTTACATGATTCTTCCTATGTGAGTAGATAGGATTGTAGAAGGGATTTATATTTCAAGTCACATCATAGTAATCTTTTACTGAAGAAAAACTATTGTAATTTTGTCTAAAACAATCACAATGATGATAATAAAAAATCAGGTGTGATCTATTAAGAGAAACTGGAAAATGAAACCAATATATTCAATAGCATGGAAATATCCCGAGTCTAGATGATCTATTAAATCATAAAAACCTATATTCTTATAGTACTTGAGTTTATAAAATGATTTTTTGTATATTGATTCTCACTGTGACCTTATTAGGCAGGTAAGGAAGACTGTTTTCCATATGTTTTTGGAGAGGGACAAGAGAAAGGAATTGCTGGAGGAAAACTGAAGACTTGGGTAAGTTTGATGAAGTAAGAGCTCTTTCTATTCTCCAGCTCAGTTATAAAAATGACCCTTTTCTGAAACCACAAAGGTCCTTGAACTCATCAGGAAGATTGAGTATTGACAAGCATTTGAGAATGTCAGTTCAAATCCTCTGATTTGTTTCTTCCTATCCAAGTTTCATAAAGCTAGAAAACCTGAATAGCTAGAAAAACCATGCCAAGCCTAGATGTATCTCTGTATTACTCTATTGCAGATCAATAATCTGACAACCACATATACTACTTCCCTTTCCCTTAAAACTGTCAGGACAAGTAGACCTGCAATCCTAGCACTCTGAAAGCAGGAGGAGATGTTTACCTTCCTGCTGAATAGGGGCTCCATGTTTTAGGAAACAACAATAACCAAAATACGTATACACACACACACACACACACACACACACACACACACACACACAGAGAGAGAGAGAGAGAGAGAGAGAGAGAGAGAGAGAGAGAGAGAGAGAGAGAGAGAAGGAGAGAGAGAGAGAGAGAGAGAGAGAGAGAGAGAGAGAGGTCTAAATTGTTCCAGATGTCTTTAAATATTTGAAAATCATTTATAGCACTTCATACAGTGTGACAAGGTTACTGCTGGTGAAAGCATTTGGACTGCAGACATGCTTTCCAGGACTTTCCAGGCATGGCCAGAGTAAATTTATATTATCTTATGTTATTCTTAATCTCTACATCTGAAAATATTAGTGTTATTTCAAATGATAGCAGGTTTAGTCTTTACCATACTCTGTCATTGCTATCTTTATTACCACAGTGTAACATTGCTAGAATATGAACCCATGACTGTTGGCATCATTTTCACAATAACATGAGTTAGGAAAAATGAGATCACATGCTATAAAAATGAAAGTTGTGGACAAAAGTTTACAAAAAAGAAATGCATAGACCACCGGGGGATGGTAGGTAACTGAGCATTAGCATTTACACACTTGGTTCCTTTGCTGATTATTACGTGATGTTAGGGAAAGAAATTATAAGAAAAATGTTCAGTCCCTCAATATGTTTCCCAACAGGTCAGGGAGGCCATTTTCTTTCTTGCCTACTTAAAGGATTTAAGTATGGATGTAATAGAAGATATAGCAGATTCTTGCATGTTAGATGCTGGGTGAATGGAGGTACCTATTGCCAAAATAACTATCCCTTATGAGCAAACAATTAGTTAAGTAGTAACTTTTTATTATTGTCATTGAATAGTTCTAAATGATTGTACAGTACTCTTTCTGAATTTGGCATTTTAAAATGAAAACAATTTAAATCCTGGCATGATGAGGTATCCCTAGAGTGTAGGCACTAGACGGTACAAGCAAGACATTTATAAGTTTGAGAACAGCAGGGACTAATTGGAGAATTCCATGGAAACCTTGATTATATGATCAAACCCTATAGCAGAAAAACAGTAACAAACAAATGAATACAATTTCCAGTGCAATATGATAAAAATAATGCACTTGATGAATGGCTTGGCAAAGATAAAAATTATGTTGTTTAAAGTAATAAGCAAGACCTAAAGTACTCCATCAGGAAGTTGGTAGATTTTAAAATATCTGCACAAGCCCTCTGTCTTCTCTCATTTTGTTGGGAAATGACCCTATTAAACACAAGGTTTTTCTGACTGGTTTGATAGGAAACTGAGCTTGTATTTTGGATCCCATGTTAAATTCTGATTAATTATACTCACGGATCTTTTGAGGTTGGTGCTGACTTTTCCACAGGAATTTTGTGAATTGCTCACTAAAAAAAAAGAAAAGAAAAGAAAAGAAAAGAAAAGAAAAGAAAAGAAAAGAAACATTTATACCATTTATTTTTAGGGCCCCAAAGAAGAGCAGAGTGATTGCAGTATTTATCAAATTAAGATGGAATCTAGAAAAAGAGAAAGTGAGGTAACAAACCTGCAGAACCAATGGGAATATTCACTCAAGAAATGTCGGCAAGATCAGACATATAAGACAATTATCATTACCTTAGATGGTAATCAACAGAAAAATGAAAAATTGAAATATGAACTCACACATAAGATGACAGATAGTTTGTATGCAGCACTCAACACCCTTAATGCTGTCAAAAACGAAATAGAAAGTCAAGAGGACAAAGAAATGCTGGTGTATGGCCAAGAAGGAATCAAAGGATATATAAACCTTGGCATGCCCCTCTGCTGTTTTCCAGAAGACAGCCACGTGGTCATTACCTTTTCTAAAATGAAAAAAGAACAGAAAGAAGATAAGCAAGTGTATCGTTGGCAGGACCATGTGTGTACTGACTGTGTGAAATTTTATATTCATGCAGTTGGGAAGAGGAACAAAAGAATTCTCAAGTGTAGAGAACTTCACCAAGAGGGAAAAAAACTCTGTATATATGGCTTCAAGGGAGACACCATTAAGGAAACTCTGAGGAAGGATGGCAGGTTTTATTCCTTTGTAGAGAGTGACCACTGGAAGCTCATTAAAGACTTTGACACCATCATAGAAAACACCCAGATAGTTGATGAATTAGAGGGCAAACTCTTTCAGGTGGAGCTTGAGATAGTAAAATGTCCCCAAGCAGCAGACCCCATTGATTTAGAGAAGCCATCTTATAGGAAACTAAAAGAATACATTGTGGATAAGTACCCCACATTGAAGAAAGAGTGTGAAAAACTCAGAGCATACATCAAGGAAGAAAGTCAGAGAACTTCCTCATTTGAAATACATAAAGAAAACTTCAGGAAACTGACCAAAAACTCCACCCCAGCTAAAGTGCTCAAACTTCTTTCACAGTTCAGTGACTCAGTTGGGCTCATCATTTGGAACAACGGGGAAAATGAGGGTTGTGCTACCTGCTTTGTTTTTACAGGGCTGTACATTCTCACTTGCCGGCATGTGATCAATGACATTGTGGGTGAAGGCATAGAACAAAGTAAGTGGGCAGATAAAATTAGTCAATATGTGAAAGTCACGTTTGATTATGAAGAGTTACTGGAAAAAGACTCCTTCTTTTTTGTTGAACCCTGGTTTGAGATATCTGATTACATCATTGACTATGCTGTCCTGAAACTGAAGGGAAATGGACTAGAACCTGCAGGGCTGTATAATGGAATAACTCCTGTACCATCCAGTGGGTTGATATATATCATTGGTCATCCTGATGTAAAACAGAAGCTTAGTGATGGCTGTGTTGTGATTTCTCAAGATGAGCACATTCAAGAAACAAAATCAATGAAGGGCCTTAATACTATGCAGTATATCTATATATACACCCAAAGAAGTTTCCAAGAAACAGTTCATGAACCTGGTGTGGCTACCTGTGACAACACTTTCTACTGTGGATCTTCTGGATCTCCTGTATTTGATTCTAAAGGGTCTCTGGTAGCCATGCACACTGCGGGCTTCATTTGTGAGTATGAGAGTGGTGTTTCCAGTATTGTAGAGTTTGGCCCTTCTATGGAATGCATCCTCAGTGATATTCAACAAAAGCATAAAATATGGTATGATGAGGAATGTGTAAATCAGCAGGATGTAGACATGAAAAGTCAAAATTATTGAGGACTGGAGAGAATTTAATCTATTTTCTTTTTCCTTTTTATAAAAAAAAATAACACTCTTACTCTTTGAAAGTCTCACACATTTATACAATCTATATTGACCATATCCATCTACTCCCACCTTCTTTCAACTCTTCTAGGACCTATCTCAGTTTCATGTCTTCTTTTTAATTATTTGCTTTTCACAACTTCCTGAATTCAATTAGTACTACTCATATGCCCATAAATATATATGGCCACCCACTGGTACATGAGCAACCTACCAGCAGCCATGTCCTCAAAGGAATGTGACTTTCCTTGCATCAGAAGCCATCAACTGCCAATAGCTCCTCAACAAGGGATAGTATCCTGGAGGCCCCAGCTCATCTTTGCAGAAATTTTGATGGGCTTGATCTTGTTTGGGCAACCACAGCTTCTGTGGATGGACATCTGCTTCATCCTTGCCATGTCTAGAAGACAGTAAGCCACAGCTCTTCTCTCCTTCCTCTGCCTCTTAATATTCTTTGTGTCCCCTTGTTCATCAAGTTCCCTGAGATGATCAGGGTTAATGCAGATGACCCATCCACACATGAACGCTCACAGTTAATTATTCTCAGCACCTCGAGCATTGTTTTAAGTCTTCTCTGACCAATGTTGAGTATGGCACAAATCTCCCCGTGTCTGTAGCCTATTTTCTTCTGCTTTTTAAAAATAGATGTGTATTAGTTCTTTTAAAATCTAAGACATGCATACATTATATTTTGATCCTATTCACCTTTCTGTTCCTCTTCTTAACTCTTCCCAGATCTACCCCACCTCTCTTCCAACTTAGCATCCTCTTTTTTGTTAGTTTTTAAAGTAACACCAGTCCAATTTGTGGTCCTCATATACTGATGGGTGTTGGGCATTACTGGAGCATGTTTGAACTACCAGAGCCAGTACCCTTAAGAAACTGACTTTTCCTTCCCTCGTAGTCTTCAATTGCTAGAAACCCTCAGCTAAGGGCTGGAGTTCATAAACCCCTTCCCCACCCATTTCAACTGAAAATCAAATGATAACAATCTACTTTTATAATTAATCTAACTTAAAGATCTTATGATTTTATTTGGAGTTTATTAGCTTATAACAAATGTCTCCCTTTCTGTTCCAAGATTCCATTCATATTTACATTTAGTTATCATGTCTCCTTTACGTTCCTGAAGGCTGTGGCAGCTTTTCTGAGCTGTTAGTTTCAATGACCCTGACAGTAGGAAGAATACTAGTCAGCAACTTGTAGGATGCGCCTCTACTGAGATTTGCCCGATGACTTTCTGATGATTAGATTGAGTTATGAGTTCTGAAGGTGATCACAGTCAGGTATCATTTTCATGCTGTCACATCAAAGGTTTATTTAGTCACATGAGATTTCTTCTTAATGCTTCAGACTCATGGCACTTGCTGAAGTGGTATTTGCTAGATTTCTCCATTGTGAACTTCAACTTCAACTTCTTCTTCTTCTTCTTCTTCTTCTTCTTCTTCTTCTTCTTCTTCTTCTTCTTCTTCTTCTTCTTCTTCTTCTTCTTCTTCCTCCTTCTTCTTTCTTCTTCTCCTTCTTCTTCTTCCTCCTTCCCCTCCCCCTCCTTTTCCCCTCCCCCTCCCATCCTCTCTCTCCTTTCTGTTTGTACCCATGAGAAGGAAGTCACTATACATAGTCCTTTTTTAAAGAGTTAGGATTTGTGTTCCTCCTTCCTGGGGTAGGTATTCCTAGAATATCTACATAATTCATTAGGCTTATTCTGCAATTGGAATTTCTGTCTTCTTATTGACTCTTTTATTCAATTAGTAGGACTATCAGTAAAGCCACTGAAACTGTGCCCCACTGTCCTATGCACATGTGTTTTGCCTCCAGCCGTCTTCACATTTGTGCATCCATGCCTACCTCTAGTAATGCACTGTGCCCACCAAATTACAAACCTCTTTGCAGAAATTTGAACTCAGAGCTTTATGAATCCTAAATATGTCTGTAGTACTGAGCCACCCTGCTAGTCCCTGAGAATTTTCAGTAATATATTCTTTTCTTTTGTATCTATGTCCCTATATCATGGGAGGAGTGCTTTCCATCTTAAAAATACTGAATTAAAATATGGCAAAGAAATATATGTATATGTAGTAACCTGCATAGATAGATAGATAGATAGATAGATAGATAGATAGATAGATAAATAGATAGATAGGTAGATAGATAGATCTATAAATATTTGCACCCATAACCATTTTTATCTACAGTAAATTGCAGAACCATCATAGATGTCACCAAATCTGATTCATAACTGCATAAAATATTTCAACCACTTCTCAGGGCATCCTTGTAAATTCTCACTCCAACTTTGGGAAACAGATTTTTTTTTCCTACCACATCTCAGTAATTTAGAGAGCTGATTAATCAGAGTATAGATAGATAAAACATAGATGATACATACATATATAAAAGTATAGATACATAGATAATAGCTATTTAGATAACTGCATAGATACATAAGTAATAAATGCATACATAGATATATACAGTTATATGTATAAACATGATATACACAAATATATAAATGTTATATATAGATAAATACATACATATATATATATACACCCATAGATAAATATCTGCTATAGATAAAAATACATAGGTATAGCTACAGAGACATAAATTCACAGACATACATATTATAAAGATATATAATAGCTATTTTTATAAATACATGGATATATATACCCAAATATATAGAAGATAATATATAGCAGTAGCATACATGGCAGAATTTTTCATCTGTACTTGGATGAAAATTAATGTTTTATTAACTAAACAGTGCTCCTGTGCAATTCTTTTGCTTTTATCTGACATATGCCTTTCCCTTCTAAAGTTGAATCAAGGATTCCACCCACCCCACACACACCCCAATTGAGTGAGAGTCTTAAAGCATTTGGAATGGTTACGCAAATAATAAATTCTCTTAGGATAACACACATTCATGCTGTCTTCTGAGCCTTTGAGTTCCTAAATGATTTTGTAAATGTGTATAATTTAAAGCTCATAGTGTGATATTTGCTGGATTTAGCAGATAGTGTAATGTCATTTGTCTCCTAGAGTATCTACTGTAAATGTAACTTTTATTCACCTGATGTAATTGTCATATCTCAGGTTTACTGCCCCAGTCTGCTAACCTAAGCCTAGTCCTTGAAGTTTCTAGCCTCCATAGAAGTCTAGAAGGTTTTTAGCCTTTGAGACTGACTGATAAATAAGGTCACCCTTTCTTGTTCTTTCTGAGCTTGGCTGGCTGGTTTAAAACTCCTGTCCAAGCTGACTGGTTCAATCTGGCTTTTCTCAGGTGCTTACTGAATTGTTCTGCTTATTCTCATACTAACTCTGGTAATCTGTTCTAATATTCTATCTCCTCCTTGTTCTTTGGCTCATTCTGTCTTCATGTGTATCTATCTTGCATGATCAAATATCCTGCAACAATCTACAGAGTAGTTTGGCTATTCTATCAAGTCCCCATTCTATCCTTTCTTCTTCCTGAATGGTGGTGACCATCCATCGTCTTATAGTCCTCATAGTTTTACCTTCTCCAGAATGTCACATAAGTAGAGTCATATGGCATGTACCTTTTTTTTTTTTAACAAGAGCACAAATCTACTTTTATTTATTTACTCTCCATTAGTTTAACTCCGGGATGGATACAGCATCACACGGATTCTGTGTCCAATGGCTTTTGCAGGAAGGTTGCTTCAGAATTTGGCACAAACCACTGTTTCCATCGGCCCAAGTTACTTTTCCCCAGATCACTCTGGTTTTGTTTGGTTTGCCTCCAGGAGTCGCTGTATCATTTTTTTGCTTTATACACACAAACACATCTCTTGCCTAAGTAGAATTCCGTTTCATCTCGGGCATAAACGCCTTCAATTTCAAGAAGAGCCGTGTGCTCTCTTTGGTTTTGGAGACCTCACTTGTACCAGCAAAAATGGCCTTGCACTACAGCCTTCCAGGCATACTTGCTTTTAGAAGTCCTGTTCCCAGCAGGCTTCCACAGGCACCAAGATGGTGGAAAGGGCATGTACCTTTTAAGACTGCCAATAGACCACTAATGTTTCTTGTGTACTTTGTGGGATGATAGCTCATTTCTATTCATTACTGCATAGTGATATGTATATTTTCTACAATTTGTTTATTTACTCTCTTTTGCAAGAGATCTTAGTTGCTTCCAATGTTCTGTGATTAATGAATAAAACTGCTACAAAACTCTGTGCTTTGGTTTTTGTATGACATACATTTTCAACACTGTTGGCCCAATACCAACCAAAGAGTATAATTGGAGTCTATACTAAGACAATGTTCATCTTTGTAAAAATCTGCCAAAATTCTTCCAAAGTAATTACTATTTTGCATATTCCAACAGTAACAAATGAGAGGTCTTATCCCCAGCACCAACATTCAGCATCATACTTTGGACGGCTAGAGATCTTCTGAGGAATACAAGATTTACTGAAGAAGTGGAGGCTAGCTAAGGGGAGCTAGAATATAATGGACTTAAGAATGAGAGGCTCTCTGAGTGTGAGAGGAGGAAAGGGAAGATACCTTCTATAGAACTGCACCTAGAGGATGTTGACCCAAAGCCCTGGAACAGGGAGAAAACTTGCTGAGAGAGGTGATGTGCCATGCTGGGGGTGGGGTGGGGTGTCAGGCCTAGCAAGAGATTAGGAACTGAAGAGGGGCACAGCATCGAAATAAGGCTAAAGACTGATGATCTCTGGCCTTGTAACTCTCTTACTGTTCTGGGGGTCAGAAGTTGATGGCCTTTGGAAATTTAACTATTTTGCTATTCTGTCATTAAAATCTGCTTACTTCTGATAAAATTACTAAAACTGGTAACAGCAAGGGAATTACCAAAAAGGCTTCATTTCTCTCTGTCTCAAGGGCCCCTCCCTAGCCAGGCAAAAAGCTTGGAACTTGTTAACTCTTTGTGCGCCAGAGAAAAAAGAAGAGAAAGAAAGCGAGAAATCAAGCACTCACATAGACACATACAGACACATATATTTTGGCTGGGCTTGACCACCTGTCTCAAAAATTCCACAAGTGTTCAAGCATACTTACATACCTACCATATGGCATGCACCCCTCTCAGTCACCACCAACTGCTAACAGTTTCTCAATCAGTAGGGAAGGCCTCGGGGGTTCTCTCTCCTTGATGCTGCAATAGGGACTGGCTTGAACTTGTGCAGTTCTGTGTAAGCATTCGTATAGGCTGTGAGTTTATCACTGCACCAGGCATGGCACGTCAGAAGACAGTGTCTCATAGCAGTCCTTTCTGACCCCAGGCATTTAATCCTGTCTCCTCCTCTTATACAACATCCTGGAGCTTTGGAGTCAGCTGTGGCTGAGCACTGCACAGACATTTGTTCTCTGCATCTTGACAAGTTGTAAGTCTCTGCAGTAACTGCTGCACACTGTCAAAAGGAGCTTCTCTGACAGGGATTGAAAGCTGGTTTCGCCTATGGGCATAGAGGTAAGTTTTCAGAAGACAGTTTGATACTATATTAATTTAGTAAAATAACAGTAATAGCTTCTCCTCTAAGGCATATGACTTTCTCAATCACAGGTTCTTGGTCAGATTTACAATACCAGGCACAAGTTTCCTCCTATGAAATGGGTCTTAAGCCAAACCAGAAAACAGTTGGTGATTCTTACAATGGTTATACCACCATCACACACTTGGGCATATATCTGACCAATGATTATTGTACCTTACAAGGTTCACACCTAAATAAGATTGTTACTGACTTTTCCTCCAGAAGCCTTCATGGCACTTTCACATGATATGAGAGCTAACCAGCAAGGACTAAACTTTTAGGTTGAAACTAGTTTGTTTTCTTTGTGTCCTATGGACAAAATATGTCATGTCTTTAGCAGTAGAGTCACATCATGTTTTTGTAGGAAACCGAGAACAATGGCAAAAGCCTGTACTGCTTTGGGGGTCTCTGGGAACCACCAGCTTGAAGGGAGGTATTCTACATCTGGCACTGGAAGTCTATAACTTCCAGAAAAAGCATTAGTCACCATGTAGGATGAGTCCACTTAAACTCTCTCTCTCTCTCTCTCTCTCTCTCTCTCTATATATATATATATATATATATATATGTGTGTGTATGTGTGTGTGTGTGTGTGTGTGTGTGTGTAGTATATTACTCTCTCTATATATATATATATATATGTATATATATGATTTTTAATATATATGTGTATAAACATAGATAGATATACATATGTGTGTGTGTGTGTGTGTAAGGTTATATAATAATAATGAAGGGATAAGTTCAATTGGAAGGGCAATGGGGAGGTAGGGAAGACGGAGAAGACTAAATAATGGTAAGGATGTTTAAAAATACCAAAGAAAAACATCAACCTAAAATTTGAATATATATGTGTATATTATGTGTCATATTATGTATATATATATGTATATATACATACACATTTCTTTCTTTTTCCCACTGAAATGACACATAACCTACTTATTTTACATCTTTGATTAGTTTCTACATAGATATTTCAAGTGAACTCTAAAGGCCTTTTGTTTTATTTTCTATCATTCTATTTAATTTATTTGTATATTATGTGTTACATGACTGAAGGCAGAATTCTGTTCCCAGCATCTTCCTCAATCACTCTTTACCTTATTTGCTGGAGGCAAGATCCCTCACTCAGCCTGCACACTGACCATTTTGCTAGACTGGCTGGTCAGCAAGCTATGAGTGCAACCTTCACAGCAAGCACTTAGATCGCATGCAAACTTAAAGGCCTCTAGCATTTGTTTGTTTGTTTGTTAAATGGGAGTTCTGGTGGATGGAAACTATGTCTTCATGCTTATACTACCAGGGTTGACAATCTGAGCATCGCCCCAGCTCTTGAACTTCCCGTCTTTCTGCTTCCTCTTCACTAGTGCTTGAACTTCTGAGTCTCCTGCCTCCACCTCCCAAGCTGTGGGACTAAAGGATTGTGCTGTCAGACACAGTTTATGAGGTGTTGGGGATTAAATCCAGGGCTTCATTCGTGTTAAGGAAGCACTCTATCAACTGAGCTACATCTCCGACTGTCTCCAAAGGCCTACTTCCCTCCATTTCTCTCCCCTACCTTCCCCTCCCATCCCCTCCCCCCTTCTTTTCTTCCTTCCTTTCTTTCACAAAGTAACACATTTTCTAAGGACATTTTATACATACTAAGTTTTAGTTGGTTCTTACCCCTACTCCCCTCCCTTTCTTCTCTCTGCCCCTCCCTGCTGCCCTCTGCCCTCAGTATTTCCCCCTTTGCTTTCATATTGTGTCCTCAGGCCCACTGGCAGATGCTGTTGCCTGCTGAGCACCTCACAGGTCCTCATATCACACTTCCTATTGTTCTCCCGCCCTTCTTTCCTCCCTGCCCTTCTTAATGACCCCTCTGGGTTCCATACTTGTTCTGCCCATACTTACTCCCACTTAAGCATACCCACAGATGCTTTTTTTTAATTCCTTTTTTATTAGATATTTTCTTTATTTACATTTCAAATGCTATCCCAAAAGTTCCCTATATGCCCCCCCCCGGCCCTGCTCCCCTACCCACCCACTCCCACTTCTTGGCTCTGGCGTCCCCCTGTACTGGGGTATATAAAGTTTGCAAGACCAAGGGGCCTCTCTTCTCAATGATGGCTGACTAGGCCATCTTCTGCTACATATGCAACTAGAGACACGAGCCATCCCATAATCAGCCACCAAACCCAGACACTATTGCATATGCCAGAAAGATTTTGCTGAAGGGACCCTGATATAGCTGTCTCATATGAGGCTATGCCAGTGCCTGGCAAACACAGAAGTGGATGCTCACAGTCATCTATAGGATGGAACGCAGGGCCCCCCAATGGAGAAGCTAGAGAAAGCACCCAAGGACCTGAAGGGGTCTGCAACCCTATAGGTGGAACAACAATATGAACTAACCAGTAACCCCAGAGCTCGTGTCTCTAGCTGCATATGTAGCAGAAGATGGCTTTTTTCTCTCATTTGTCCTTTCTACCATTATTCTTTTCAAAATATTTACTTTTACTGCCTATTCTGATACACTTTTCATACTGAATCACAAGCTTAACTATTTTGCCAAATTTCCTTATTCTTATACATTTAAAAAATTATTTATTTAGATCCCAAACACTGCCCCTCCTCCGGGTCCCCCCCTCACAGAGTCCCTCTCCCCATCCCCTTCTCTGAGAGGATGCCCCCCCCCCCTTGCATGCCCCCACTCCAGCACATTAAGTCCCACTGAGGTCAGACGAGGCAGCCCAGATGGGGACTGGCTTCCTCAGTCAGGCTACAGCCCCTTCTGCAGTTGTTGGGGAACCCGAATGGAGATTGAGTTGCGTGGGTGCCGAAGCCTCCGCCTAGCCCATGGATCCGAATACATTTTTAAGATAATCAGGAAAAAAATGAATTTCAGATTTAGAAACCAATCCCAATCTGTACATCCCATAGTACTTAAAACTTTTGTCTGTAATTTACAAACAAAATCAACTAAAACAAAACTTTAAAAAAAAAAGCCAACCCATGGAACTTGTTGTTCATAGAGCAGGCACGTTTTTTCTTAAGTACTTTATACGTTGCAACTTAAAGTCCTGAGATGTGAGCTCCTCCACAGTATGGCTTCCTTCAGGAGGAAGGAAGCCATCTCACAACAATAAAAAAAAAATCATAAAGTACATTCGCTCACACTGAAGAAAGCTGTGTATCTACAAACAGAAAGTAGAGGAGTGGGAGAAGGCATGCGAGGGTATGGTAAGGTGATAGGAGAGAGAACTCACCATCAATTATAAGCTAAGAGAAGCCTTTCCCACAATTCTGTTTATTTTCTAAATATCAGCCAGCACGTGATGAGACGCTTCTCCTACTCTCTGTCATCTCCCAAGGAGATATTCTTGAAGCACAATTCAAATCCAGTGCAGCCACTGTGGTAATCCATCAAATCTAAGACAAAACGCAGTAAGTGATTTATCTTCAATCCCATATTTTCCCCCCAACCTAATATATATATTTTTAAATCCACCTACCTCTGCCTCCCAATTGCTGGGATTAAAGGCATGGGCTACCACTGCCAGGTAACACTGAAACAATTAATCCCCAAATAAATAACCCTAATTTTTAAAAAGATTTATTTATTTGTTTGTTTGTTTGTTTGTTTATTATATGTAAGTACACTGTAGCTGTCTTCAGACACACCAGAAGAGGGCATCAGATCTCTGTTATGGGTGGTTGTGAGCCACCATGTGGTTGCTGGGATTTGAACTTCGGACCTTTGGAAGAGCAGTCGGGTGCTCTTACCCCCTGAGCCATCTCACCAGCCCCCCAACCTAATATTTTTATTGACTCTTCGGGAATTTTACAACATGCACCCAAAAATGTACTTACTTCCTAAAAATGATGTTAACTAATTAACTAAACTCCCTAAAAATCGCCTAAGTCAAATCCTCCTTTTGCTGGTTTTTCCTCATTTGTAACTTTGCACAGAGAACTGAAGAATGCAGTCTCCCAGAGCAAATGGCACAGGACCTCCTTCTAACTTCTTCTCAGCCCTCATACCATGGGCAACTCTCCTCCTTGTGGATGTATTGCCACATTCTTTGTATTTTGTGATGTTTGTATTGATGGTTTTGCTGTGTAAGTGTCTTCCATGAATAATCCTGAAACTTTGCCTAATGTTCCTAACCAAAAAAAAAAAAAAAAAAAAAAAAAAATGACTGTGATCTACCTTATAGGGAAATATATATACATATAAATATATATATATATATATATTCAAACAAGAATGGACACTTACACATTTTCCCATACCCACCCACCACCACACTTGTACACATGATTAAAAAGAAAGTAAATCTCTCTCTCTCTCTCTCTCTCTCCCTCCAGAAATGAACATAAATGAATCTTTATAAATGAACATCTATGTGAGTCAAGATAGTAGTATTGTGTTGAAGCACACCCATTCTGAGGCTTTTCAGAGTTCTAACCCAGGACATGCATATAAGTTAGCTTATCTGGACAAAAGAACTTTGTAGATATAATAGGGGATCAAGAAATGAGATCACTATGAGCTATGTGGCTCTAAATCTAACTACAAGTACCTTCTCAATTACAGGAAAAACAAAAGATAAAATAAGGGGAGGAAGTTAATGAGAATGGAGGTAAAGATGGAGTTTCGTCCTGATCAACCTGCCATTAATTGATAATATTGAAAGTCTGACATGCATGCTGGTGCTTTGGTGCCATCTCTGGAGCAAGGAGCCA
The DNA here is from genome assembly GCF_000001635.26 of Mus musculus. Lineage (NCBI taxonomy): Eukaryota > Metazoa > Chordata > Mammalia > Rodentia > Muridae > Mus > Mus musculus. Next base: position 12,518,446 of record NC_000085.6, on the reverse strand, counting down.
AAGGAAGGGCTGGTCATAGCTTTCTGTCCCTCTCTGCTATCCTTACTGCTGCGTTCTAGCCCTGCTTTGTCAGCATCTCCGTATTCCCCGGCTCCTGTGCAGGAATATTGTTCTAAACTTCTGATTTCCCCAGTGATCGAGTTGGGGAAAAGCATTAGAGTCAACTGATTTACGTGAAATTTGCAGTGGGGAAGGGAAAGCAATGAGAAAATTATGAATGAGAGCTCATGAAAGGTTTCAAGTTGCTGTTGTAGGATGTTGTGCTATGTGCTTCACTTCTCCACCTCAGAAGGCACCCTCCTGTTTACCATCGGCTTCCAGTGGACGTGTAGTGTATATCCTTAGTTGCCCTCTGCATAAACTCGCAAAAGCAACCCAGAATCGGAACCGGAAAGTCCTGCTGTGCTTGAACTGAACGCTTGTGGGTACATTCACGGGTTATTTCCAACACAATGTCTCCGCCTGCAGGAAAAAAGCAGCAAGTACACCCTTAAAACTAGTAAAAAAAAAATAAAGGAGCCAGGATTCTGTGGAATAACCTGTTGAAACTGTTGAAACAGAGCCCGGGGGTCCCAGAGGCCTTCTCCTCCATGTGTTCTCTTCTTGGTGTGACTTAACTGAGACTCGCCAACTAGAAAAAGGAACAGCACTTGTTAGAAAGAAAAGGAAAGAGGGTGGAAAGAGGGAGGGAGGGAGGGAGGGAGGGAGGGAGGGAGGGAGGGAGGGAGGGAGGGAGGGAGGGAGAGGGGAAGAGAGGGAAGAGGGAAGGGGAGGAAAGGAGAGGGAACAGGAGGGGAGAGGGGAGGAGGGGGAGGAGAGGGGAAGGGGTAGGAGAGGGGAGGAGAGGAGAGGGGAGAGGGGACTGGAGGGGAGAGGGGAGGAGAGGGGAGGATGGGGGAGGAGAGGGGAGGGGGAGGAGAGGGAAGGAGGGGGGAGGAGGGGGGAAGAGAGGGGAAGAGGGGGATGAGAGGAGGGAGGAGAGGGGAGGAGGAGGGAGAGGGGAGAGGGAGAGAGGGAGAGAGAGAGAGAGAGCTGTCCTTGTGGAGGAATTTTTTCCCTTATTTTCCTCAGATCTTGTCAACACAATGCATGAGATCCCCAGTATGATTCACCTCCGAATATGAGAAGCACACTCCAAGAATAACCAGAAATTCTATAAACTAGAGATATGCTGGGACCTCCTAACCATAGTAAAATCAAATCTTGCATATTCCACCTAGAAGAGAGATGTATAGACTCCACTGGGAAGAAGGAGATATGCCCTCTGATTGCGTTCTTTGAGTCTGGAGGCAGCACAGATCTCAGGGGCTGTACTGTCTCACCCATCTGCAGGTTCACACACAGACTGTCAGCTGTGTCACATTAGAAAAGGGATTGCACATCACGTTAGCCAAAATGCCCAACAACAGAGATCACCTCCAGTAGTCAGACAGGATCCCCAGTGGAGGGATGGGAACACCAACCCACCTACAAAACGTTTGACCCAAAGAAATACAGGGTCAAAGTCGGAGCAGAGACTGAAGGATGGCCAACCAGTGACTGGCCCATTTTGAGACCCAACCCACTGGCAAGCAACAACCTTTGATACTATTATGGATGCTATGTTGTGCTCACAGACCGGATCCTAGCATAGCAGCCCCCTGAGAGGCTCTACCCAGCAGCTGAGACAGATGTAGATACCCACAGACAAACATTAAACAGAGGTCAGGGATCCCTGTGGAAGAGTTAGGGGAAGGATTGAAGGCCCTCAAGGAGATGGCAACCTTGCAGGAAGACCAACAGTGTCAACTAACCTGGACTACTGGAAGCTCCCAGAGACTGATGCACCAACCAAAGGGCAAACATGGGCTGGTCCAAGGCCTCACGATACATATGTAGCAGAGGACTGCCATGTCTGGCCTCAGTGGGGGAGGATGTGCCTAACTCTGCAGAGATTTGGTGCACCAAAGAAGGGGGATGAAGAGGGCTGCCCTCTCAGAGATGAAGGGGAGGGGTATAAACTCTGTGAGGGGGGACCAAGATGGTAGGCAGTATTTGGGATGTGGATAGATAGATAGATATTTTCTTTAAAAAAAAAAAAAAAAAGGAGAGGATCTTCAGAAGAGCCATTGGTTGAGACAGGATACTGCTTTTGTCATGCATCCTGGCTGCTCTGTAGATACTAAAACTATCAGATTCAATACAAGCACAATGAACTGGAAAAAATCACAGCACAGATTTCTGGGATTTTGAACCAAGGCTCATTTTTTTTCCTGTGGGGAGAACCAACTCTCCTGTAAACAGCACCTATGGGTATTTAGCCTTATTCTGAATGACCTAACCGTGAGAACTCAGGTGACTATGCATCCAGAGCTTTCCATTTTGTGTCCGGATTTACAAATCATAATATCAGGAATGGACAAATCACACTCTCTGAGAAGATATACAATGAACACTTAGCCTTGAACATGAGCAACAAAGGGACTCTAAGTGAATTGCATAAGGAATATGGGAGAAGATGCCCAGGGACACACACCCTAATACCTAGAACTGTATGCTAGGCTCCATAGAAGAGAGGATATAAAGTGGCAAGTGAAATTAACAACATGAGTTAGTGGACTTTAAGATAGATAGTCTGGGATAGCTGGGTGGACACTGTAGAAGCACAGTGGAGCTTCCAGGAGAAAGTCTAACACCGAATATCTTGATTTGAAGGCAGGGAGGTCCACATCAGATTTCTGACACATCCCTGGGAAGCAAGGGATATAGATAGGGATGGCTTGCTAGAATACATTCCTGGCCTTTCTTCTTGTTCCTCAGTGTAGGACTCATCAGGCTGCCAGGTCCTGACCCCCTGTGAAGGGAAACACTTCTGCCAGGAGACACAGAGAGGTGTCTGTCACTTCACAAACTTAGCATCTGAGGAGCAGCGGGTAATGATACCAGCTCATAAGGAAGATGTAATTGAGCTTCTATGGCACAGGTAGGGAGAGAAGGAGGGAGGGAGGGAAAGAAAGAGATAGACAGACAGGGAGGGATGAGGAGAGGGAGGGAGGGAGGGAGGGAGGGAGGGAGGGAGGGAGGGAGGGAGGGAGGGAGGGAGGGAGGGAGGGAGGGAAGGCAAAAGAGGGGCAGACAGGGAGGAAGAAAGAGATGAGACAGCCAATCAAGTGATGTATATGGGTCTCTTGGGGACCTCCTTTGCACAAATTTGATAGTGAATTGGCCATGTCAACTCAAGCCTGAGAAAAGCATAACAGACAGGGTTTCAGATAGTCACAAAAGGAAAATTAAGATCACAAGACCATGGAAGATGCCAGTCCTGATTGCATTGCTAGATAAAGGTGTGGGGAGTGGACCGAATAGTGACAAAAATAGAACTGAGATAAACGTAATCCTATCACTGGGTACAGAAAAGCGTTTGGTAAAATCCATCAGGCATTCACAGGGTCTCTCAGCAAACTAGAAATGGATGCAAGCTCTCAAGCAGAAAAGGACAGATATGAAAATTATCCCTGTACCTGCTGTAATTAACAGTGGAAAACTTAAACACATTCCTACCAAGACCAGACACAAGGCAGTGCTCTCTCTCCTCACCATTCCTATTCAATATCACACTACACACCCTAGCCAATGTAATAAAGCAAGAAAGGAGAAGTGAGTACTGTGTGCACTAGGAAGAAAGAAGTGAAGTTACTTTACAGATGCCAGGATTGTATAGGTGATATGTACAAAAACATCATGGCATGAGCAAAAAAAGAAAAAAATGCTTTTCAAACACTTCTAGAATGAAAATAACTATTATCTTAGTCCATTCCTGAAGCAATAACAAAATTCTACTAGGCAGGTTATTTATAAATAGCAGACATTTGTCACTTACAGATGTGGATGTTGTACATATAAGATCAAAGCACTGATTTTAAAGATTTAGTCTCTGGTGAAACCTTCCAGATTCCAAGATGAAATTTGTCCACATCCCTAAAAAGAATATGGGAAGACGAAGACAGAAGGTAACTGGTTCCTTGAAAACATTTTCAGGGGTACCCACCTGCCTCATGGCACCTCTACCTCTTAATGGTATCATGGTGGGTCTTGCATTTGAACACATGAGTTCTAGGGGAGTCCTACATTAAGCCCACAGCCATGATTAGAACAGCCATAGAATTAGCAGATAATAAACAAAAGCTGTTTGCTTAAATATTGACAGGAAAAACTGGAATTCCATATTTAAACCAGCATATTTCCTTCAGCAAATATCTTCGAAATTACCTTGGTAGGATTTCTACAGGCATTTCACTAAACTTATTGAGCACTTAAAAAAAGTTAATTTAGCACTATTGAGTATTCCCATAGTGCATAGTTCCCAATTCATTTGATTATTCACTAGTTTGGTTTGGTGGCTTTCTTCACACAGACCTCATTCAGTACTTTTATATTTATGCATCAGTTGCCTTCTGCTGGTAAGCTGTATGGCCAGTGCTGGTCCTTTCAGCAACAATGGATGATACCACATATGCAGGATTGTCTACCAGGGAAGCTTGCTCAAGCTGTAGTGTCAGAGTTTTTAACTGGAAGGTCATGCAGACATGCCTGACTTTAGTCTCCCAACACTACATAGTCAGATCTGATACTATGGGCTCAAATTTACCCCACAGATATCAGATAAAACAGGCATCCAATCAAAAACAACTATGAGGGACAGAGGGCCATTATCTTATAATAAAAATATCTCACCTAGAAGACAATAATCTTAAAAATGGGCACACAAAACAGCAAGGTGACACGAAATGTGAAGCAAAGCCTATTAGAGCTGAAACAGAAAAAGAAAAGTTTATGGTTATGACTGGAAATGTTAACAGTTCTTTCTGAGAACCTATAGGGCCGTTACATAGAAAACTAGCCTGAGTATTGGTACAGAAGAACTAAATAAATTCCATAAACCAGCACAGCACAGTACAGCGAACACTTTTAGAGCCAACAATAACGCCCCGTTTTACTGAGCAACCCTTGCACAGGGGCAAAGAAAACATCTTGAATTACAAAACACACCTCAGTCAATCTGAAAAGTTCAATTGTATTAATTTATTTGGTGACCACAATGAAATCAAGTTAGGAAGAGTAACAGAAAGACACCAGGTCCATTTCCTCAATGTTGGGATACTAGCAAAACACAAGTAGACAATGCATGCGTCAAAAAGGAAGTCTCAAGAGAAGCACATCAAGCAAATATGAGCACATCAGAACTTGTGGGAAACGGCTAAAGTGGTTTTGAAGGCAAATTGTGTACGTAAATGCTTGAATTTGAATCAAATCCAAGTCACAGCTTCTACCTCAAGAATGTGGAGAAGTTGGCTGGGGAGGAGACCCAGTCGGTAAAGTGCCTGTTGTGCCATCATGAGGACCTAGGCTTGTATCCCCAGCACCCACATCAAGGTCAGGCATAATGGCACATCATAACCCAGCGCTGGAGAGGGTTGGGGTGTGGAGGGAGGAGGAGCAATGGCAATGGCAGGAGTGGTGAGCAGAGACAGGTAGGTCTTTAAAGCTCATTGACCAGCCAGCCCAGCCAATTGGTTGAGTATATTCTAAATCAGCCTGTGGCATCCACATTCACACACTCATGTGTATATATGCACACACAGGCATTTATATGCACATACAGAAACAAAAACATACAGAGAGAGAGAGGGAGAAGTAGAGGGAGAGAGAGAGAGAGAGAGCACTTAGAAAAAGAGAATGACAAAATGGATACACAAAGAATTTACTACTACTATTGATGATGATGATGAGGGTGATAGTAATAAAGGGAAAATGTTAAGAGAGGAAACAGGTGAATTTTCAATACAATATCATGAGTGAAATGGAAGATCATGATAGACCCCGAGGACATCATATACATAACAAACAAGGGTTGTGAACAACTCCACACAATACATTTGACAAACTTGAAGAAATGAATGAAGTAATTAAAACATACAAGCCAAACACCTCCTTAAATTATCCTATAACAACTAAGAAAATTTAACTCATAACAAAAATATTTCTAAAAAGAAATATCCACACCTAGATATTTTAGGGAATTCACATAGCTCTTCCGGAATTAAAATATCATAGAAGATTCCCCAACTTGCATAATGAAGCTCTTATTACTTGAATGTCAAAACCCATTCAAAGACCACAAAGAAGAAAAAGAAAAGAAATGAAAATTTTCAGAAGAATATCTCTCATAAATACATGTCCCCAAATCCTCAGTAAAATATTAAACAGAACTCAGCAATTATTTTCTATTTAGTCACAGACTAAATAGGTTTTATCCCAGGGAAGCAAGTCTACACTTCATTATTTGAAAAGCAATCACATCAAAGAAAATGACATGATTCTATTCATAAATGCCAAAGGTGTATCATAAAACTCTATATCTGTTTATGACTCCAAAACCTCACACTAGAGGAAACTTCACTTTAACAAAGAGAATCTAAATGAAAGACCCACAGTTACTATGATTCTTTTATTTATGTATTTATTTATTTAAAACTACAGATTTTATTCCCCTCCCTCTCTACCCTCCAACTATGACTGTTCCACATCCCATACCTCCTACCCACCCCCATGTCTCCATGAGGATGTCCCCACCCTTCCAGACCTCTAAACCCCCTGCACCTCCAGTCTCTTGAGGATTAGGTCCATCTTCTCTGACTAAACCCAGACTGGGCAGTCCTCTGCTGTATATGTGTTGGGGGCCTCATATCAGCTGGTGTATGCTGCCTGGTTGGTGGTCCAGTGTCTGAGAGATCTTAGGGCCCAGACTGGTGGTCCTCCTACACGGTTGCCCTCCTCCTCAGCTTCTTTCAGTTTTCCCCTAATCCAGCAGCTTCTGTCAATGGTTGGGTGCAAGCATCTGCATCTGACTCTTTCAGCTGCTTGTTGGGTCTTTTGGAGGGCAGTCATGATAAGTCCCTTTACAGTAACAGTGTCCAGCCTTGGGACCTCCCCTTGAGCTGGATCTTGCTTTGGGCCTTTCACTGGACCTACTTTTCCTCAGGCACCTCTCCATTTTCATCCCTGAAGTTCTTTCAGACAGGAACAATTATGGGTCAGAGTTTTGACTGTGGGATTGCAGCCCCTCCCTCACTTGATGCCCTGTCTTTCTGCTGGAGGTGGGCTCTACACGTTCCCTCTCCTCAATGTAGGACATACATGGTATGTACTCACTAATAAGTGGCTATTAGCCAAAAAAAGGTACAGAATACCAAAGATACAGTCCACAGAACTCAAAAGGCTCAAAAAATTGTAAATTGTGCCTAATAAAAAAATCCAACTCATTGAAGACTAGGCACTCATGCTTCCATTTATATAACATTCTTTTAAAACAAATCAGAACACAAAATCAGAGTCAGGAGAGATGGCTAAGAATACTTGCTGGTCCTTCTGATAACCTGACTTCAGTTTCCCAGCACCTGTAACAGGTGGTTCACTACTGTCTATAACTCCAACTTCTGGGGACCAGATGCCTCAAGACTTCTCAGGCATCTGCATGCACATACACACACACACACACACACACACACACACACACACACACACACAATTAAAATTATTAAAATGAAATGTTTTTTAAAACTACAAAATGAACATGGAGAATGTGTAGGTGACAGTCACAGACAGGATGACAGTAGGGAAGAAGTGGGTGTGGTTAGATGAGTGAACAGGAGGAAGGTCAGCATGAGGCATCTTTGCTATAGATGCACAATTGCATGCAAAACAAAATATAGTACAAGGATAGATCAGTAAAGAATCATGATAGTACCTTCCAGATTTTAATTGTGTCAGTATCAGTAATAGTGTATATTGTAGTTTCGCAAACATTGGATGATTATAATCGGATAGTGAGGGGAAAGGAGATACACAAATCTCAGCCTTTTCAACCAAGGGTGATTTACCATGATTTTTAAACAAATTTTAAATAAATAGTAATTCAGCTTCTATTAGTTTTTTTGTCTGGGGTCTCACTTAGCTAGAAGCCAGCTTCTTTGCAGCAAGGGTGCCATGACTGTTGCTTAGGTCCTTGGTCAAAAAACTCTGCCCAAGTTATCAGCTGACAGCAGAGCAAGCAAAGTAAGCAAGTCTATCCCAGTAATCTTATTTCCAGCTGCCTGCAGCTAATGCTGTGTGAGCCAGACGGAGTGTGTTCAGAAACCTTCGTCTGACTTCAGGTTTGGTGCAAAGAAAATGGTTGCTGCTGTTTTTAGCCACTAATTTCAGAGTGGTTTATTACATAGTGATGAATAACTGGAAAAAGTGATGTTTTGCTATGAATACTCCCTGGAAAAAGTTAAAACACTTTAAATAATTAAAACTTGTGGGAGCAATGATAACATTTTTTAAAGCATCACCAAATTCTTCAAGCCTGGCTTTATTCCATTAAATCTCAGGGAGGTTTCACTATAACCACCGTAAATCCAAATAACATGTTGAGTCATTTGTTTAAGGAGTTTTATGTCACGTGTCGGCAAAAGACACTATTTTGGTGATATAGTCTGGACATTCAAATGAGATGTTATTTGAATTTTAGGGGGTTTGTAACCCAGATTAGCTGAGGTTGGGGTATATTTGAAATAGTTTAAGATGTCGATACATTTATAATTATTATTGACTTAGAATTAGAAACTATTATTTGCAAATCGGTTTTTATGAGCTATAAGTTAGTGTGGCTTCTTGCCTCTGCTTCCGGAGTGCTGGGATTAAAAGCATGTGCCACCACACCTGGTGACCTAGATACTTTTGTAACCATAGTTTATGTATTAGTTGCTTGTCTGGTTCCTGTGTCAAACTATCTAAAAGAAGCTACTGTTTGACTCTTAGTTCAAGAACACAGTTCATCAGGGAAGTAATGGTGGAGCTGGTCAAAGTGTGACAAGTAATGAGAAAGAGTGACAGGCACTGGAAGGCCACTCTCACGCTCCCTTTACTTGGTGGGGAACTGAAGTCATGGAATGGTGCTGCCCAAGGTTAGGGTGGGTATTCCTACCTTAGTTAACTGATTCTAGATAACTCCTTACAGGCACGCTGGCAAGTCAGTCTATTGGGTGATTTTAAATCCTGTCAAGTTAACAATCAGTATTAAATCTTACAACTAATTACTATTTTTTTTTTTTTTTTTAGAAAGTTCATGAAACCTACCCAATTAGAACTAATTTTTTTTTCCATTTTTTATTAGGTATTTAGCTCATTTACATTTCCAATGCTATACCAAAAGTCCCCCTTACCCACCCACCCCCACTCCCCTACCCACCCACTCCCCCCCTTTGGCCCTGGCGTTCCCCTGTACCGGGGCACACAAAGTCTGCGTGTCCAATGGGCCTCTCTTTCCAGTGATGGCCGACTAGGCCATCTTTTGATACATATGCAGCTAGAGTCAAGAGCTCAGGGGTACTGGTTAGTTCATAATGTTGTTCCACCTATAGGGTTGAAGATCCCTTTAGCTCCTTGGGTACTTTCTCTAGCTCCTCCATTGGGAGCCCTGTGATCCATCCATTAGCTGACTGTGAGCATCCACTTCTGTGTTTGCTAGGCCCCGGCATAGTCTCACAAGAGACAGCTACATCTGGGTCCTTTCGATAAAATCTTGCTAGTATATGCAATGGTGTCAGCGTTTGGATGCTGATTATGGGGTGGATCCCTGGATATGGCAGTCTCTACATGGTCCATCCTTTCATCTCAGCTCCAAACTTTGTTTCTGTAACTCCTTCCATGGGTGTTTTGTTCCCACTTCTAAGGAGGGGCATAGTGTCCACACTTCAGTCTTCATTTTTCTTGAGTTTCATGTGTTTAGGAAATTGTATCTTATATCGTGGGTATCCTAGGTTTTGGGCTAGTATCCACTTATCAGTGAGTACATATTGTGTGAGTTCCTTTGTGATTGTGTTACCTCACTCAGGATGATGCTCTCCAGGTCCATCCATTTGGCTAGGAATTTCATAAATTCATTCTTTTTAATAGCTGAGTAGTACTCCATTGTGTAGATGTACCACATTTTCTGTATCCATTCCTCTGTTGAGGGGCATCTGGGTTCTTTCCAGTTTCTGGCTATTATAAATAAGGCTGCTATGAACATAGTGGAGCATGTGTCCTTCTTACCAGTTGGGGCTTCTTCTGGATATATGCCCAGGAGAGGTATTGCTGGATCCTCCGGTAGTACTATGTCCAATTTTCTGAGGAACCGCCAGACTGATTTCCAGAGTGGTTGTACAAGCCTGCAATCCCACCAACAATGGAGGAGTGTTCCTCTTTCTCCACATCCTCGCCAGCATCTGCTGTCACCTGAATTTTTGATCTTAGCCATTCTCACTGGTGTGAGGTGGAATCTCAGGGTTGTTTTGATTTGCATTTCCCTGATGATTAAGGATGTTGAACATTTTTTCAGGTGCTTCTCTGCCATTCGGTATTCCTCAGGTGAGAATTCTTTGTTCAGTTCTGAGCCCCATTTTTTAAGGGGGTTATTTGATTTTCTGAGGTCCACCTTCTTGAGTTCTTTATATATGTTGGATATTAGTCCCCTATCTGATTTAGGATAGGTAAAGATCCTTTCCCAGTCTGTTGGTGGTCTTTTTGTCTTATAGACAGTGTCTTTTGCCTTGCAGAAACTTTGGAGTTTCATTAGGTCCCATTTGTCAATTCTCGATCTTACAGCACAAGCCATTGCTGTTCTGTTCAGGAATTTTTCCCCTGTGCCCATATCTTCAAGGCTTTTCCCCACTTTCTCCTCTATAAGTTTCAGTGTCTCTGGTTTTATGTGAAGTTCCTTGATCCACTTAGATTTGACCTTAGTACAAGGAGATAAGTATGGATCGATTCGCATTCTTCTACATGATAACAACCAGTTGTGCCAGCACCAATTGTTGAAAATGCTGTCTTTCTTCCACTGGATGGTTTTGGCTCCCTTGTCGAAGATCAAGTGACCATAGGTGTGTGGGTTCATTTCTGGGTCTTCAATTCTATTCCATTGGTCCACTTGTCTGTCTCTATACCAGTACCATGCAGTTTTTATCACAATTGCTCTGTAGTAAAGCTTTAGGTCAGGCATGGTGATTCCACCAGAGGTTCTTTTATCCTTGAGAAGAGTTTTTGCTATCCTCGGTTTTTTGTTATTCCAGATGAATTTGCAAATTGCTCCTTCTAATTCGTTGAAGAATTGAGTTGGAATTTTAATGGGGATTGCATTGAATCTGTAGATTGCTTTTGGCAAGATAGCCATTTTTACAATGTTGGTCCTGCCAATCCATGAGCATGGGAGATCTTTCCATCTTCTGAGATCTTCTTTAATTTCTTTCTTCAGGGACTTGAAGTTTTTATCATACAGATCTTTCACTTCCTTCGTTAGAGTCACGCCGAGATATTTTATATTATTTGTGGCTATTGAGAAGGGTGTTGTTTCCCTAATTTCTTTCTCAGCCTGTTTATTCTTTGTGTAGAGAAAGGCCATTGACTTGTTTGAGTTAATTTTATATCCAGCTACTTCACCGAAGCTGTTTATCAGGTTTAGGAGTTCTCTGTTGGAATTTTTAGGGTCACTTATATATACTATCATATCATCTGCAAAAAGTGATATTTTGACTTCCTCTTTTCCAATTTGTATCCCCTTGATCTCCTTTTGTTGTCGAATTGCTCTGGCTAATACTTCAAGTACTATGTTGAAAAGGTAGGGAGAAAGTGGGCAGCCTTGTCTAGTCCCTGATTTTAGTGGGATTGCTTCCAGCTTCTCTCCATTTACTTTGATGTTGGCTACTGGTTTGCTGTAGATTGCTTTTATCATGTTTAGGTATTGGCCTTGAATTCCTGATCTTTCCAGAACTTTTATCATGAATGGGTGTTGGATCTTGTCAAATGCTTTTTCTGCATCTAACGAGATGATCATGTGGTTTTTGTCTTTGAGTTTGTTTATATAATGGATTACATTGATGGATTTTCGTATATTAAACCATCCCTGCATCCCTGGAATAAAACCTACTTGGTCAGGATGGATGATTGCTTTAATGTGTTCTTGGATTCGGTTAGCGAGAATTTTATTAAGGATTTTTGCATCGATGTTCATAAGAGAAATTGGTCTGAAGTTCTCTATCTTTGTTGGATCTTTCTGTGGTTTAGGTATCAGAGTAATAGTGGCTTCATAAAATGAGTTGGGTAGAATACCTTCTACTTCTATCTTGTGAAAAAGTTTGTGCAGAACTGGAGTTAGATCTTCTTTGAAGGTCTGATAGAACTCTGCACTAAACCCGTCTGGTCCTGGGCTTTTTTTGGCTGGGAGACTATTAATAACTGCTTCTATTTCTTTAGGGGATATGGGACTGTTTAGAAGGTCAACTTGATCCTGATTCAACTTTGGTACCTGGTATCTGTCCAGAAATTTGTCCATTTCGTCCAGGTTTTCCAGTTTTGTTGAGTATAGCCTTTTGTAGAAGGATCTGATGGTGTTTTGGATTTCTTCAGGATCTGTTGTTATGTCTCCCTTTTCATTTCTGATTTTGTTAATTAGGATTTTGTCCCTGTGCCCTTTAGTGAGTCTAGCTAAGGGTTTATCTATCTTGTTGATTTTCTCAAAGAACCAACTCCTCGTTTGGTTAATTCTTTGAATAGTTCTTCTTGTTTCCACTTGGTTGATTTCACCCCTGAGTTTGATTATTTCCTGCAGTCTACTCCTCTTGGGTGAATTTGCTTCCTTTTTTTCTAGAGCTTTTAGATGTGTTGTCAAGCTGCTAGTATGTGCTCTCTCCCGTTTTTTCTTGAAGGCACTCATAGCTATGAGTTTCCCTCTTAGAAATGCTTTCATTGTGTCCCAAAGGTTTGGGTACGTTGTGGCTTCATTTTCATTAAACTCTAAAAAGTCTTTAATTTCTTTCTTTATTCCTTCCTTGACCAAGGTATCATTGAGAAGAGTGTTGTTCAGTTTCCATGTGAATGTTGGCTTTCTGTTATTTATTTTGTTATTGAAGATCAGCCTTAGTGCATGGTGATCTGATAGGATACATGGGACAATTTCAATATTTTTGAATCTGTTGAGGCCTGATTTGTGACCTATTATGTGGTCAATTTTGGAGAAGGTACCATGAGGTGCTGAGAAGAAGGTATATCCTTTTGTTTTAGGGTAAAATGTTCTGTAGATATCTGTCAGATCCATTTGTTTCATCACTTCTGTTAGTTTCAGTGTGTCCCTGTTTAGTTTCTGTTTCCATGATCTGTCCATTGGTGAAAGTGGTGTGTTGAAGTCTCCCACTATTATTGTGTGAGGCGCAATGTGTGCTTTGAGCTTTACTAAAGTTTCTTTAGTGAATGTGGCTGCTCTTGTATTTGGAGCATAGATATTCAGAATTGAGAGTTCCTCTTGGAGGATTTTACCTTTGATGAGAATGAAGTGTCCCTCCTTGTCTTTTTTGATGACTTTGGGTTGGAAGTCAATCTTATCAGATATTAGGATGGCTACTCCTGCTTGTTTCTTCATACCATTTGCTTGGAAAATTGTTTTCCAGCCTTTCATTCTGAGGTAGTGTCTATCTTTTTCTCTGAGATGAGTTTCCTGTAAGCAGCAAAATGTTGGGTCTTGTTTGTGTAGCCAGTTTGTTAGTCTATGTCTTTTTATTGGCGAGTTGAGACCATTGATGTTAAGAGATATTAAGGAAAAGTAATTGTTGCTTCCTGTTATTTTAGTTGTTAAAGGTGGCATTCTGTTCTTGTGGCTGTCTTCTTTTAGGTTTGTTGAGGGATTACCTTCTTGTTTTTTCTAGGGCGTTGTTCCCGTTCTTGTATTGGTTTTTTTCTGTTATTATCCTTTGAAGGGCTGGATTCGTGGAGAGATAATGCGTGAATTTGGTTTTGTCGTGGAATACTTTGGTTTCTCCCTCTATGATAATTGAGAGTTTGGCTGGGTATAGTAGCCTGGGCTGCAGTTTGTGTTCTCTTAGTGTCTGTATAACATCTGTCCAGGCTCTTCTGGCTTTCATAGTCTCTGGTGAAAAATCTGGTGTAATTCTGATAGGCTTGCCTTTATATGTTACTTGACCTTTTTCCCTTACTGCTTTTAGTATTCTATCTTTATTTAGTGCATTTGATGTTCTGATTATTATGTGTTGGGAGGAATTTCTTTTCTGGTCCAGTCTATTTGGAGTTCTGTAGGCTTCTTGTATGTTCATATGCATCTCATTCTTTAGATTTGGGAAGTTTTCTTCAATAATTTTGTTGAAGATGTTTGCTGGACCTTTGAGTTGAAAATCTTCATTCTCATCCACTCCTATTATCCGTACGTTTGGTCTTCTTATTGTGTCCTGGATTTCCTGGATATTTTGAGTTAGGATCTTTTTGCATTTTCCATTTTCTTTGATTGTTGTGCCGATGTTCTCTATGGAATCTTCTGCACCTGAGATTCTCTCTTCCATCTCTTGTATTCTGTTGCTGATGCTCAAATCTATGGTTCCAGATTTCTTTCCTAGGGTTTCTATCTCTAGTGTTGCCTCGCTTTGAGTTTTCTTTATTGTGTCTACTTCCCTTTTTAGGTCTAGTATGGTTTTGTTCATTTCCATCACCTGTTTGTATGTTTTTTCCTCTTTTTCTGTAAGGACTTCTACCTGTTTGATTGTGTTTTCCTGTTTTTCTTTAAGGACTTGTAACTCTTTAGCAGTGTTCTCCTGTATTTCTTTAAGTGATTTATTAAAGTCCTTCTTGATGTCCTCTACCATCATCATGAGATATGCTTTTAAATCTAGGTCTAGGTTCTCAGGTGTGTTGGGGTTCCCTGGACTGGGCGAAGTGGGTGTGCTGGGTTCTGGTGATGGTGAGTGGTCTTGGTTCCTGTTAGTAAGATTCCTCCGTTTACCTTTCGCCATCTGGTAATCTCTGGAGTTAGTAGTTATAGTTGACTCTGTTTAGAGATTGTTCTTCTGGTGATTCTGTTACCGTCTATCAGCAGACCTGGGAGACAGATTCTCTCCTCTGAGTTTCAGTGCTCAGAGCACTCTCTGCTGGCAAGCTCTCTTACAGGGAAGGTGCGCAGATATCTTGTATTTGGACCTCCTCCTGGCCGAAGAAGAAGGCCCAAAACAGGACCTTTCTCAGACACTGTGTTGCTTTGGCAGTTCCCAGGTGGTACAGACTCTCACCTAAGCAGACTAAATTCCTAAGTTCCTTGGAGTCCCAGGACCAAGATGGCGACCGCTGCTGCTGTGGCTTAGGCCGCCTCCCCTGCCGGGTGGGCACCTGTCCTCCGGTCCGGAAGGTGGCCAGCTGTCCCCGGCCCACACAGGGTGCTGCCTCAGCGCCTCTGTGCTTCTGCCTGTTCCAGAAGCTGTCAGGTTCTCTGGCGCACCCTCTCACCTGTTCAGACTCACAACTAATTACTATATATTCACTCTCTCTAACAAGTTACCCAGGCGCAAATGTTTTCCTGTGTTGTCATTCATTTCACTTCTACTATACTACCCTGCCGTGTTATCGTGGTAGACACAAGAAGACGGAGTGCAAAAGAGAATGGTCAGAAAGTAAACGTTAGTTCTTTCTACTTCCTGTTTGTCCTGCAAGCAGACAGTTAAATATTTCTTAATACCCACCCACACCTTTCCCCAGTTTAAGTTTCCTCTATCTGGAAATTTCTAGTTTATCTGCTTAGGAGCGGTTTTCTGTTTGTCTCCTCAAATATAAAAGGAGCACATGAAACTATGGAAAAGCCATTCCAAAAAAGATTAACAATCTCATTACCAATATAAGATTGCTCCAAATTCCAGCTTCACTTTGTCAGAACGGATTCATTGTGCAGTTCCACCCACGGAGAAACAAAGTGTGTGTTTTCTGACAAGGTTAATACATAATTCTCTTTAAAATGTCTAACTTAATTCGTTTGGAGACCTGGTCTGGATATGTGGCATGAAATTCTCCATCTTCTTGCTTCTCAAGTGTGGAAGTTGCCCGTGTGATGTACCATGCCAAGCAATAATGTGCAATACAGGCTTCAATCCCCTTAGTCAGAACCCACTTTATATTACTTTCCTCTTTAGCCATTGATGATCAAAATGAGCGAGTCTAGCTTGCGTTTGTTCTGCTGTCTCATGGTTTTATTTACATAGACACTGCAGGATGAATTAGTCTACCTTGTGTCTTCTAACAGAAAAATTGGACAGCAAGAACTTCTTTTCTCTCTATGTAAACGCAGGGAACCCTTGGCACTGGCTCTCGATGGTCACAAGTGTGTGGCCTTTGACCTGCACTTGAGGATTTGGACCAGCAGGGGGCATGGAAGCTCTAGATCGCTGGTGCTAGTGGCCATGGGGCGTGGCTTTTGCATCTTTGATGGACAGCTAGGGAACGGTGCAGACGAGGATGAGGTAATAACGGACAGAACAAGGAGAGCGTGGGGCAATTCCTGTGTGTGTGTGTGTGTGGGTGGGGGGTGTTGCGTGCGTGTGTGGGTGTGGATGTATGTGTGTGTGACAGAGAGAGAGAGAGAGAGAGAGAGAGAGAGAGAGAGAGAGAGAGAGAGAATGCGTATGCATGCACGAGCTGTAGGGAGATGCGAGCCTCTGAGCTCACGCCGCGGACACGGCCGGTGCTGAGCTGAAAACAGACAGACAGACAGTTCCATATTTGAACAGGCTGCAAAGTTGGGTCCTGGCAGTGGCAGCTGGGACCGGGATGGCGCGCGTGCTCTCGAGACTGGGGGACCAGGGAAGCCTCCGCGGGCGCGAGCTCGCCTTGGCGCTCTGCCCGGGAGGGGCGACTCCTCCTGGAGGCCACTGAGCCGAGCCGCAGGGAGGGGGAGCTGTGCCACCGCGGTCGGCTTACTCGAAGCGGAGAGAGGGCGGAGGGCGTGACCGTGCGGCGCGATCCACGCGGGCGCCCGCGGAGCCCGAGGCGCAACTGGTGCGAGGCGGGTGCAGCGTCGCGCTCGGGCCGCGCGCCCCCGGGTGGCTTTGCAAGGCGGGGCGGCGAGTGCGCAGGGCCGGGCCTTTGCATGAAGCCGCTGGACCCCTCGGAGCAGCGGCAGAGGCGGCGGAGCCCGGCGGAGCGCAGTCGGAGACGGGCAGCTCCGGGGTCCGTGTCCCAGTGCCTACGCGGCTGCGGACTCCCCCATGGGCCGCAGCTGAGGCTTCCCGCAGCGGTGGGGCGCAGACCGGGGGGCGCGGTTGAGACCCGGAGGCGGCGGCGCCGGAGGAAGCGCAGAAGGCCGGGCCCGGGAGGTGGGCAGCACCGCGCCGCAACCCCGGGCTCGCCATGCTCCTGGCCTCGGCAGTGGTGGTGTGGGAATGGCTGAACGAACACGGCCGCTGGCGTCCCTACAGCCCAGCCGTGAGTCACCACATCGAGGCGGTGGTGCGCGCTGGTCCCCGCGCCGGGGGCAGCGTGGTGTTGGGCCAGGTGGACAGCCGGCTCGCGCCCTACATCATCGACCTGCAGTCCATGAACCAGTTCCGCCAAGACACGGGTGAGCCATTCACATCTCTTGTCTGTCCCAGGAGCTCCCGCCTCGTGGGTCCGCTGTGATCCACCCAGTGGCCAGCTTTGCTCACTGGTATCAGCTATAGGTGTTGAGGGCAGGTGCTTCTCTTCCCTAGGTCCTCACAGGATTCCAAGACCACCTCCAAGTAAATGTCCTTGCAAGTAGTTTAAAGAGTCTTGATTATACAACCCAGCCTCAGCCTAGCTGCAGGAGAACCCCTTTATGCCCCCATCAGCCCCTAGTAGCCGTTTGTGCAAGAACTCTAGGGTTTTGCAAACCGCCTCCCACCCCCCAAGAAATGCTGACTCTTCAGCAAGACATTACTTGAACCTCTTGGCTCACACCTGCTCACACTTGCTCACACCTCAGTTCACCCTGCTTTGCCTCAGGCACCTTTGGGCCTAACATACACTTGCCCCCACCCCCCACCCCCTTTCAACTTTAATGTCTATATGGCCCTCTTCTAGGGACCCAGCCTTCCCACTGTCAGCTCCTGGGTAAGAGACTTGGGGAGGCAAAGGGATCCCCAGTCTCCAATTACTGTCTATTGTATGAAAGGGCTGGGACAATACTGGGAGAGAGTGGAGCATGGGTTCCAGGACTGGAGCATCCTGGATGTGGTGGCATCCGCAGATGCCTCTGCTTGTACACTCCAAGCACTGAAGCAACAGGCCAGAGCAGATGGAGAGAGGAGGCGGGAGGATTGGGCTCTGGAATGCCTGGCAGGGAAGCTGCTCCCTTTGTCCATAGAGAAGGAGGAGGAGGAGGAGGAGGAGGGACGGAGGGAGGCAGCAAGAGAAGAAGAAAGGCTAAGAAGAAACTGTCCTTAGGTTTTTTGCTTAAAATAGCAAACAGGAGCCACCACTCTGACCTCCCAAGGCACTAAACTCCATAAAAATTAAGTTGCCACTAGGTCTGCCGCAAATCTCGCAGCCGTGTAGCTCTTCCAGATCCTAGCAAGGAAGGGAGCTCTATAGGTTACGTTAGAGTGAGGGTTGGGAGATACTGGAGAGAGAAGAAAAGCAAGGGTGCTGCTCTCTTCTTTGGGTCTAGTTTGTCCCGGCTTAACTGATGACTTGGGACAAGTTTCCGTCTCCATACAGTAATCTCTTCAATTGGGGGGTGGGTGGGGTCATTTCTGGAATTCTGGCTAGCCTGTCCCAAGGGTGTAACTGCAGAGCCTGGAGCAGGTGTGGGGGGGAGGGGGGGGGGGAGAAGAGGAGAAGAGGAGGAGGAGGAGGGCCCTGTGACTCAGGGAACAGCTGCTGGACAGGTCCCCCGTAGCTTCCTAGGAAAGCCTTCACATCCTGTGTGCTAATTGGGATTGTCATGGGAAAGAGGTGCAGTCCCTCACTCTTGTGATCTGTAGTCGTAACTCTGAGCAACCTCTTTGCCAAGAATTGTATGACCATGGCCAATAGAGGAAACCTTTCTGGAGGGGGGAAAAAAGTTCCAGAAGTTTAACATCTGGTTGGCTGGAACTTTGATAGAAAAAGCAGGGAAGAGGAGCTGAGAGACAGAGAAGAAGAGAAAATAAGTAGAAATGTTGGGAGATGGGGAGAAAGGATTAAATGTAACCTCAGAGGAAGAAGGAGATGCCCATTGTGTATTTGGTGGAGGATCTGGAAGTGATGCATGGTAGAGAGTGTGGGGTGGGTGTGGGGGGGGGTGCGGGGGGAGCAGCTGAGCCCTGGAGGTGGGATCAACAGACCACCTGACAGAGTTCCAGGCCTGCTCAAAATAAAACAGCAATTTAGCTCTTCTATTTCAGACTAAATCTGTGCAGCATATGGAGAGCTAGGCTAGTAATGGACTGGCTCCCATCCTCTGCCCCATTGTTAGGAAGTTGGAGGCTTAACCTGTGACTTAATGGGGTTCTCTCAGATGACCATAGATAGACCTAAGAGCATCCATGATGTAGAAGTTGCTCTTGACAGAAGTGAAGTTCTGGAGAACATAGAATGAGTGACAGACTCTCTGTCCCAGGGTCTGGCTGCTAGTAGCACTTGTTGAAGGTCAGGTACCTATTGCCTAGTAGTTATAGCAGGTCACGTGGTGTTGGATCTGCTTCTGTTTTATGTCTGCATCTGAGAATAGCCGTGATCCTAGGCAACTACTCTGCCACTGAGCTGTTTCTTCTGCATCTACACCCCTTCTAAAAAAATATGGTCTAAGTATTTATTCTGGTTGCCCCCAAACTGGCCAGCTACCTGTCTCAGCCCCTCACCCCCAGTGCTAGGATTACAGATGTTCACCACCTCCTCTGGCCTTAATTCTTTTTAAAGATTGCATTTGTGTGTTTCACATTCATACTTCTTTGGTTTCACCCCCTCTTTCCTACATCAAGATCACTTTCCTAGGTATCTACTTCCCCTATGTTGAGTGCTAGGCTAGGGTGCTGAAGGCATGGGGCTAAATTCCTAGAAAGGCTGTGCCTGCCAGAGAGCTTATAAATGAACATTAGAATTCTTTCATGTCAGCTCTGACCGCCTCGTGCTCCCCTTTTCGATGACACAAGAACTCAGTTCCTCTGAACATAGATCATTGATAAAATTATGACATGGAAGGAACTTTAAGCCACCAACTCCCAGGCAACCTCAGCCAAGCCTTGGCAATATTTAATTAAATTACCCATTGTCCCCAAGCGATACTTTAAAGCTGGGAACCAGAAAAATCTCTATAAAGACAGACAAGCTCAAAGTTCCTTGCCTAGCAGCAATCACTCTCTCTCTCTCTCTCTCTCTCTTTGGTTGTCTTGTTTTTATAGGCATTTGACGTGAGAGCTTTCTCTTTTCAGAACTGTATGCTTGGATACCTAGTAAGTCTTAGGTCTCTCCATTCCTTAGAGCTCTTGGCTGCATCCAGACTGTCTCCAGGGAGATGGTTGGGAGGTTGCAGACACCCATGTGCCTGCTTCTGTTTGCCCTGGGTTCTCCTTCCCCAGACTGGAGCTGATTTACATTCTAGGCTAGTTTTCACTAGGCATCTGGGCTGGAGAATATTTAGAAGGTAAGAAGAGAGGCGGGTAGGAACCAGTCTTGGCCATTTCTATAAGCCTTGGTAGAGTCTTCTCCATCCAAAGTTCTCTACTGTCTCTTTTCTTTTGTAGTGAGGCCTTTCCCTAACTGTTCAGGTCTTTTCCTTTGTAGATTGAAGAGAAGCCTTCAAAGACCTTTTTCTTCCAGCATAGGCATCTACAGGTGCATGGGCAGGACCGCCACACCAACAATGATGCTAATGAGAATAAAATAGGTTGATGCAAGAGTAAGTCTTTCCAGCTCTAAGTGTTTAGTACTAGCCTATCTCTTTTATCATTAATGCAATGAGAAAGGAGTGAGTGGTATTACAAGATTTGACAAAATCTCTTTTATTGCTTCCTACTTAATGTGGGCACAGGAATGGAGGAGGTAGACATTTGGATGACCATGTGGATGCTGCAGTAGAGAGGAGATGTGTCTATGATATGTTAAGCAAGTTGCAGAGGTGTCTTGTTGAAGGATTATATGAAGACTGTTATTCCCATTTTAAAGAAAAAGGGACAAGTTGAAAGAGCTTAAATTGCTCATGAGTTCAAGTTACTTAGTCAATGGCAGAGCTAAGAGTCTAATGACACATCCCTTGTCCCCTCTATGCCTTTGTGAACACTGTCCACTGACTCCTTGTGCAGTTGCAGGCATGTGGAACATAGCAGTAATAGAATACCCAATGTGTTGCCCATATGGAACATTCTACACTGAGGGTGAGCTGAGGTGGTGCTAGTAAGAGAAGCTTAGGGCCTGGATAGTGGATTTTATAAAAACACAGGTGTGGTTTACATGTCTTAGTGACCTCAGCCCGTGCCTGGAGCACTGTCTTCTCTTTCCCAAGATACAAAACCTCCTGGATGTTTTTGGATGCTTATGTCTGGGTACCTGGGGGAAAGCAACTTTTCCTTCTCTCCCTTCCTCTTAGTTTGTGAATATTCTATATTTCTACCATATTAGAGACCTTCTTCCTTGGTCATCACACAATAGTACAAGATGGAACTTCCTTCTTTAGACCATCTAATTCATGGTCCTGAATATCCCAGGAAGAGGACATTTCAAATAGAGCAGTCTCTAGAGCAATGGTTCTCAACCTGTGGGTCACGCTCCCCACAGGGGTCACATATCACATACCCTGTGTGTCAGATATTTACATTACAATTCATAACAGCAAAGTTACAGTTATAAAATAGTAACAAAAATAATTTTATGCGTGGGGTCTCCACAACATTCATAACTGTATTAAAGGGTCACAGCATTAGGAAGGCTGAGAACCACGGGTCCAAAAAGTGAGATCTCATCTTCTCTCAAATCTCAGATTCAGGGTTTTGACGTTGTGTATTTTTGATGACTACCCTGTAGGACTGAACTCAATTCATCAACTTTGTCTCCAAAAATGATCTCATGTTCACATTCCTCTGTTTGCTACCATTTTGCTGTTTTCTCACGGTCAGCCTCAGGATTCTTTCTCTTACCCAGAGCCTGGGTGGCTAATGTGTCCTGGGATGTGAGATGTGTAGCCATCAGTTGGAATTTTAATGTGCATGAACACAATTGGATTCCCAGGCCAAGGCTGTTGAGTCTTGAGGTCATTGCTGGTTCCCTGGGGATTATGAACAAGTAGCCTTGAAATCTTGTTTGCAGAGTACCCAGCTGTCCAAGCTCAGGTCCTTCCCAGTCCTTTCTGTAGAATCTCTCCAGCTCTCTTTTTGCTTTCTCCAGCAGGCATCTACTCACTCTGTACTGATCAGGAGAGCAGATCTGGCCTTGTCACTTACAGTTAAAACACTTCACTAGCTCTTCACTAACTGATAACAAAGTCCATCACAGCTTGAGGTTCTAGACTTTCCATGCCCTGGCTCAAACTTGCCCCTCTATGCCTTAGGTGTTTCCAGTAGCACTGAGGTTGTCTGTGCCCCTCCTCTTCACATGGGTTCCCCTTGAAGGGATACCCTTTCTTAACACTTGACTACTCAAGACTTACGACATTTGTCATCTATTTCTTTGTAAGTTCTGCAAACCACCGTTACTTCAGCTATTGATCACTATTTATTGAGCCCTCAGGACCAGTCAATCCTTTGGGGCAGAACTAGGATAAACAGTTTGGTGCCTACTGTCACCAGATTGAGGCTCTAGGGAGGGAAGCAGGGCTTTATCTAACTAGCCACATAGATAAATGAGTAAACTTCACATCGAAGTCAGTGCTGTTACAAAGTAGGAATTTGACTTGGTCGCAGACATTTCCCTTTGGTGAAATGAGCTTTATTTAACCAGAAAGAGTAAAGAAAGTGCTTGCTGAGTGCTTCTGAAGGAGGACCTAGCATCAAGAAGAGTCCCAGGGGCAGAGAAGAATAGCAACCGGGGGAAAGACTAGAGGCCAGCATACAAGAAATATGTGTAGACCATGTGAGAAGAAGGAGCTGTGGTGCGGAAGGGGATTGTTGTGCTAGCCTAAGAAAATAGTGTAGGAAGATTTAAACAGAGAAGGGGTCTAGTCATTTCTCTGCCACCTTGCATCTCCTTGACATCCCTTGGCTCCTTTTGTATCATCAACAGCCACTCACACCTTTGTCTCCTAACTGAGGAATGCTTGAGTTTTGCATTCTCCATAGCAACTAATGGGATGCTGAACAATAGGCGATCAATGAGTAAATATGACAGTAGCCAGAGTGTTCAGTCAATCATGGCCCAGTTTATGGTGCTTTTATAACTGCCAGACATAGCACTGGGGAGTGGACTACAAAGAGCTACACAGCTCTATCCCTGCCCCCACTCAGCACCTACAAGAAGAGAAAGCTTAGCCATCTGAAAACAGTCAAGTTCTGCATCTCCAGCTTCCTGAGGGGTGGGGCTCAGAGTAGAACATTTCAAGAATGGATGAACAGAGGCACAAGAAGTAAAAGAGAGGGAAGTTTTAGGACATGAGTGTGACGGAGGTGGGGGGTGGGGGTGGGGGTGGGGGTGGGTTGTAAGCGGGAGGTTGTGGTGAAGAGTTGGGGAGCTGCAATGGAGTGCCTGAGAATTAGGAAGTCTCCATTTGTCAGAAGTAGTGGGAAATGCAGAGGATAGAAGGAGCTAAACTAGGAGCTTGCGTGTGGAGCCAGCAATTCGTTTACGGAGTTAGAGACAACGTTCAGACTTTTCCAGGATTGATAACTGTATTGTCTAAAACCCAATCAAACATCAAAAGTGCAATTTGTAAGGACTAGTCAAGTGCATTGCCCGTGTTCTCTAGAGGGAATGTTAAAAAGTGTCATTAAACTCTCTTGAACTTAATTTTCTTATCTGTAAAAGATGCTCTGTAAGATTGCCATGGAAGTTGTACAGAGCTGGTACCTGTGAGCAGCTGTCTAAGTGTAATGAACGGTCAATAAGGGCAGGGTGATTTTATATTCTCCAGCTCTCTCCCTTATACACAGAGAGAGAGAGAGAGAGAGAGAGAGACAGAGAGAAACAGAGAGAGACAGAGAGACAGAGACAGAGAGAGACAGAGAGACAGAGACAGAGAGAGACAGACAGACAGAGAGACAGACAGACAGAGAGAGACAGAGAGAGAGAGAGAGAGAGAGAGAGAGTCCTCTAAACTGCTCTTTCCCTATAACATCTCAGGACGAGCTATGATAATGATCAGCAGCCATTTGGTTGAGCCCTTGCTGTGTGCGAGGTTCCTATGTGTGGTTCTGTACTTGTTTCTTCGTTTAATTTTCAAGTCCACCTGTTGAAGGAGCTTTGTAGAAACCTAAGAGATGAGGAAAGGAGGCTTCCTCCCACAGCAGGAAGCGATGGAAGCTCCTTATGGACCCTGTGCTTTGTTCCCCAGAAAGCTGACCTGCTGCTAAGGAAGGAAATGGAGGCTAAAACCGGGAACACCCGCCTCCCATCCTGATACCCAAGGGCCCCCAGCAGAGGTCCTGGCACTGAATAGAGGATTGTTCTGCTTCTCTGAATGTTGATGTTTTGGGTCATTAAGGGGCTTGGAGATGGGGTGGGGAGTGGGTTATGACCCTGGCAAAGGCCTGAATAACCATTGTTCCTTTCTTTCCCCCTTGAATGGGATTCTGTCCCAGTCATGGTGTCTCCCTCTGGGTTGGAGGAGGGGTTGGGTCAGAGGCCAGGAAAGGGGAGCCTTTTCCCACCACTTCCTCAGATGAAGCCTAAGTTGGCAGATACAGGGACCCCCTACCCCAGCATCTCAGAGCCCTCTTCAGTCTTGAGCCTTGATGTTGATGCCATGAAATGAGTCTTGATTGGAGACAGAATTTGGAATTAGGGAGGGGAGAGGAAAAAAGAAGCAGAGAATCTGACTCTGTAGGCCAGTTGTCTTGCTGTCCCGCTGGGTCATCTGTGCTGTCCTATTATCTTGTAATCACCCTGGCTCTTCCAAACCCACAGAGAGGCCATCAAATGAAGAGGATGCTATCTTTAGAAGGGTTGAGTTTCTTGGAAGAAAATCTTAGATAATTATTAAATGGTTCTCGTGACCATTGAGAATGTTATTCATGCTGATAAGAGGCTTAATTCTGGGAAACGGGTGAAAGTTTTCTTAAGAAGATGCCCCATCTCCCAATAACACATTTTTGTCTTTAATTTTTTTTTAACGTTTATTTATTTTGGCAGGACAGGGGCTGGGTGGGTTGGGCCATGGCATGTGTTTGGAGGTTAGAGGAAAACCTATGGGAGTCGGTTGTCTCCTTCTACCATGTGGGTCCTGGGGACCGAATCCAGGCCATCGGGCTTAGAATTAAATTTCTTTACCCAAGGAGTTAATCACCAACCCAGTTCTTCCTTCTCTTTAATGTGCTTTGAAAGAGTCGTGGTGAGCTTCATTGCCACCGCCTCTGGCCTTCTAGATGGAAACAAAGTTGTCCCCCTTTCTTCTAGACTTCCAAAGCTCTGTGTTCTTTTCTTCCATAGCCTTGGGTGCAGGCGTATTTACAGGAACAGAGATCGCCTATGAGCAGTTCTATTTCTCTCAAGTGAGAAATCCTGAGAAATCCATTCATAAGAAATCCTGGCATGTGTGAATGTATATTCATTGATTGTATAAACGAATCACCTTTAGTGTTTTTGTTTGTTTGTTTGTTTGTTTGTAAAAGCTCCCAGCAGGGTATTGGCTGAGGTATTCTGAATTAGCTGGAAAGTGAATTGATTTGTTTGAAAACCAGTACCTGAACCCCATGTTTGGAGGTGCATTCTGTTGTTTGGCAATGCTTGCCCTGCCCTCCATGTGGTTGCTTCTACTTCTACTCTGGATTGTTTGTACGCTTCTCTGAATAAGCCTTATTCAAAACTGACACACTACTAGGCAGCATAGGGCCTGCCACACAGTAGGACTCCTGTTATGTTTATCTGTGAATCTAATACAAATCAGTGGGATTCTATACAGGCTCTAATTCCTCCTCTCTCTGACTTTGACAGGGACCCTCCGCCCAGTTCGACGAAACTACTATGACCCATCCTCAGCCCCTGGTAAGGGAGTCGTGTGGGAATGGGAGAATGACAATGGTTCCTGGACTCCCTATGACATGGAAGTCGGCATCACCATCCAGTATGCCTATGAGAAGCAGCACCCATGGATCGACCTCACCTCCATTGGCTTCAGCTACATAATAGACTTCAGCACCATGGGCCAGATCAACAGGCAGACCCAACGCCAGCGCCGTGTCAGACGACGACTAGACCTCATCTACCCCATGGTCACGGGCACTATGCCAAAGACTCAGTCCTGGCCAGTCAGTCCTGGACCGGCGACGTCCTCCCCTGCACCACCTTGCTCCTGTCCACAGTGTGTTTTGGTGATGAGCGTCAAGGCTGCTGTGGTCCATGGGGGCACTGGGCCTCCAGCAGTACGAAAGAACATGGCCCTCTCTGGAGTGGGCAAGCTGCCCCAGCCACCTGGCCCTGGAGCAAAGCCACTAGACACCACTGGCACCATTCGAGGCCCAGGGAAGACAGCCCCATCGCAGGTTATCAGAAGACAAGTCTCTAATGCACCAGCTGGGGCGACTGTAGGCTCCCCTGCCAGCCCACAAGGAAGCAACAGGAAGACTGGAAGGGTGGCACTGGCCACTTTGAATCGGTCCAATCTGCAGCGACTGGCCATTGCCCAGTCCCGGGTGCTGATTGCCTCCGGGTAGGTGTTTCCATGGCTGTGACAGAGCACTTAACCACCTAAGTGATAGCAAGTGACTCACTTCTGGGTCAGACAGCAAGAGGGACTTGCCAAGACAGGCATGTTTAGTCTTCTCAGGCTGAGCTGTCCCTGGCAGGTAGAAGCCAGCCTGGTATGAACAAGGAGGTCTTTCATATTAGGGATCCAAGAGGTCTGGATCTAGCTGGGGTCTTACTTCTCATTTGCCTTGTGGTCTGAAGCCAGATCCACCCATGGAGCTCTGACTCCATCATTAGTGAAACATAGGGCATACCCATTCACATTAGTTCAGCTCACTGTGTTCTGGTTTGACAGTGTTATCATCTCATTTATAATCTTTATAATGACTCTGGTGACACTGTCCCATTTCACAGATAAAATCAAATATATTGTAGGAGTATGGCCTTATAATCCTCTTTCCCCTTTACCTCAGTACAATAGGCACCAAGCAAAGATTGCTTCTTTCCTGGCCCATTGTAGCATTCTCATGACGTGCTGGTGCTGTTGGAGGTGCCATTTGTGTTTCTTATGTTCTCCATCTCCCTCAACCAGCAAACAGGAATGCCCAGCTCCCTGCACTCAGCCTTTGCCTGCCATGCTGTCTTCTTGTCTTTCCATCACACCCAGCAGCCTTCCCTTTCTCTCCAGAGGCCTGGCCCTGCTGCTGTGTCCCAGATGGTTGAAAAGGCTTTAGAGCTGGAATGAGTCCCTAGACTGAAAATCCAGGCTGCCCTAAGGCAATACTATAGACACTCAGCTGAGTCTCCAAACAGAGTCTTAGCATAGGGACAGGAAATGAAAGATACACAGTTGAACTGAAGAGGACTGGGCTGGAACAGCCTCTCTTCCTTGCCTCTCATTTGTGTGAGCCCCAGGATCTTTGCAAGGGTCAGTGTCCTTCCTTGTATGTCAAATGATAGTCCCAAATTTACAGAACCTGCTCATGGAATCACTGTGAAACCCTCCATGGATAGAGGTCATTCCTTGACAAGCCCCCGTTGGGCTTGCCCATGTCCGCCCATTTCTTTTGCTGATGCATTTTAAGCATGGGCACTTTGCTTGAGAGATATCTTCCCTTAGTGGAGAGAAGCTGGAACACAAGCCTTTGTGCACTGTTCTGTCCTTGTTTTGGCTAAAGCCTCAGTGAAGGTGAAGGCAGCTTGTCATGCCGGCCAGAGGCATGGGATGCTCATGACTTCCTCCGTGGGGAAGCGCAGGACAGCGGGGAAGAGGCGCCTGGATCCCGCTGCTACTCTGCTTCTCTACACGGGGTTGCAGCAGAGTGCTGGGTGCTCTAGCAGATTTCCAGGGTGATTGCCAGCCCATAAGAGGAGGCTCAGTGTACGTAGGGGACTCCCTGACTCTTGAGCTTGAACCCAGTTCTTTGCTGTGCCACTTGGAATAAGTTTTGTTTCCTCTGTCTTCAGTGTTCTTAGCTGTTGAGCGACATTATAATAGGACTTCAGTGCTAGGGTTGTCACGTGGGTTAAATGAAGCCTTCAGTTCAGAGACTGCACAGAGTCCAATGGGTATTAGCTGCCGATGGTGATGATGATGATGATGACGACGATCTAATGACTATACCCTTGTGTTAGTGAACTCAAGGCTAAGCTGAGCCAATCCAACTTACACATCATTTTTGTCCCCTTGACAAATGCCCCAGTGACCCCATGCCATCATGAAGACAGATGCCCCGAGATCACCTTGAACTACAACGAGTGTGAGGAACTCAACAGGCTTCGTTTCTTTTGTTTGTTCCCCTGCCAAGCTGGAGAAGTGAGTGCAGTCCAGGCAGCACAATTCAAAAGGGGTATAGAAATGAGTTGCTTTTGCACTGTTTTTCTGAAAGGGGTCCCTCCCACCTCTCTCTGTCTTCCAGCCCTTTCTTCTCACCTTTTTTCCACCTCCTGCATTCCCATTGCCATCTTCCCTTGTAGCTTTTCTTGGCCACTAATGAGCATGTGTTATCCTCTTTGTCTGGAACTGCCATCAACCTTCTGTCATTACACAGCCCCGTCCCCATCCCCTCTGCCCATGACCTCTTCAAGCAACTTTCCCACAGGAAAGGGGAAAAAAAAAAAGGAAGATCAAGGATGGCAGGCAATGTGGGATGAAGAGAAAGTATTGGCAGGGGACAAAAGATACAGCAAATTATTCAGACACAAGCAGGAGGTTCTTAAAAGGGGTGGGAAGGTCGGTGCAGGGCAGCAGTCACCCCTCTCCCCCTCAGAGTCCAGGCTTCGGTACCTCCAGTTAGGCATGGTTGCTGGTTGCCTTAGAGACAAGGCCATTGTCCTTCATGAGGCTTCCTGGGTTGGTGAATAACTCAGAAAACACTAGCCTTCTCCGCATGAGGTCTGCAAGGATCTCTCTCTCTCTCTCTCTCTCTCTCTCACACACACACACACACACACACACACACACACACACACACACACACACACACACACAAACGGCCTGTTCAGGCCTCCTCTCTTTACTGTGTCAGTTCCTCTCAGTTTTACTTTATCAATGGAAATAAAAACTTGGATCCTCCATAACTGGGAACAGCCCAAGAGGATGGGGGAAGGGCTGTCTTCCGATTGGCCAGTGCGTGATTAGGTCAAAGGGCTTTGGCTTGGTTGCCTGGAAGATGGGAGAAGGAGGCTTGCTATTGGACCGCTGCTTCACAGAAGGAGGGGTTTGGGCTCAGATAGCTGAGGCCCTAGGGCAGAGGACAGGTTTTCTGGGATTTTCATTTTAACCAGGAACCATGGGGGAAGGGCAGGCAGGTGCTGCCTGCTCACAGTCCCCAGTACTGCTAGGCTTTCAACTCTGCCAGGCTTTCGACTCTGCCTTTTATACCTGATACCCTGTGGTCAAGATTGTGAGAAAACTGGATTATTAAAGCAGGAAGTGGCAGAAATCAAGCCCTTCGACAATTGGAAAAATAAAAGTGTAAACAGTTGCCCAAATTTGCACAAGGCTCAGCTGTTTATCAACTACTTGACCTAGATCCTACAGCCTCACAGGGACCCCAAGGGAGCAGACATTTATCGGACCTTGTTTACAGCTGAGGTTAAAGGCAGGCAGATTTGATCACAGAACACAGAGGATCTGGCCAGAGCTGCCAGAGGCAAAGCAGGCAGTGTACAGATGTGGGCAGTCACTTTCCATTTCTTCTCATTGTTTGCTGTTGGTATTTAGTAAAGCACACAGCCCTGCCCTCCGCTGAGCCCCAGTGCTGCCCACAGACCAGGGACCAGGTTGCCCCCTTCCTGACACACAGAGGAAGGTTGACCCCACAGGTTGATCCCAAAGTCTTGCTGAGTGTTCAAGGGTTCCACAAACAGGCTTCCCCTATCTCTCTCTCTAGACGCCCCCACACGCCACAATCCCCGGGCTGCTCTGAGGATTGGAGTACTTCCTGGTTGACCAGAGAGTGTGTGGAAACCTGCCAGTCAGGTTTGTGGAAACAAAGGTGGCCTTTGTCACACAGATCACAGTTTTTTATCAGCTGTGGTAGGGGCCCTGGAGATGGTGAAAGGAGGCAGGTGCGGGGGCTGTGCGGCACGTGCTGTCCCCTAGTGGTGAACAGGGGACATACCACAAGGGGCAGACTCTTCTAGCCTCTTCAGGTAGAGTGGAGAGGTGAATCTGCCCTGGAAGGGATTCAGGGCTTCTGACTCACCTTTCTCTCAAATAGTGTAATGGGAAGGTGCCAAGGCGAGACATTCTAACCCCAGATCCCTGAGGCTCAAGCAGTTGGCTGACTTCATGTTATTTGCAGTGCTTGGTTGTTTACACAACCAGGAATCAAGGCCGTTCCCCTTTCCTTGGTCTAGTGGCTTTTATTTTCAAGTCAGCTTTTCCCTCATCTCCCCACATCCAGTCTTGCTTTATTCAGGCGACAGTTGGGAAAGAAAAGTAGCTTTAGGTTTGGCCCGATACATAGCGTCATATGCTTTGATTAGCTTCACTGCTTCTGTCTTCACGGAAAGGCAACAGAGGAAGCGCATCCTACTGGACCTGGTGTGCTCCGGTAGAGAGACTTGGCTATCAGGCCTCTCTTCTGTCCTGATGGTGCCTTCGTGCATTACAGTATGGGGCAATGCAGAGCACGGCATCATGGGAGGCGCAGTGAAAGGACTCTGGAGCCAGATAGTGTGTGTTGGATTCTTGTTGCAATCTTGGTCTAGTTGGCGTAACCTCTTGTGTGCCCCAATTTTGTTACTTATGCAGCAAGATTGACTTTAACACTCCTTACCTAGAGACCTGGGAGGACTGAGTAGGCTTATTGTTGAAGAGTTAGGATTGCCCCCAGCCAGATATGAGCCCTGTGAATCATAGCCCATAGAGGAAGACCCATGGGGTGTCATGCTCACAGCTGCATCTCCAGCATTAAACATGATTATCCCAAAGTAGGGTTCAATGAGTTCTTCTCAAATAGACACATAAATAAATATTGCTTTTTTTCCTTCTGACTTCCCAGCACAGCCCTACCCCAGCTGGACTCTCAGGCTTCCTTGATCCCAGAGGCATCTATCTATCTATAGACAGGCCCACTGGCTTCTCCAAGCCAGCTGTGGAAGCCTGGGTGGCAGAGGGGAATGGCACAAGTCCCATCTCTATGTGTCTTGTATTTTCACCTTCAGTGCCTTCGCCGTGGGCGGCCTGGCCTTTCCCAGGCAGCTGTGTGGGCTCCTCTCCAGAGCTGGGGAGGTCAGCAAGGGGAGGAGTCTCGGCTTGCCTTTATAAGTTTCTGGGACAAGGAGAAGTGACAGCTGTTTAGGCAGTGTTTTCCAAATGCTGGACCAGGGATTGCAACATCTCTGCTCTCCGGGGAACATGGGGGTGGGGTGATATGGATTCCTGTGGTGCATGGATTTGGGGATAGGGATATAACTCTGATCATGGCTGAAGATCTGTATTTTAGCCAATAGTAAGGGAATGTAAGCGGAAACGGGCAGGGTCCTGGAAGAACATTGTAGGGAGAGGAAACGACATTTTCCAAAGGTGCGTAGGCAGGCATGTGACTGGCAGGGGTGAGGACCAGAAAGAACAAAGGTAAAACAACGATGAGAAGAGGCTGGCAGAAGGCTAAGAAGGTTGAGGTAGAGGAATTGGCAGACAGTGCAGAGCTGGGAACTCCTTGCTTTGACCGTGGGCATCCTGGACCCATTCTTCATTCTCAGGTTCTGAGTGGAGGGTGTCAAGATCTGAGTTCAGTTTGAACCTCTCACCTCCCATTGATCTCCTAAGAACCCACTGCACTTTGGTAGGTTTAAACACTGGTTCATTTTGTTCTGATGTCAGAGCCATAATACATCTGCCCTTTACTTCCACAGGGTTCCCACTGTGCCTGTGAAAAACTTGAATGGGTCCAGCCCTGTTAATCCTGCCTTGGCAGGTAAGAGCTCACGAACCTGGGTTTGACTGACGTAGGCTGAAAACTCAGAATCATGGAGAGACTAGTGAACACATATTTATAAAGAGGGGAGAATTTGGATGCTAATGGGAGAAAATGAGATCTTAGGAGCTGAGTAGGAAAGCTCAGTGGGTGGTGCTAAACACCGAGCATGCCAGGGGTCTTGAGAGATAGCTCATTTAATAAAGTGTTTGACTGGCAAGCATGAGGACAAACATTCTAGCCCAGAATCCCTGTTCTTTTTTGTTTTAAAACGGAAAGAGTAATGACAGGCATATAATCCCATTGCCTGAGAGGCAGAGATAGGCAGGTCCCTGGAGTTTGCTGACTACCAGTTTCCTGGTGAGGTCCAGGTCCATGATCTCACAAATCAAGGTGACCATCCCCTCTCAGGTTCAGGAGCCAGAGGAGGGGGTGAGGAGAGCTGTCAGTTCTATCTCCTCAGTATAACATAGACATTCCAGTCATGATCTTACATTAGCTGTGACTGCCTACACTGAGCCTACATAATAATGGCTTGCCATTGGTCAGGCAGGGACTGGGGAGGGCCTCAGAGCATCCTGCACATCCCCGTTGAACGAGTGCCTGGTAGATTCTGAAGGGAGGGAGAGTTGTTGCCTTCAGTTATGCTGTGCTCATGGGTGGTTTCACAACCATGGTCACACAGAAATCCCTGGACAAAATTAATGGGTCACAAAACAAAAAGATGTGAATGTGGAACAGCGGCTTGTTCCTAAAAGTAATTTGTTTTAAGTGAGGTTGTTGGCTTCTGAAGGACAACTTAAAAAAAAAAAAAAAAAAAGCTGACTTCCGGCATTTGCCCACCGGCACGCCCAAGCATGCGACTGCATATGTGTGCATACAGAATGCATGAATTATGAGGACTGTCTGCTGGAGAGGAGAGGAGATGAGCAGGAGGGGGTGTGTGGGGAATCTTGGGAGCGCATTCTTCAGCCCGTTCTCACCCCTGCCCTGCCCCTTCCAGGAATCACCGGGATACTCATGAGTGCAGCGGGATTGCCTGTGTGCCTCACTCGCCCACCAAAGCTGGTCCTCCACCCGCCCCCTGTCAGCAAGAGTGAGATAAAGTCCATCCCAGGGGTCTCGAACACGAGCCGCAAGACCACCAAAAAGCAAGCCAAGAAAGGTACAGGCCTCTTCTTCTGATTAGATAACTGGAGTGAAAAACTGGGCCTCCAGCCCTGGCTCTGCCTGCACCGAGGTCAAAGCCATGGCTTAGCCCACTGGGCTGTCAGTTCCATATCTGCTAAGCAGGTCTGGCTAGTAGACTATGATGAGTCCACCAAAGAGAGTTGGGTCTGGGTCAGAAAGAACTACCCGGAGACACAGAAACATACAAAGCAACAATAGCAAAAGCATGAAAATATTAACTGTTGTAAGTTAGAAGAGAAACATAACTTTGGTGTCAGAAAAGAAACATTGCATCTAGTCCCACCTTTGTCAGGAGCTAGTTGGGTGGAACTTCTGCCTTCCTGTCTTTGTGATGCCTGCAACCAGCAGGTGTGTGCTGGAATGTGCCTATGACAATTGAGAAATAGCCACTATTTCATGTCCCTCTGGAGCCTCTCCATCAACCTTCCTTCACAAATCACTGTGAACCTATCCACAATCCAGCTCTGGAGAGCGAGGGCATCTTCCTTGACCTCAAGGGACTCTGGGCTGGCCATCCTTCTTGCTGCTGTTGGTCATGAAGTGATCTGCTCTCTTAAGCCTTCATCGTATAAACTTCCTGTGAAGTTTCAGTCAGAGGCTGTGTGTAGCACTGGCAAAAGGCAATGGGATCTCAATTAATAGAAGCCCATTTTTTTTTGAGAGAGAGAGAGAGAGAGAGAGGGAGAGAGAGAGAGAGAGAGAGAAATGGGGCAGTGGGAGAGAAGGCCTTGCCTCTCCGCTTTTGGCTCTTGTCCACTAAACTTTCTCAACCGCCTGTCCTACTTTCCCAGTTCATTTCAATTTCTTTGCTTCAGTGAACTCACATGCCCGTTCTTAGTCCAATAAGTCAGGACAGGGCTTTACACTTCTGCCCTGGTTCTGGCACTATTAATAGCACATACTGTCTCTTTGGCAAACTGCTACGGGGCTGTGAATCCATCAGCTCATTAGTGGTCAAAGCATCCATTTTGTAGATACTACCAATCTTCCCTATTTAATGGGTAAGAAAACAGATGGGGAAAGCTAGAGGAATGGCCCAAGGTTTCATGGCTCTCCTTGCTCTGTGGTTTTTTTTTATAAAGCCCTGTGATCCTCCCCTCTGCCTTCAGTTTAGCTTGCTTCCTGAGGACCCAGCTCCCGAAGAGCCTTACTCTCCATGGCTCTCAGCATGTTTCCTGGAGCCTTACTCCTTTCCCCACTGCTGGACTGTGTCTGCTGGCAGCAACAGAAGGAGCTAAAGCCAGGAAGGACTGTCCTGAAACTGGGGGTCACAACTTCCTGCTTTCCCATAAAAATAATTTGACTGTGACACCATGTTACAAAACTTAAGATAGGGCTTTACGAGTTGTAAAAGAAATGCAGCCCGTCTGACTGGCAGTTGTAGAGCAGTGCCAAGAGTTTTTATTTCTTTTTTCTCAAGGGACCAAATGGGCACGTCTAAGCTCTTTGATTATCAGGAAGAGAAACTCAGTTTATCTCAGTTAAAATGCAGATTTGCTGAAATAGGCAGACATGTCAGACAGTGGGCAGGAAGAGGTCAAGACAGGCAGGGGCATCTCATCCTTCCTCAAGCCACTTTGACCGAGCTGGAACAACCTCTGCTCTCATTCATGCTCCTTAAACTGGTGCAAAATAATTTGACCTCCTTTTCTCCTATGTGTGCACCTGTATGCATGTGTGCTTGTGTGTACTTGCATGCACGCCTGCACATAAAACCAAAGTTCAGCCTTAAGTATCATTTCTTGGGTGCCATCTGCCTTGGGTATGTTGTTGTTTTTGTTTTGTTTTGTTTTGTTTTGTTTTGTTTTGTTTTGTTTAAAATCAGGGTCTCTTACTTGCTTGGGGCTTACCACTTAGGCTAGAGTGGCTGTCAGCAAGCCCCTGACATCTGGCCGACTTCAACTCCCTCTCTCTGGAGTTACAAGCCTGCTGTATTACACAGGTTTCCAGGGATCAACTTAGATCTTCATTCTTGCAAGGCAAGCACTCAAACTGAGTCACCTGTCTCCCTGATCCTTTTCTCTTTGAACTTGTCTCTTACTCTATCCTCTCTGAAGTACCTAGAATGGCAAGGTCACTTGATCCCATCTCCTCTGCCTTGGTGACCTAGTGACTCTCCTTTCCCCATAGGTAAAACCCCAGAGGAAGTGCTAAAGAAGTACCTGCAGAAGGTCCGGCACCCACCAGAAGAGGTGAGTTCAGGGGGTATGGGGCAGGGGTCACTTTCTCCATCACCAAGTGCATGACCTCTGTCCCCACATTCTGCAGGACATGGCAGGTACTGTTTCCTAAGTCCTGGCTGACACAGGGCAGATTTAGCTGATGTTCACTTCAAAGTTTAAGGTTTTGAGCTGCAGTTAATGGTTTAACTTTCCCCATTTAGCAGAATTCTAAGTGATTCTAAGTTATCTTCCATGCCTGTCTGAGTTTAAGTAAAACAGTATGCCAAGTCATGTGAACTCCCTTTAGGATGGATTTAATATGGACTAGTGGTTCTCAGCTGAAGTGATTTGTCCCTAAGGGAGCATGTGGCCTTGTGTGGGTTCTGATAACTGACTAGGGAGTGTGCTACTAACATCTAGTAGGTAGAAACCGTAAAAGCTTCTGAGCACTCTATAAAGCCCAGAACACTATCCATAGCAAAGAATCACTCTACCACAACATCAGTAGTGCCCATGTTGAGAAATAGGCCATAGATTTATTTAGATATAAGGCCCCTCTAATACACGTGAAGTTCAATACCTCTACAAAGTGCAACATGAGTTTATCATGGTATCTGTTGACAAGCCACTGGAAATCATTATAATGTAGTTAATGAGTTCAAGCTAGCCTGTATGCATGTATGGGAATTATTTGAGGAATATCTCTGCTGGTAAATTAAGACAACACTATATTTACAATTCCCCCTTTCCTAAACACAGCACCCTTGATTTGTGAAATTTCTAGAAGACTTTTCTGGTGCCTCCCTGGGCTGAGTGACAGTTGATGCCTGTCTGTTCTTCGTTTGCCAGGATTGTACCATCTGTATGGAGCGTCTCACAGCCCCCTCTGGCTACAAAGGCCCACAGCCTACAGTCAAGCCTGACCTGGTGGGAAAGCTGTCCAGGTGTGGCCACATCTACCACATCTACTGCCTGGTGGCTATGTACAACAATGGGAACAAGGTCAGTGTCAGCCATGAGGGCGAGCAGTGTGAGGTCATGACTGGTTCCCGAGTGTCCTTGTTCTCCCACACGTTGTTGGAACTCGTAACAGACACTCCAAGTATATTTGCTACTTTATTTTACTGACTGCTATGACAAAATACTTCAAAGCTGACTTAAAGAAGGAAGACTTTGTTTTGGTTCACAATTTAAGAGAGCTTACTGTGGTGAAGGCATGATGGGTAGGTGAAGTAGCTGGTCATGTTTACCCATAGTTAGGGGCAGTCATGTCTATTCATAGTTAAGGGGTGGTCATGTCTATCCATAGTTAAGGGGTGGTCATGTCTCTCCATAGTTGGGGGACTGAGAGGGATGGATGCTGGTGCTCTCAGCTCAGATTCTCTTGTTTATTCAGTCAGGGCTTCAGCCAATAGAGTGGAGCTGGTTGGCAATCAAGTTTAACCTTCATCCCGGGCAGCAGGAATGAACATGTGTGCTGTTTTCAGGGCTAATTAGATCCCACATTGCAAAATCTGTCTTCATCTTCCCCTTTGGGTCAAGCCTCCCCTTGTTTCTGGTTTGGCTATACAGGGTGGTCTAGCAGAGGTGAGCTCTGTCCATTAAGGTTCTGAGGGAAATGGCCCATCACTGAGTGAACTGGGTCCCCATCAGAGAAGGCTTTCATCATAATGATGAGAAATTGTTTATTCATGATGCAGTGCATAGGTTCCCAATAGCTTTTATTTTTCATTTTTTAGTGGTTCAAGTTGAAATCCACCTTCTCTGGACAGTCAAAACACCTTTGATTGTCCCTGGAAAGACATCGTTAAAGTGCTTAATAATCCCTGCCTTAGCATCCATTGTAGGGGGTTGAGATAAGGCTTCTCTCCATTAACTGACATAAGGTGATGCCCCTCAGTTATAGTTGGTTTCAGAAATCTGTCTGTCTCCCTAAGTGACACTTGCCCTCTTCATTATCTGTGCTTTTTAAAGACATTGACTTGCATTCTTGCCTGTGTCTGGAACCACCTATACCCTCCTTCTCTGTGAGCTTGACCACTACTCATGTCTCTGAACCCAGCTAACTTTGAAACCAAATATTTCTGAACTTCTTGCCCAAGGACATGTCTGGATTTGGGGGTTGCTCCTTATGTCTTGTGTAGTGGGGAAGAACGGAGGCGGCATGGCGGGAAGCACGCCTGAATTGAAACCTTGGCTTATGAGCTGAATGACCCTCAACCTTTTCAAGATTTTACTTTTCAGGTCAAATATAGATATGAAGCTGTAGCTGCATGTGTGTGTGTGTGTGTGTGTGTGCGCGCGCGCGCGTGCGCACGCGCGCGCGTGCTCATGTTTGTGCTCATGTTTGTACACGTGTAAAAAGGAGACTGGAGGAAAACTTTTGTGTGTGTATTTATGTTTCTGTAAGTACATTTGCATGAGAAAGCTGGAGGACAACCTCTGGTGCCATCTCTAGAACATTGCCTACCTCTTTTGAGACAATGGTGTCTCGTTGCTCACCAATTAGCCTGGGATGGCTGGCCATCAAGCACACGGGATCATCCTGTCTCCATCTCTCTAGCTATGCATGCCACCACTTCTGGCCTTCAGGCTTGTAACCAAGCTGCTTCCCATCTGTGCCATACTTCTAGACCAATGGCTACCTCAGAGTGTTATGACTGCTATTTTTCAAAATTATATCTCTTTTTTGGCTATGGCTCTCATTCCCCCCACCCCACCCCCTTTATCTTTATATAACCAGTAAGGTTGACTGGCTAACCTTGACATCTTCCCTGGTGTCTCAGACTTGGTGAAAGATTCCATGTTCTTTCACAGCCCAGGGCTGAAATATTTCACTAGAGCCTTACCTTTTTAGAGGTTTTATGGGGGAGGGAGGTCTTCAGATGTCTTAACACGAATATTTCCTTTTGTATGACTCTCTTCAAAACTGCCCAGTAACTCCATATTTCTATCTGTAGGGCTCCGAGCATGTTTCCCAAGCCACTGTGCTTTGTTCTCCCTTTCAGCAGTACTGAAGCATTTCTCTTCTCTTAAGCACATTGAAGAAAAACATGGGAGAGAATGGACTCACTCGCCCCAGGTCTTGAAGCCAATTAAGGCTAGAGCAGAAAGCAGGAGCGTGGTTGTAGAAAGCAGTGACCATGAATGCAAACTATTATTTGAAAGGAACCAACCATGAATGGAATCATGCCTGAATAGTCCTGAGAGGATCTTATCTCCTGCCCAAAGACCTCCGGTGTCTGCCAGGCCCTCGTTCCTAGCTGAGTAGCCTCACATTCTACACACATGCTTGCTGCCCATGCGCGCTTTCTTCCCTACCCCCCTTTCCTTTTCTGCGAACCTGAGAATTACCTTTGCTGTCTGGGATCTCTTGAGGGTTCTTGTCTGCCCTACCTGGTGACACTTCACCTGGTCCTGCTGCGAGACTACAAGCTTTTATATTACTGTCTCCGTCTGCAGTCCATATTCACATCAGTCTTTGTGGCTATGACATAATGCATGGGGAAGCGATAGAAAGGAAAAGGAAAGACTGGTTTGGTTTTGTTTTTTGTTTGTGTTTGTTTTTGACTCTTCACTTCAGGAAGTTAGTCTGTGGTTGACAACTTCTTTGCTGTGTGCTTATGATGAGGCAAAACCGTGGTAGCAAGCATGTGAGGTGTGACGG
Organism: Mus musculus; assembly: GCF_000001635.26. Lineage (NCBI taxonomy): Eukaryota > Metazoa > Chordata > Mammalia > Rodentia > Muridae > Mus > Mus musculus. The sequence continues at coordinate 12,479,408 of NC_000085.6, read as the reverse complement.
AGGGAGTACATCACTGAGGGCAAGCCTTGCATGGGTATATCATGTAGCCTCTGCTTGTGTCCTTCTTTCTCCACCTCTTCTTCTGTCTGGTCCTTTTCTTCCTGCTCTTCACAGTTCTTGGCTGCCTTCAGGTCACTATGTCAGTAGCTTAATCTACCAATAAGGTTCCAGTCCCCGTTATTCAGTCTCTCTACAAAATCTCCTCAGCAGGTAGCCAAGTCTTTAATCCATGAGCCTTGGGGAAGAATTCTGATTCAAACCAGTATAGAAAACTGGGGAGATCTGAGACTTCACTGGAATTCCAGTGAATTCCTGGCTGATGGCAAGTCCTTAAGCCTGTATGTTCTTCAGTTCCCATTACCTAAAGGGGCTCTCATTTCCTTCCCAGGTAAAGCCAATTTATAACTGTTTTTAAGAACCATTTTCTTTCTTAAGAACCATTTTCTTAAAGCCAGTTTGGTTCTTTTCCAACACAGGACCCAACTATTTGTCTCTCCACGGATAGTATAAGCAGCACACTAGTATCATTTAGATAGGACATACTGAATATTTTCGTCATGCATCTCACCTAACTTTCACTAGCCCACTGAAAGAGGATTACATTTCTTGTTTTTACAAGGAAACGGAGACAGGTTGACTTGTCCACGGCTACACGGCAGAGCTGAGACTCAGGCCGGGCAGCTTTATGGTAGAGGTCCTACTCTGAACCCCTGCACTTCTCAGGCTTCCAGTCCTGACACAGTAGACTTGATGCGAGTCTGGGGCTTAGCAGTTGGTAAATTGCTGCTCTTGAGCCGTTACCATGTGTTGCATCCATGTGGGCATTGGCTAAACCACAATTCCCTGTGCTGGCTTCCTGCCCTAGTCAGCTCTTCCCCTCCAGGACAGAGGTGACTCATCTGTGTGCCTCAGTATGGAACATGGGTTATTCATGTCATTTTCTTCCTGTTATCTTAGAGAAAGCCAAAAAGGCTTAAGTAGCTAGAGAGGGTTCGGGTCTGTTATCCACTGGGTAAGTTTTCCCTCTTGAGACCATTTTCTCTGGTGCTTTAGGCGGGTTGAGGGGAAGGTCATGAACAAAGCAGCTTTCTAATCTGACTGTACTGGATTTGGCTTCCCAGGATGGGAGTTTACAGTGCCCAACATGTAAGACCATTTATGGCGTCAAGACAGGCACCCAGCCTCCAGGGAAGATGGAATACCACCTCATCCCCCACTCCTTGCCTGGCCATCCGGACTGCAAGACCATCCGGATCATCTACAGTATCCCCCCTGGCATTCAGGTGAGCCTGCCCGTGGATGCTTCCATTCATGATTTCAACTTGGAATGTGGGTAAAATGTTGTGCTAGGAGAAGCCTCCTTCCCATCTTTGTCCCCAGACTGTGCCTCCCCCTTCACTTCCATTGTTCCTTTTTCTCTGTGTCTTTCCAGCATCCCTTGTAGTACTCAGTGGAGATTGCATCCTCCCCTCCCAGTTTTGCACAAAAAGCCACATTTAGGCACATTGTTTCACACTCCAAATAACAATATGAACCTTAGGGGTTTTTTGTTCTATGTTAATAGAGAATGTCCTTATTCTTATGTCTGTGTAATAATCCATTGTATATATATTTAATTCAACATCTCCGTTTGCTGTCTATTTACATTGTTTGTAATCTTTTAGTACAACAGATAATGTTACAACTAATAACTAATAGTAGTCATGTGACCATGTCTGTAGAATAATTTTCTGGAAGTAGAATTTCTTGGTCAAACAGTTATTTGCATTTTTAACAATTTGATGGTTATGCTTGGCTTTGTCTTTACTGGCATTTCTTTTTTCTCTGGTGTTTGGAAGACTGTCAGCCCTCAAACAAATATGAATGATAATCCTAATGAATAAACGCAATGTAGCTCTTCCCTCACACAGTGTGGAGCCTTTCCTAGGTGTTGTAGGGTGCAGACCAGATTTAACCCTAAGCAAACATTGGTTTGCTCACGCTTCTTCACTCCCACCTGTGCCTTCTTGCTTGTCTTCTGTCTGACAAGTGTTTGCATGTGGGTTGTGCCCGGGTTTGGGTTAGGTACTGGTGAAACAGAGCTCAAATTGATTACATCTTTGAACCTCGAAGTCCCCGTTGTGGTGGGGCCAGGAGGATGGTAAAATAAATAATATAAATAGACAAAGTACTTCCAGAGCACGGCAAGTTATCAGAAAGTAAAGCAGCAACGTGTGATAGTCCATAAAACATGAGGTTTCTTCCTTGGGGCACTTGTAACCAGGCAGAGCAAGATAAATACCTCTCACTCCTCGTCTGGAGAACAGAAACGGATATGCACCACTGATGAAAGTTACACAGACAAAGGGACTTGCAGGGCTTCAAAGTCTTGTGACCCTGGTCCCACTTCCTGGCTGTCTTCAAGGTGCCTGCTTCCTTCTCCTAGCTTCAGATCTTTTTTTATTCTTCATCTGTGCTGCTGGGAATCTGCTAGGCAGAGGTCCAAGGAGTGGGAAAGTCCACCAGGAGCTTCCCAGGCACTATTAAGGTGCCCGGGACTTTGCTTCCTGCTATCTGATTGGCTGAGGTGTGGTAAGGAGGAGGAGGAGGAGGAGGAGGAGGAGGAGGAGGAGGAGGAGGAGGAGGAGGAGGAGGAGGAGGAGGAGGAGGTTATGTGTAGTCTGTCTGGAAGGTGGGAGGAGACTTTTCTGGTGCAAAGCATTCTCTAGTGAATCCCTGAGAGAAATACAGAATACACAGTTAGTTAGCTGCAGGAGAGACAACCGTGGAGAAAAATGCATGCTGAAGAACAGTAGAATTTATTCAGTTGGGAGGTTGGGGCCTGAGACTTGCAAAAGTCATGGAAGGAGGGGACATGATAAGGATATAGGGGGCAGGTCACAGAAGACGTTTAATGCTAGGGCCAGCGATGGGGACTTTGCTTAGGCTCTGAGGAGTCCCTGGAGATGATTGTCTGATTAGGATTACAAGACATGTAACGTGTAAATATGCTTTAAGAGGCCAGTATGACTTAAGAACGGGAGATGAGTGGAAATAAGTCTGCAGTAATATTTCAGGCTCCCGACTAAGGGGAAGACCAGGGTAAAAAAGTAAGATGTGCTTGGCTCAGCCCGGGAGAGACTTGTAGAGTGATTCTGGGGCAGCTGGCTGGAATGATACGGAAGAATGAAAATGTGGGAGTGGGCTGGCAAGATGGTTCACTGGTAAGGGCCCTGATAACTGAAAGCCAGTTCTGATAAACAGAGTTCAATCCCTGAAACCTGCATAGTGGAAGGAAAAGAACTGACTCCTTCATGTTGTCTTCTGATTTCCACACACGTACCAAACACACACGCACACACGCATACACACACACACACACTCGCACATGCACTCTCTAAATAAACAAGTGTTTTTAAAAATGAAAGAGAAAGCAAGAAAGCAAGAAGGAAAGAGTCCAGCAAGGGTCAAAGTAGAACCAAATATCAAGGTGGGGCATCTGTTGACAAGAAGGCCACATTTTATTTAAGCCTCTGGAGTTACCGGACATAGAGAGTCTTCTTTGTAAGTGTACGGAGGGGTCAATGCTGCCTATGCAGGGCCCTAGCACCTCTAGTAACACCCTGGCTTTTGAAAAGGAAACGCATCTCTAAATGGTCAGATGCTCTGCAGACTCACCAGGGTGAGTCAGTAGAAAAGTGTTCTGTGCTTGCTTTGTGAAGCTCCACGGATCACGGATCACGCAGGCCTGGGCTTTGGTGAGAAGCTGAGCTCGCCAAGCACTGCTTCCACTGCAGAAAGTGAGTCCCTGTGGGAGGAGCTCTGGGCCAGGCTGAGGCAGAGTCGTGACTGCTTCACCTGGCAACAGGCCCAGAACAAACGAGCAGCCTTACTGGGTTGGTGCCAGACCTGCTGAGCTGGAAACAGCCAGCAGCCCAGGGCATCAGCAAGGCAGCTGGAGGCATGGTCAGGCGTGGTCCCTCCATGAGGGTGCCTGGCTTGGAGATGTGTGGTCCTGAGGATGAGGCACCTTTGTAGAGATTTTGTCTGGCTGTTAAGTTATAACTCAGTCTTTCCATCCCAGAGAACATTAGTTTCTTTTAGTTCACAGTGACATTGTTCTATCTTTTAACATTTTTCTATGATCAAAATTTACTTTGTACATAAGTAGAATTCTCAAAGAATAAATAAAAATTATACTTTAAAATTTGAATAGTTTTTCTCTTTGGCAATTTTATACATGTGTACACTGAGTTTGTGCATTTTCAAATGCTTTTGCCCCCTCTCTTCTCCTTTCCTTCTTCCAAAACACTTTCCCCAATGATCCCTCTTTCTTTTCTTTTTGAGCCAGTGAATTCAATTTCATTCATTCATTCACTCGCTCACTCACTCACTACAAAGCCATGATGAGTTTATTGATCTGTGAGAGAGCTTGTACCAAGAGCTGCATAAAATTGTCAATATTATATTCTTTGCACTTACAAAGTAAAATCTTTAAACAAGGTTACAGTCTCAAGAGATGAGAGATATTCAAAATTATAGACAAGCATTTGTATGGGTGGAAAGCTGTTACATCAGTCTTCATAAACCATTCACCCCTTGGAGCCTGTGATAGCTCTGTCAGTATGACACAATTTAGTATCATACAGGAAGATAATCCCAATGATGGGTTCATGGGATTACTGGGGAATTTTCTTGATTCTATTAACTGGGGTGGGAGGACCTGCCCACTGTGAGTGGCATTATTCCTTAGGAATGGGGATCTGTAATGTGTAAGCGTGGAGACAACTAGTCTGTCATGCATGCATTAAATCATAGCTCTCTGCTCTTGACTGTGGGATGTGATTATCTGATTTGGGTTCCTGCCGCTTTGACTTCCCCACAAGAATGGACTATAACCTGGAATCATGAGCCAAATAAACTCCTTTCCCTTTCGGTTCTTCTTAGGGTATCTTACCATAATAGCAAGAAGTGAGACTAAGACGGACACCAATTGGGAGGCCTAGTATCTTGTGCCTTTTTGCTGTTGCTATAACAGAATCTCAGAGCTGAGTGATTTACAAAGAAATGAGGTTAATGTGGCTCATGATTCTGAAGGAGGGGGAATCCAGCAGTCATGTCTGGTTGCACTGGGCAAGGATCTCCTAGTGCCTCTCCTCATGGCAGCAAATAGGCAAACAGATGTGTTCAGAAGAGAGAGAACACAACAAGCAACCTTGCTCTGAAAGCAACAGGCTTTCATGACAACTAACCCGTTCCCTTGAGACCAAGATGAGAGCTCTCAGGAGAAGGCCTCATCGCCTCTTACATTTCTCAGCTGCCCACAAGCCTGCAGTGGAAGCCAAATTTCAGCAAGAGTTTTGGAGGGGACAAACAACACACAGTACCATGGTATCTGGGTTCCGGCTCAGCTCTGCTTGGATGTCTTTCCCACTCGGTGTCCTGAGACAGCTTGTGTCCTGGAGTGTTGTGTGATGATAACTGATGTGTCACGAGATTTTTTTTTTTTGTCCTGAACATTGCAATCTATATTGTTGAGTAAGGAAGCAAAAATCCATGAAAACAAAGGAGAAATACCACAAGAAATGTGCAGAAAATTCTCCCTGATTGACTTGGGGCTCAGAAAACTTTAATATTCTGAGTAGTTGACTTACAAGCTCATGCCTCAGGGAACCTGGGCTTAAGTTAGTTTTGGCAAAGTCAGTTAACATTTTTGCAGCCAGTTGACTTTGGTGGAGTGCACTCTTCATCGTTCATAAAAGAGTAGAATAGGTGGTGTTGGTACTGTGATGAGGAAATTTACTGTGCTTTTCCCAAATATGGGCACCAAGCTCCCTGAGTGTTGGTCACATCCCATAGGGTGAGTTTTCCAAGTCACTGTCACCAGAGAGGGGAATTCCATATGATCCAGCAGGGAGCTACAGCTGCAGTCCAAACACAGGTCACATGCTCTATGAGAACATAGACTGTGGTTTTCTGGCTTTTTTTTTTTTTTTTTGGTTTGTCCTTTGTCTGAACTCTGTGGCTGTTGTTATTGTCACACCAAAGCCTGTACTAACTTCTCATCAGAAATGTTTTGCAAGCTATCTTTGTTTTCTTTCTGCTTTCAGGGACCAGAGCATCCGAATCCTGGGAAGAGCTTCAGTGCCCGTGGCTTCCCACGACATTGTTACCTTCCAGACAGCGAGAAGGGGAGAAAAGTAAGAACAGATGTTTTGTAGTAGGCCTAGATGGGGCATTTAATGCTGTTTCTGCATCCCACGGACCACAAGGAACTTGTTTCTTTTAATTCTGTACATATGCAGTAATGAGGTCATATTTGAGTCAACCCTAGGTAAGAATAGATATCATTACAAGTTGTTTTGTCTGTCTGTCTGTCTCTCTCTCTCTCTCTCTCTCTCTCTCTGTGTCTCTCTCTCACTCACTCTCTGTCTCTCTCTCTCTGTCTCTCTCCCTCACTCACTCTCTGTCTCTCTGTCTCTGTCTCTGTCTCTGTCTCTCTCTCTTTCTCTCTGTTGCATGAGTATGATTTCTATGGCATTACATGCACTTATGTGCCACAGTGTGCACATGAAAGTCCAAGGACGACTTTCAGGAGTCAGTTCTCACCCTGCCCTCTTGTTTCTTGCTGCTGCATTGACTACTCCAGACTAGCTAGCCTGAGAGCCTCCAGGTGATTCTTCTGTGTCTACCTCCCATCTCCCCACAGGAGTGCCAGGATTACAGATGCGCATCACGGCATCTGACTTCTAACGTGGTTCTGGGGATCTGAATTCAGGCCATCAGACCTGCACATCGAGTACTTTCACTCACTGAGTCACCTCACCAGCCTGATTAGAATGTTTGTGCAGGTGGTTGGGAGTGGAGCAACTTTTTTTTTTCTTCTCAAAATCTTATTGGCAATAATTTACATACTCTAGGATCCTTATCTAGAGCCCTGTTATTTTAAGGCTGGTCCTGGGGAAATACCAGTGTTAACTCCTAAGAGCTTTATAGAAACTCAGAACTGGAAATTGTTTTATCTTCTGAGGATCCCTGGTTGACCTGATCTGAACACACACCAAAGCATACGCCAAATGTTCTGGGATCCTAATTGGTGGGAAATTATTTTATTTGTTTTCAGGATTCCTTGTAATTCACGATCAGGGTTCTAAATTGTGTAGTTGAAGTAACTGGGCTTTCAGAATCTTGCCTGATGCTAAGAGGGTGAAAAACCACTTGTCTAGGGGAAGTGTTGGGGAAATGAAAGAGGCAAGATTTAGTCAGCTTCCTTTCCAGATCTGAGAAGTTTACTCAACAAATGTCTGCCTTTCTGCATCGCATGTTAGTGGTTATGTTGCTGCTGTGGGTGAAAGTTCAAGACTATGTAAGCATATCTGAGTTGTTCTAGCAAACTACCACAGACTGTAGTCAGAGTGGTTCATAAACAGCAGGTCCTTATTTCTCACAGTGCTCGGGTTTAGGAGGTCCAAGATCAAGGTGCTGGCAGATTCAGGATCTGGCAAGGATTCACTTCCTGCTCATAGACAAAGCCTCTTCTCTGTGTGTCCTCGCCAGGGAGAAAGGGCAAGAATTCCCTTTGCCAGCCTCCTTTTATAAGTGTGTTAATCTCATTCACTGACATTCATTCTCATGACCTAATAGACCCCAGAAAGTTCCATATGATAAGACTCAATTTGGAGGTGTTGGTGAGAAGTTCCCATGAATTTGGGGGGGGGTGTGCATAAGCATTCACCTGCAGACTCCTCATGTGTCTTCCTGCTATGGAAGTCAAGCTGATAGGTTTCCAAGAAGCCTGAACAAAACTTTAGGGTGGTCCCAAGGGACATCTGACACAGGATTCAAATTGATAAAGAAAACCCTAGACCACAGGGATACAAGAAGATAGGGCATCTTCATGATAAAGAAAATTAACAATTTGAGATACCCATAAAATAGGAAAATATTTCTACTCAAGGTCGTATTGAGTATCACGATTTTAATATTCTTATTGAAGAGATATCACATAAAAGAAATAGCTCTGTGTGAGCAACGTTTACACCAAGTGTTAATCGTGCTGGATTTCTTGATTCTCAGCTAGCCAGAGGTTTCAACCAGAAGAGTGGGGGTTTCCATTCCCTCCCTGTATCTCATAATACACCCTATTTTCTGTCCTGCTTCAATGTCAAAGGGTGTGGCTCTGCTCTGTCCTTCCAGGGAGGCAGAGGATAGTTTGTAACAAAGAAACAGCAGTATCAAGAAAGATTCAGTAGTGCTCTGTTCTCAAACTAAGAGTCAGAATTAAGGCAGGCAGCATTCCATCAAGAAACAAATTTCTGTGCCTTAGCCCAAGGTCTGCAGCCTAATGTCTCCACTGTAAATCTGCTGTTGAGACTTCAGTCAGAGTTCCATTGGTAGAACACGTGCCTGCCATGTAAGCAACCGTGGCTTCCATCTCTGACACTTATAACCAAGCAACTAGCACATGCCTGTAATCTCAGCTCCGCTGTTCAGGGTCATCCTTTGCTACCTGTTACGTTTGAGGCCAGGCTGGGGTACATACGACTGTCTCAAACAAGCACAAGACCACATTCATGTTTGCGAGGGCTTCCTTAGACCTTCTTTATTTAACACAGATCCCCAATCCTTGGACTTATGCACATTCACCATCTTGAACTCTTGCTTTAAGTGCCCAGATCCACTCAGCTCATTCCTCCCCCTGCCCTACATTCTAAGCCATTTGATCCTTTAATAACCTCTCCAGAAGGCCTGACACCATGTCAGTTATCCCAAACTCTACTTCTGGGATAAAGCTCCTTTGGTTAAAAGAAATTAAAATTAAAGTTTAAAGGAACACATCCATGTTTCAGTGGCCTTTCCTTTTCTTCTTTAAAAAGTGTGCTTGTCTTAGCAGAATATTAAGACCCTCCTGAGAGGTCCTGGGTCTTACAAAGATCATATGCCCCAATACAGGGGAATGCCAGGGTCAGGAAGCGGGAGTGTGTGGGTTGAGGAGCAAGGTGGGGGGAGGGTATAGGGGGCTTTGGGGATAGCATTTGAAATGTAAGTGAAGAAAATATCTTTAAAAAAACAGAAAAGAAAAGTAAAAAAAAAAAAAAAAGGAAGAAAAAAAAAGAAAACCCTCCTTGCAGTACAGATTTAAACCATCTCTTCTCACCAATTCCCTTAGATATGCCATTATTAGTTAGTGTTCTTCCTACCCACTGGTCCATGACCCTAAACTTTGGCTTTGTTGCAGGTTGGGTATAATAACACCAAGGGCTTTGAAGCTGGGTCATACTTTTGTTTCTGCCACTTATTAATGATGGTTTAGTGAGAGATCCTGTTTCAAAAACAAAACAAAGCAACAGGGTGGAGCCAGTGGTCAGCCAGTGGTCTCCAAGTACATACACATACAGTTGTAGGCATCCATACACTCGCACATGCATATACTATGCATGCACACAACCCTTGGGGTGGGTGATAGAGTTGCCATTTAATAAATAAACAAATTCCATGCAGATGTTTGAATTTGGCAAGAGTTACCCAGTTATTCAATGACAGAGGTGAGATTCAATCTGTAAGTGCTAAGTGTCCAATTTCATATTGTTCTCCTCTGGGTTGCTTAGGGCATCATGATGAAGGAAGGGTTGCGGACATCAAGTCAAATCCACCATCTGACAACTGGTGTGTGGCTGTGACTGAACAACTTCCTGTGGTCTCTCACCCTTGTTGCCCTAGGTTCTGAAGCTGCTTCTAGTGGCCTGGGACCGCCGTCTCATCTTTGCCATTGGAACCTCCAGCACCACGGGCGAGTCCGATACTGTCATCTGGAATGAGGTTCACCACAAAACAGAATTTGGCTCTAATCTCACTGGCCATGGCTACCCAGATGCCAATTACCTGGATAACGTGCTGGCTGAACTGGCTGCCCAGGGTATCTCTGAAGACAGCACTTCCCATGAAAAGGACTGAGGAGGGAGGGTACTGGGGACCACAGGGCAGAAAATGGAGAGAGTCAAGGTTGATGCCATGCCTCCTGACTCCCTCATGTCCCTTCTTGTATTATTCCCATCTCCCATCCCTCTCAGTCACAGAGGGCGCTGGATTAAGATGATGTCGTTCTTACACTTCATCCAAAACGAACCAGACACGGGATGAGGGCCAACCTCCTTCTGTCCCCATGGAGTCTTCAGTTCTGGGTAGTCAAGGACCTGCACCTCTCCCCACCCCTAAGCAGGGAGTATGTTCAGCATATTTAATGTATGGGCACTATTGAGGTATTCCATATCCTGGCCTTGTGAAGCTGAGATCCCTATCCTCAGCTGGCTTCTTGCTGCTTCCACTCTGCCTTGAGAGTGGAGTTTCTGCTTTTTTTTTTTTTTTCTCCTCCACTGGAGTCAGGGAGCTCTCACTGTGCACAATTGGGGAGAGAGGTGTAGACTGCTGTGACATCAGAAATTGGATGCCTTGGTGCAGTGTAAGGAAGCAGTTCATGTTAAGAGGGTCAGAGTCAAATGCCTCTGGGAGGAGCCTGGGCCCTTCCTTCCTCCTCATCTATTGACCTGTCCATAGGCATCTGATTCTCTCAAGTGGGTGGGAGGGCTCAGGAATTCCTCTCTGGGGTGGCATCCCATGATGCTGTTTCCAAGCAACCGCTCTCTGATCCAATCAGAGCCTGCATCCCAGTGAGCATCTGCACTATCCTCAGGGAGAGGAGCCCATAGCCTTCTTCCCAACTCATTGCAAACCAGCTCAGTTTCATCAAGTCACTGTGAGTTGGAGCCCACACCAGGCTCTTTGTCATCTGTGTTTGTGCATATGTTTGTGTGGGTGTGTGTGCATTATTGGGCCAGGTTATTGGGAAAGTCCCATCACGTCTCTAAATTCTGTTTCACGTGCCAAATCCCAATTCTGTTGGGGATTCTATAGTAAAGGCATGGCCCTTTGACTTTTCTCACCTTTGCCAGCCCATCTCGTAATAAACTTGGACCCTAATGGACATAGAATTGTACTTGGGAAGATGTCTTGATTCAAGAGCTAGATTGACCCTTCTCCTTCTTATTAATATTAGATCAGAGCCAGCTTCCATCCAGTCTTCTTTATATAAGAGCTCAATTCATCTCCCCACAGATTTGCTAATTCAAGACCAGAGACATTATTGTTCCCTGTCCCAGCCCCTTGCTCTAGCCCCCATCTAGCACAGATTGGCCAAAACCATGGTGGCAGAAGTCGCTTTAGCTCATTCCTAACACAGTTAGGAACACATTCTGGTCTTCCCTAACCGGCATCTGGGTGGTGTCCCAAGATCCAATCTATCCCCAACATCTCAACTTTGGCTCCATTAAAGAATGGATTAGGTGTCAGGTAAAAGAGAATGGAGAATCAAGAAGGGAAAATAATTTCCCCTTTGTAAGTGGGTTCTTTGAACTTTGTGTTTGGGGAAAGTTCCTCTGGATACTAATTTGAACTTATATACCTCATGTCTCGAGGGTTTGACTATATATATGTGTATATATACACATACATATATATCATAAGATTTGAAACGTTTGATGCTTGGTAAAAATAAGTGAGAAATTCAACAACCTTCCACATTTGTACTTACGTTAGAACTGGAGTCCACATTTTCATACCACCCTGCACCAGAGATGCCTCCTGTTGGGCTTCCACCATTGTTGATATTGCTGTGGCCAGTAGAATCACCCAAGTGTCCCTAACCCACTTCCCTGGTGCTGAGTTTTCTTTCACTCTACAAATGGCTAATGGAATTTTAATCGCCTTCCACTAGGGGGAGCTGTGGTTGGAGGGAATGTTCTGCCATCTTAGTCCAGCCTGTCCTATCAATGGGAGGCCATTTTGTCTCACAAGCAGAGCAGAAGATTGCTGCATTCACTGCACCTCGGGGAAAACTCCTGCTAAAGTAGAGAAAGATACAGCAGAACTAAATGGAAGGCAAGTAGCCACGGGCGTTAATGTCACACCCTTTTATCAGGTTACCGAATTTCAGAGATAATCGGACCCTCATTGAAGGCTTACAATCATGTTTGTCTTCAGTTACTCGTTGTTATCTACAGTCCCTGCTTCTTGGCAACAAGGATGAGAAATTAGACTGGGAGTTCATGGATAGGAAAGTGAAGCAGTAGGAAGTGAAGAAATGAAAACAGGCTCTGAGATGTGGGAATGGCCAGTGGGGGATGTTTTCACGTAGCAAAGGAGGTAGACGCAGGAAAAGCATAGCATGAGGCAGAAGGAAGAGCCCAGAAGGACATCTCAGGGAGTGACTGTTCTACAAGAAAGACCATTTTGAGGGTTAGTCTTCAAGAATTTCCCCAGAGGACTTTAAAATGTCTATGTCTCATTTCCTTATTCCCCGAGGATGCTCTGAGAGGCTACCTCACCCTCAAGTTTCACTCTTTCAGCTTTCTGGTCTGATGGAAGCTTGGCAATCTCAACAATGTGTGGGTCAAGCAGTAGCTGGTACCTTACTCCTTCTCTTGTGCCAACCCCCAAATATACAGAATTCATTTCAATGAGATTAGGCCCTGGACACAAGCGACTTTGACCCAGAGTGCTTCCCCAGAGAAGCCCTGGTGTGCTCTACTGGGCCAAGCAGGGAGCCCCCATGCCCTTTCTTTTACAGTCTCAGCACCAGCAGCCATGTTCTTCCTTCATGAGACTCCCGGGGTGAACAAATGGGATTGGAGACACAGCTATGAGATGCTTATCCCTTGAAAAGCTATGTGGTATATCTGTGGTTGTCTGTGCCTTTGTGCTTCCATTCCCCTGTCCTTTTTGTAAGATTTAGACTTCTGTGTGATTTTATACTTCAGTCAAAAGTACTTGTCCTGGCATCGCATTGCTGTGTGCATGAGAGGATTGGGAGAAGGCTGCTGTGGCCCAAGAAATAACCACTGCCCCACCCCCCCTTGCTTGTTCGTTGGTCACTTATATCTCAGTGGGGGTTTCTGGGAGAGGGCTGGTGAATGTCCAGATGTCAGGTGTTCTGTTAGTAACTGCTGTGATTTGAAGTTGTTGGTGTTGTTCTGTGGGAGGACATCGCCCCCTGGTGCTCATGAGGTGTACGTGCAGAACAATAAACTGCAAATGAACAAGCACAAATTGTCGTTACTCCTAAGGGCCTGCTTTTGTAGAAGTGCTTTGGCAGCTGGCTCAGAAGCATGAGGATTACTTCCTTTATCTGCGGGCAACCTCAGTCCAACTAGTTCGATAAAGGGAAACTCTTCTTTCTTTATTTTCTAAAACTTCCCACATCTCTTCTACTCCCACATTTCACCTGACTTAACTCTGGGTTTCCCCTCAAAGAAACGGGCCATAAAGCAACAGAAATGAATATGTGAACTTGGGGGGAAAGGGTCATCTTTAAAAACATGGAAACTGGCTTCTTGCATGTTGGGGGATGCATGTGTGTGCGGGGATGTATGTGTGTGCGGGGATGTATGTGTGTGGAGGTGCATATGTGCGAGGCGATGCATGCTTGTATAAAGGGACACGTGTGGGGGGTGCAGTATGTGTGTGTGTGTGTGTGTGTGTGTGTGTGTGTGAAGGTCTGCTGAAGCTAAAGGTTGACATTAGTTATCTCCTCTGCAGTCTTCTACCTTATCCTTTGAAGCAGGGTTCTCTCAGTGAACCTGGAAATTACCATTTTGGCTAGGATAGGCTGATGGACCAATGAGCCCCATGTGCCACCTGTCCATACCTGCGAGTGCTGAGATTCCAGGTTCATACCACCATCCATGCTTTTACAGGGGTGCTGGGGATACATACTCAAGATTCTCATGCTCAAATAGCAGGCACGCGACTGAACCATCTTCCCAGCCGTGAATACTGACCACTTAAATGGCTCCTTATTTTCAGGCAGTTTTAAATTTTTCCAGTAAGCATTTGTTATTAAACATCCCAGTAATAATAGGAACACAAGAACAACAAGGAACTCTTGAACAACAAGTCTAGCCTCTCTTCTCACCAGACTATCTCCATCTCTGATCTCCCTTGGAGTATGGTTTTCTCAGAAACCAGCCCTGGTCTTTCTGCAGACCCCAGCCTTAAAGTCAAGACTGGGCAGAGCCCAGGAGACCTATGACATGGCTTGAGGGTGAACTGGAAACCCCTGTATTCTGACTTCATACAGATGAACACCAAGATAAAATTTTGCCAAGTACACATTTTAATGCATATTTATACTCATTTTTGTTAGTAGAGTTACATGTTTATGGGACAAATATTAAAAAATTCAACAGGAAGTTTCTGCATTAAAGATCTGGGAGTCTTCTGATGTGCCTTGCTTTGCAGATTCAGAGAATTTACAGAAAGAAGTCTCTCCCCGTTCCTGAAGGCTGAGACACTTGGAGCTCTTCAGGAGGGCCTACTCTGTGCACAAGAGCTTGATTGTAACTAGTATTTTCAGAAAGATGGCTGGCTTCAATGAAACATTAAAATATAGCCCAAACCCACAAAGCACACAGAGGTTAAGAAGAACATTTTAACGCTCAAGAGGCAGGTTCGATGGAGAGGTTGTGCAATTAGCCCTCTTGGCTGGGCAGGTGGTAGGGCAGAATTCCAATTCAGTCATTCATTCCTCTCTGTATCTCAAATGGAAACGAATGAGGAAGTCTCTCCCTGTTCCTGAAGGCTGAGACACTTGGAGCTCTTCAGGAGGGCCTACTCTGTGCACAAGAGCTTGATTGTAAGTGTTAAAGCAAGAATACATCATCTTTCGTAGAAGATAGCTCACTGATGTGTTGTGGTGAATAGATACATAATTTCTAAGACAGCTGTAGAGGAATTTCCGTGTTGTAGAGAATTAAATTCTCAGATATGAAAATTGAGCAATACCCCAACTATTGCCAGTTGTCAATCACGAGGCCTTCCAGATAACCCATGGAAGCCATCCTGGAACTGAAATACATATCATGGCCTTTTCCCAGCTAACTGTGACATAAATTTTGTTTTGTTTTAAATTACCCCACCCCTCTTCCAAGCAGCGCGAAAAGGCAAATCCTAACAGACAGAAGACAGCGCTTTCCCAATAGCTTTAGTTTTAGGGAGGAAGTACTATGTAAGTGCAGGCTCACTGTGACTTGCGCATTTTTCACCCCTAGGCAGATAAAAGCTTCTTGCTACAGTCCAAGGGGTTTGTGTGTATTCCTGTGCACCCTCAGCTGTGGTAAGAAGACAAGGGGAAAGACTGTCCAGAGAGAGGAAGGAGTTACATTTTTGACACATGAACGTGAAACCATACTGCTTGATCTGCCAAACTAGAGCTCTGTTTAGTTCTTCATTTATAACCCTGTTAATTGACAGATCTAAGAATTCAAAGTTTCCTAGAATACTCTCATTGTCTCCCGAACCCCGGTTTTTAGCCTTAATTTATTACTCATTTCCTTACTGTTTCTTCATCCTTCATCCCCTAACAGAAAATTATGTTATATTCCCCCCCCCCCCCCCAGGACTTGTTTGCACAGTTCAGAAGCCCAAGACTGACCTAGATTAGCTGTGAGGAAGTTGGGAAATGGAATTTGTATAAACCCCACCCGCTTCTCCTTCAAATGCCTGTGAGGTGACTCATGGGGAGGGCACTGTCAATCAACACCAAGTCCTTAAAGCTAAAGAGTAGGGGGCATGTAGGCCTCCTGTGGCATTTCAGGGCACTGTTTACTGAAACCCTGAGGGCCTCTTTGAAAACACAAGAAAAGAAGTAATGTACTTAAAGCACAGACCTCTTCAGCTTACAAACTGGAAAGCCTTTCAAATTCAGACTAAATGCACCAAATCCAATTTCTCCCCCACCCCTCGTTCCACACACATGCATTCAGGTACAGACAACTATGAGAATGGACGCATACACCCCGAGGCTTAGTCCCAGTCCAGCTTTTTCCAAATGAATCATACCCCTCCCCACACCTCACTTCAAATGGCTCCTTTAATTTCCTGGTGCAGAGGCCTAAGAAAATACTGCCAGGGTTGTAATAGCTGCTTTCTTCCTATGGCGACTGTCACTTCAGTCACTTAGGAAGGCAGAAGTAGAGAAAACAAAGCAAAAGATGTGCTTGAAGCTGTGGCTGGAAACTGTTTCCTTTGGAGACAATTAAGCTGGACTTGGATCCTCTTCTCCATTAAGGACTGTTGCATCTGTTGCTAAGCTTCCAACCAAACTCTCCTGCTCCTCAATTTCCTGGTATTCCTTCTTCTTGTACTTCCGAGTACCATAGATGGCCAAGGTAATGACAACTCCTAGTGCTATGGTGACTCCCAAAGTGATTCCAGCAGCTTCCCCTCCTGACATTCCATTACTGTCCCCATGGATGACTGTCATGGCCCTACGAAGCTCCAGAGGTTCTCCCAGCTTCCACTGGTTGGTCTGAGGATCCTTAATCCAGGATCTGGCAGTCTCACTATTGGTCACTATGACAGTGTTGGTGGCAACCTGGCTCATAAGAGGTGGTTTGGTATAAGGTGGGAGCCTGACAGGGAGCAGGGACCCTCCTGTGAAGATTCCAGCCTTGACACAGTAGGACACTTGGCATCCATCACTGATAACAGCTAGGTGTTGGCTGAAGCCCCCGGGACACTTTTTCAGAGATGGTGCTCTGACGTCTTTAGCTGTATCAGAATTAACCAAGGGGTTCCCCATTATACAACTGAAGAACCCACCAAAGGGGACTGAAAACTTGAACCCCAACTCATAATCCAGGGACACACATACCTTGAGGCTTTCAAACAGGTTCAGTGGGATGTAGCCTGCTGGGCATGACTGTGCATTTGTCATAGGGTTGATGGTCTTGTCAGTGAAGACTCCTCCAAAGAGAAGTCCTGAGTTGTCAGGTACTTGGCCAGCAGCCACACACCAATAAGCCCTAAATTCAGCCTTGGCCACTCTGAACACATCTTCACACACTGTCTTGCAGAAAATCTTGAGGGTGCATTTCTTTTTACATTCCAGACGACTGTAACCCTCTTCATGGGTCTGGGAGAGCAGATGGACAGGGGTGTAGCCAGGGGGACAAGAGAAATCACCTGTGAGCAGGTTCTTCTGCTCCAGGTTTTGGCAAAGAACATCACCTGACAGTTCAGTGCATTCCTGATAAACTCCACCAAAGGTGAAGTTGGTGACTTTCGCATCACAGGAATCATCATCCATATTGGCTTGAAAATTAAAGTTGGGGGAATCAACATTTGTGCATCCTGGGTGAGTGTTAAAAGTGTAATAGTGTCTCACAGCAGTTTCCACTGTCTTCGACAGCTTCTTCACCAAGGGACCTGGCAAGCCAGGTAGCTTGTCAGGTTTAATGAAGAAATGCAGAGGCAAGCCAGCACGGTCTATTGCCACTAGGTGGTTAGTGATGCCCTTCTGCCAGGTTTCTAAGGTGATGCCTGGATAGAAGGGAACCCCTCCAAAACTCTGCACCCTGGAGTTGGTCCTGTTCGACAGGTAGTCCTTCGTCAAACTGGTCTGAGAAATGTAGTCTGTTTCAACTTTGAAGTTCACAATGTTTAAGAAGGCAATCCCTGCAGAAGCGGTCACGGTGTTCTGGCTATTCTGGTTGTCCAGAAGGAAGGAGGACCTTACGTGATCCTCCTGAACCAGTGCAGCCCCAGCATCCACACTAGTGATTACGTGTGTGCCATAGTTGAGGATCAAGAGCTCTGCCAGGTAGGTGGCCATCTTCGTCTGGTTTTTCTCTAGTTGGTCACAGATGTCCATAAGTGCCTTCGTAAACCCCAAGCTGAGCTCTGAAGTTGGGGTGGTTTTCACTGTGTAGATCCGGTTTCTTACCTGAACCCTGGTAGTCACAGCTTGGTCCTTTACTTGAAGGGTCTTCATCCTTTGGAACTCAGTAGAGAACTTGCCGTTGACTCTGGAGAAAAGGGCGAGTTCTGTGTTGATAGAAAGTGAGGTGGTACTCTGGTAATTCATCCAGGACTCCAGGACTTCTGAGTTCATCTCCAGGTTGCTCTCTTTCTGAGGAATAGTATACACTTCATCGGGGATGATGTACTGCCCATCTTCTGTGGTCTTACAGTTGGTGTATGTCAAGTCCATCACCCGTCCCATGTCTACATTTCTCAGATTATCCCAGCCTCCTCCTGGTAGGACCTCCAAGACAGGTAGTTTCAGGGCATTCTTGCATATTTGAAATCCAGTGGTACCCGTTTCTCCAAGAGGCTTGTCTGCTTCAGCACACGCTATTATCATCCAGATGAGGACCAAGGCCATGAAGCTGTTCATGGCGCAGATGGTTTTGGCCATATACCAGCCCTAAGCATTCACCAACAAGACTGGGGCAAACAGAAGGATGGAAAAGAAAGCGGTTGTTGAAACAGAAAATTCTACAGTTCTCCTAAAACCATCAGTTCCTCTTTATGCTGCTCCAATTGCAAAACAGAGAAGTGAAAGCTGGTTGGAATATTAGAGACCATTAGTACCTTGTAAAAATTATTCTACTCTGGATATGCAAAGATACACTCTTCAATCCCCCCCCCCCCACACACACCCTATGTCCCTCACCCTGCCTTTCTTCTACACAGGGGTTTGGCACCCAGTAAAAGTGTGGATTCAACAACTTACCTCTGTCAGAAGGCTCTGTCTGGCTTTTGTTTCACTCTCTTTGACTTCAAAACCTGCCTTTCTCTTCTTTTGTGAAATCACAGTATTAGTTTCTTTTTACTGGAAACGCAGGAGTTAGTAGCAACCTTGTGCTTATTTACATACCCCGCCTCCAGGCTACTCTGTGTCAAGGACAAATCTTAGATGTCTCATTGGTACACTGAAGTTGGGGCCTGCCCCCTGAGAACAAAAGTGTAAAATAATAAATAAATAAATAAATAGATAACCTCAGATGCATGCTTTGTGAGGTCTCATTGTTACAAACTCAAACAGTCCTATTTTGGAGATAGACTTATCTAGGGCTGAACTGCTCAGGAAAGCATTCCGTTTGCTGGGAACCCTCACCCTGAATTGTTCTGGGCATCCTGGGTGAGGGTGAGGGCTTCCACGCTGTTCTGTTTTTCTCCGTTCAGAGAGAAATATTCAAGAGAAGACAAAAGCCACACTACAAATTTGCAAAGTTTGGTTTACTCAAAGCATACAAACGGCCCAGGAGCATCCGTGCTTGTGTCCACACATTTGTCTGATCGTCTCCATGTGTGCAATTTTTAAACTAAGCAGCAACTGACCACACGTTTAACTTTTTCATCCAAAAACTTTTTTGTCAGCAAAGACAGCAAAAAAGGAAACATGCTCTTTATTACATGGGTTAAAAGTACTAAAATTCATTTCTTCTATTGTCAGGAAAACATAATGAGCACTCTTTTCTCAACACCCACCTCTTCTTTTTGTCTAGCAGTGATACTAGCTCCTTTAGATTTGTGATTCAGAGAGGAGTAGTCTGTGCTAGCGATCAAGTATCAGAATTAAGGGAGGCTTAGGTGAATTACACAGTTGTAACACCTGGAGTGTCTTGGTTCATTTAGCAGCAGCCAGGAACTCTATAGCAGATAATAAATCTTCACACAGCACCCTCATAGCACCCCAGATCATTTTAGGAGCAAGATGCAGGGCTAAGACTTTAAAAGCAGAAACATGTTTCAGCCGTGGGTGAAGACTACCACCTGTGTATAGGCTGTGAAGATCTTAACGAACTAAATTATCTCAGGTTGTCATTGAGGAAGCAACAAAGCATTTTTGAAGGACTTGAGCTTCCCTAGCCATGATCCAGGCTCCAGTGGTGTTCTGTAAATCCATAAAAGCCTTAGCATGGTTCTATTCATGCCAAGGTGTTTGGGGAAACTGACTCACACCAGCCTCCAATGAGGAATGAGTTTGTGAACGATGTCCAAGCTATACCAAGTTGGAGAACCCAGCCGAGTCACTGCAGAGGGTGCTCTAGTTCATATATAAGCAGGGTTATGTATTTATACCTCAGGAGACAGCACCTAGAGTTTAAAAGCTGAGACTTGAACGCCCTTGAGTGCTTGCAATAACTCAGTAAGTGCACTCTTCTATTTTAACTGGCTTATGCACACCTATTTGATGACAGGCAGGCTAGCAATTTCTTCTTGTTCTCTCTTTTCTAAATCACGTTGAGGGCTGGGGACGTGGTTATGAGGGTGCAGTGTTTATTGTGCAGGTACTAAGTCCTGAGTTTGGATCCTTAGAACTCGCCTAAAATGTGCACACAGCAGTGCATGCCTGGATCTCCAGTGCTGGAGAATCCCAAGAGACTGCTAGCTAGTGAGTAAGCTAAGCGACTGCTAAGATGTTAAGCTTCAGGTTAAGTGAGAGACCCTGTCTCAAAAATAAATAATAAATAAATAAATAAATAAATAAATAAATAAATAAATGCAGTGGAGAAGCAATTTAGGAAAAATTATGATGTCAACCTCAGCTTCTGCATGTGCCTGTGTGGGTGACCCCATATCACATACACACACATACACACACACACACACACACACACACACACACACACACACACACCACAGCACACACAAGAATAATATAAATAAGCCATAGATCCTGTTGAGACCTTGATATCCTGAAGCGAGAGGCAGGTAAAGTAAGCACAGATGGTTCTAGATTCAAGTCTTAGCAAATTGCTAAACAGTCTCTCATTATTTTCTGTCCTTTCTTTTTAGTACAGTTTTCCACTCTAACATCACATAAAATGGAAGAATGGCAAAATATTCTACAGACAACACAAGTTTTTCAAACAATGTTTATAATGAAAAATTATTGTGTTATACAATGATATGTAAAAACAATAGCATCATGAACCCAGATATGGCCAAGTATATAAAATTAGAGGCTCCAACACCAGCCAATTGACAGTGTCTGGTCAATAGAGTTTGTTGAATAATTTTTTTACTCTTAAATCTCCAGAGATTCTTTGATTTTCTTGCGTTTTCAACAATGATAATGTCTTAGCTATGAGGTTTTTTTTTAAACTGAGCATTTATTAACTACTAAATAACAATGACTATCAGTTTATATTCAGTAAAACAACTCAAGCAATACAGATATATATTTTAAATTTTTTAATTTTTGATGTAGAACACAATTAAAACATTTCTCCATTCTCATTCCTTCCCACAATCCATCCCATATACCTCTCCCCACTCTACTTCAATTTCATGGCATTTTTTTTACTAATTGTGAATGCATACATATATGTATATGTATGTGTATGTGTGTGTACATGTCTCTGTGTACATGTGCTTAGGTGTGTACATGTGTCTATGTGTATGTCTGTGTATGTGTATCTGGATGTATATGTGTGTGTTTGTGTACATGTATGTGTATGTATGTATATAAATATATATTCTTAAATGTAACCACTCAGTCCTTATAACGTTACTTATATTTTCAGGACTGACCATGTGGCACTGGAAAACCAATTAGTATGCTCTTGTTTTTTTTTTAAAGCATCAAATTACTTTTGGCATTTTCGTGTGCCCGTGGAGGTTGAACGCATGGCTTTTATGATTTCTTTGGTGAAGGAGGTTTAGCTGGTGAGAAACAATGAAAGAAGAAGTGAAATGGTGAGACTCCAGGGCACAACCTCCATTTGCATGCCAGGACAGGAGGGCGGTGCTCAGAATGTCCGATGGGAGGACATTGGTGGGGATTTGACTAGCACCTCCCACCTCCATTTGTCCTGTTTTCCTCCTTCCAGTAATGTTCTCTGCTTTTTCTTGAACTGAAATATTCCTATAAACACACGTTCTCTCCAGATGGCTCCCCTGAGGCAGTGAAGGGCTGGGGCTAACTTCTGAGCTCTGGCTTCTAGCAGAGAGAGGCAATTCTTCCACAGAAGGTGTGCTTCTCTGGTGCCGCAAATCGATTTCACTTCCTCCAGCAAGCAGCAAGAGGGAAGTCACACATCTGCTTTCTTTCTAAGTCTGAGCATGTTTGGCACTGTGTCACGAGCAGTTAAGCCATGATTTACGTCTAAGGTTCACTTCTGTGTGGGCTTGGAGCCTGTTTGGGGGTTTCTGACATGCACACCTCACAGGTGATCCGAGACGGTTGTGCTAGCCAGCCTCAGCCTACTTTGTTTGCCAGAGATCCAGGAGACAAGTCTGACACCTGACATACAAAGCACTGTTAAATGGAACAGAGAACCTGACTGTTAGAGACCATATTTTGATGACAATGACAGACCTGTGTGACACAGAGCACTGTGGCTGTTTTTGTTTGTTTGTTTGTTTGTTTGTTGTTTTTATTTATTTATTTAATTCCTGGGCAGTTGACTTCTAACCTGATATTCTGAGAGTTGCTTTGTCAACTCAGAATGAATTCTTTGCACTAAGATTGTTTGTCTACTAATCACACACACACACACACACACACACACACACACACACACACACACACACAAACAAAACAAACAAACAAAAAAACCCCAAACTCAGTGGTTTCATACTATCATTTTTTCTGGAGGGTAAAAACAAAAGACACTTGGGAAATTCTGCAGAGTCATATTAAATGCTAGGCCAGAATTTGTCCACCCTCGCCATTTTATTCTGATATTTACCTGAGACAAGGTCTCACTGTTTAGTTCTGACTGACCTGGAATTCTCTAGGTAGGCCAGGCTGACCTTGAACTCATGGAGCTTCCACCATGCCAAAACAAGGAGTCTTTGAAGGTCTGTTGAAGCAAAAACACAATTCTCACCTCAAGGAGAAAAAAAAAGCATCATTTATTCTAGGTTCAAATATGAGTGATCTGTAAACAGATTCAGGTCACTCCAACATCCAAGCAGTTTCATGAAGTTTTTATAGAGAAAGAACAAGGACATTCATAAATCAAGGAGTTTTTTAAATGCAGTGGTGGGAACACCAGGTAGTGGGCTTGAGCAAAACTTCAAAGTCTTCCGTATAAGTCTCAGATGCCATCTGATGGCATTCTTAGCCTTTAGGTTGGTGGAAGCCAGGGGTTTGTTTCTACATCCCAAAAAGGATTTTATCTGATAGCAAGAAGGATTAGGTCAGTCGTGGGGGTAGGCAATAAATGGCTGTTATAGAGACTAGAGAACGCTCATGATAACCTGGCTTTGATCATGTAACACCACACGGTTTACAATTGTGACGTTGTATTATCAGTCAACTCCTCAACATCACTGGAGCAGCCTTTGTTCCGGAACCTTTAATTCACTGTTTCTGGCTTTGGTTATAAATCGCATATTTGCATGGGTAGGCCAAATACCATTTCGTGGCCATTGGTGCTGGAAAGCCGGATTCCTAGGAACTAATAGAAATGAGATTGACGAGGAAGGAAAGCAGACTTCTAGAGAGCAAGACAGAGTTGGTAAAGGCATTAAGGGAGAAACCTCTCTAGCCATCATGATCCAAGTTTGATTTTGTGTATCAAATACAACATTTATATGTTATATATAACAGACACATTATACCTAAAGATAAAAGAATTAAGGACACAGGATAGCCTAAAGATGTAAAGGCAGTAGAAGAAAGAAACAGTTATTTTAACCACTCAAAAACCTTCATTTTAAAAAATATTTATTCACTTAGTTTTATGTGCACAGTCTGTGTACGTGTCCTCCTTGTCAAGCAGCGGGTTGGATTCCCTGCCTGACATATGAAGTGCTCTTAACCATGGTGCTATCTCTCCAGACCCACAATTATTCTTTTTAAACTAGATTGGCTATTCCTCTTGTGTCTAAAGCTAATTATACTCTGTATTGTTTTGATTTTTGCAACATTTGTTCTGGTTCGATTTCTTTCAGTTTTAGTTTTCTGTTGGCAAACTTGATTTTACAGCTACAATTGCAGAAGTGGCTTGTTTTAAGTTTACAAAACATTGATCTTTAATATCTGAGCTATTATAGTGTACCTTGTGGACTATAATTGGATCTATGTTATTATCTTGGTATTGTGCCAGATTTTAGTTTGGGAAAGGAAATAAAAGTAAGTTATATTATAGAAGAAATCAGTAACAGAAATCAGTAATGTTGCTTTAAATAAGCTGAACAACACTCTACTCAATGATAACTTGGTCAAGGAAGAAATAAAGAAAGAAATTAAAGACTTTTTAGAGTTTAAAGAAAATGAAGCCACAACATACCCAAACTTATGGGACACAATGAAAGCAGTCCTAAGAGGAAAACTCATATCTCTGAGTGACTCCAAAAAGAAACTAGAGAGAGCACACACTAGCAGCTTGACAGCACACCTAAAAGCTCTAGAACAAAAGGAAGCAAATTCACCCAAAAGGAGTAGACAGCAGGAAATAATCAAACTCAGGGCTGAAATCAACCAAGTAGAAACAAAAAGAGCTATACAGAGAATCAACCAAATCAGGAGCTGTTTTTTTGAGAAAATCAATAAGATAGGTAAACCCTTAGCCAGACTAACTATAGAGCTCAGGGACAGCATCCTAATTAACAAAATCAGAAATGAAAAGGGAGACATAACAAAAGATCCTGAGGAAATCCAAAATATCATCAGATCCTACTACAAAAGGCTATACTCAAAAAAACTAGAAAACCTGGATGAAATGGACAATTTTCTAGACAGATACCAGGTACCAAAGTTGAATCAGGATCAAGTTGACCATCTAAACAGTCCCATATCCCCTAAAGAAATAGAAGCAATTATTAATAGTCTCCCAACCAAAAAAAGCCCAGGACCAGATGAGTTTAGTGCAGAGTTCTATCTGACTTTCAAAGAAGACCTAATTCCAATTCTCCTCAAACTGTTTCACAAAATAGAAACAAAAGGTACTCTACCCAATTCATTCTATGAAGCCACAATTACTCTGATACCTAAACCATACAAAGATCCAACAAAGAAAGAGAACTTCAGACCAATTTCCCTTATGAATATCGATGCAAAAGTGTTGGGAGCCGCGCCCACATTCGCCGTTACAAGATGGCGCTGACAGCTGTGTTCTAAGTGGTAAACAAATAATCTGCGCATGTGCCAAGGGTATCTTATGACTACTTGTGCTCTGCCTTCCCCGTGACGTCAACTCGGCCGATGGGCTGCAGCCAATCAGGGAGTGACACGTCCGAGGCGAAGGAGAATGCTCCTTAAGAGGGACGGGGTTTCGTTTTCTCTCTCTCTTGCTTCTTGCTCTCTTGCTTCTTGCTCTCTTGCTTCTTGCTCTCTTGCTTCTTGCACTCTGGCTCCTGAAGATGTAAGCAATAAAGTTTTGCCGCAGAAGATTCTGGTCTGTGGTGTTCTTCCTGGCCGGTCGTGAGAACGCGTCTAATAACAATTGGTGCCGAATTCCGGGACGAAAAAAAAAAAAAAAACTCGGGACTGGCGCAAGGAAGATCCCTCATTCCAGAACCAGAACTGCGGGTCGCGGTAATAAAGGTTCCCGTAAAGCAGACTGTTAAGAAGGATTCAACTGTATGAATTCAGAACTTTTCAGCTGGGGAACGAGAGTACCAGTGAGTACAGCTTTACGAGGTAAGTCTGATCTTGAACTTTCTAACGAAATTCAAGACAGTCTATCAGAAGTAAAGTGGAATATGTTTGGCCTTGAATTTTTTCTGGTGTTAGGAGCCCTTTTGTTCCTTTTCACATGTTATCAAGTGGTTAAGATAGGGAGGATTCTAGAGGAAATTCAGGACAAGCTATCAGAAGTAAAGCGGGGAGAGAGAGTAGGAGCAAAGAGAAAATATGGTACACAAAATAAGCGTACAGGCCTTTCCAAGGGTCTTGAACCCGAGGAAAAGTTAAGGTTAGGTAGGAATACCTGGAGAGAGATTAGAAGAAAAAGAGGAAAAAGGGAAAAGAAGAAAGATCAATTAGCGGAGGTCTCTAGGAAAAGGAGCCTGTGCTCATCGCTGGATGGGCTCGGGGAGCCAGCTCTTAGTAGCTCTGAAGCAGGTGAAGAATCCTCCTCTGAGGAAACAGACTGGGAGGAAGAAGCAGCCCATTACCAGCCAGCTAATTGGTCAAGAAAAAAGCCAAAAGCGGCTGGCGAAGGCCAGTTTGCTGATTGGCCTCAGGGCAGTCGGCTTCAAGGTCTGCCCTATGCGGAGTCCCCGCCCTGCGTAGTGCGTCAGCAATGCGCAGAGAGGCAGTGCGCAGAGAGGCAGTGCGCAGACTCATTCATTCCCAGAGAGGAACAAAGGAAAATACAACAGGCATTTCCGGTCTTTGAAGGAGCCGAGGGTGGGCGTGTCCACGCTCCGGTAGAATACTTACAAATTAAAGAAATTGCCGAGTCGGTTCGTAAATACGGAACCAATGCTAATTTTACCTTGGTGCAGTTAGACAGGCTCGCTGGCATGACACTAACTCCTGCTGACTGGCAAACGGTTGTAAAAGCCGCTCTCCCTAGTATGGGCAAATATATGGAATGGAGAGCGCTTTGGCACGAAGCTGCACAAGCGCAGGCCCGAGCAAACGCAGCTGCTTTGACTCCAGAGCAGAGAAATTGGACTTTTGACTTGTTAACGGGTCAGGGAGCTTATTCTGCTGATCAGACAAACTACCATTGGGGAGCTTATGCCCAGATTTCTTCCACGGCTATTAGGGCCTGGAAGGCGCTCTCTCGAGCAGGTGAAACCACTGGTCAGTTAACAAAGATAATCCAGGGACCTCAGGAATCCTTCTCAGATTTTGTGGCCAGAATGACAGAGGCAGCAGAGCGTATTTTTGGAGAGTCAGAGCAAGCTGCGCCTCTGATAGAACAGCTAATCTATGAGCAAGCCACAAAGGAGTGCCGAGCGGCCATAGCCCCAAGAAAGAACAAAGGCTTACAAGACTGGCTCAGGGTCTGTCGAGAGCTTGGGGGACCTCTCACCAATGCAGGCTTAGCGGCCGCCATCCTCCAATCTCAGAACCGCTCCATGAGCAGAAATGATCAGAGGACATGTTTTAATTGCGGAAAGCCTGGGCATTTTAAGAAAGATTGCAGAGCTCCAGATAAACAGGGAGGGACTCTCACTCTTTGCTCTAAGTGTGGCAAGGGTTATCATAGAGCTGACCAGTGTCGCTCTGTGAGGGATATAAAGGGCAGAATTCTTCCCCCACCTGATAGTCAATCAACTGATGTGCCAAAAAACGGGTCATCGGGCCCTCGGTCCCAGGGCCCTCAAAGATATGGGAACCGGTTTGTCAGGACCCAGGAAGCAGTCAGAGAGGCGACCCAGGAAGACCCACAAGGGTGGACCTGCGTGCCGCCTCCGACTTCCTATTAATGCCTCAAATGAGTATTCAGCCGGTGCCAGTGGAGCCTATACCATCCTTGCCCCCGGGAACCATGGGCCTTATTCTCGGCCGGGGTTCACTCACCTTGCAGGGCTTAGTAGTCCACCCTGGAGTTATGGATTGTCAACATTCCCCTGAAATACAGGTCCTGTGCTCAAGCCCTAAAGGCGTTTTTTCTATTAGTAAAGGAGATAGGATAGCTCAGCTGCTGCTCCTCCCTGATAATACCAGGGAAAAATCTGCAGGACCTGAGATAAAGAAAATGGGCTCCTCAGGAAATGATTCTGCCTATTTGGTTGTATCTTTAAATGATAGACCTAAGCTCCGCCTTAAGATTAATGGAAAAGAGTTTGAAGGCATCCTTGATACCGGAGCAGATAAAAGTATAATCTCTACACATTGGTGGCCCAAAGCATGGCCCACCACAGAGTCATCTCATTCATTACAGGGCCTAGGATATCAATCATGTCCCACTATAAGCTCCATTGCCTTGACGTGGGAATCCTCTGAAGGGCAGCAAGGGAAATTCATACCTTATGTGCTCCCACTCCCGGTTAACCTCTGGGGAAGGGATATTATGCAGCATTTGGGCCTTATTTTGTCCAATGAAAACGCCCCATCGGGAGGGTATTCAACTAAAGCAAAAAATATCATGGCAAAGATGGGTTATAAAGAAGGAAAAGGGTTAGGACATCAAGAACAGGGAAGGATAGAGCCCATCTCACCTAATGGAAACCAAGACAGACAGGGTCTGGGTTTTCCTTAGCGGCCATTGGGGCAGCACGACCCATACCATGGAAAACAGAGGACCCAGTGTGGGTTCCTCAATGGCACCTATCCTCTGAAAAACTAGAAGCTGTGATTCAACTGGTAGAGGAACAATTAAAACTAGGCCATATTGAACCCTCTACCTCACCTTGGAATACTCCAATTTTTGTAATTAAGAAAAAGTCAGGAAAGTGGAGACTGCTCCATGACCTCAGAGCCATTAATGAGCAAATGAACTTATTTGGCCCAGTACAGAGGGGTCTCCCTGTACTTTCCGCCTTACCACGTGGCTGGAATTTAATTATTATAGATATTAAAGATTGTTTCTTTTCTATACCTTTGTGTCCAAGAGATAGGCCCAGATTTGCCTTTACCATCCCCTCTATTAATCACATGGAACCTGATAAGAGGTATCAATGGAAGGTCTTACCACAGGGAATGTCCAATAGTCCTACAATGTGCCAACTTTATGTGCAAGAAGCTCTTTTGCCAGTGAGGGAACAATTCCCCTCTTTAATTTTGCTCCTTTACATGGATGACATCCTCCTGTGCCATAAAGACCTTACCATGCTACAAAAGGCATATCCTTTTCTACTTAAAACTTTAAGTCAGTGGGGTTTACAGATAGCCACAGAAAAGGTCCAAATTTCTGATACAGGACAATTCTTGGGCTCTGTGGTGTCCCCAGATAAGATTGTGCCCCAAAAGGTAGAGATAAGAAGAGATCACCTCCATACCTTAAATGATTTTCAAAAGCTGTTGGGAGATATTAATTGGCTCAGACCTTTTTTAAAGATTCCTTCTGCTGAGTTAAGGCCTTTGTTTAGTATTTTAGAAGGAGATCCTCATATCTCCTCCCCTAGGACTCTTACTCTAGCTGCTAACCAGGCCTTACAAAAAGTGGAAAAGGCCTTACAGAATGCACAATTACAACGTATTGAGGATTCGCAGCCTTTCAGTTTGTGTGTCTTTAAGACAGCACAATTGCCAACTGCAGTTTTGTGGCAGAATGGGCCATTGTTGTGGATCCATCCAAACGTATCCCCAGCTAAAATAATAGATTGGTATCCTGATGCAATTGCACAGCTTGCCCTTAAAGGTCTAAAAGCAGCAATCACCCACTTTGGGCAAAGTCCATATCTTTTAATTGTACCTTATACCGCTGCACAGGTTCAAACCTTGGCAGCCGCATCTAATGATTGGGCAGTTTTAGTTACCTCCTTTTCAGGAAAAATAGATAACCATTATCCAAAACATCCAATCTTACAGTTTGCCCAAAATCAATCTGTTGTGTTTCCACAAATAACAGTAAGAAACCCACTTAAAAATGGGATTGTGGTATATACTGATGGATCAAAAACTGGCATAGGTGCCTATGTGGCTAATGGTAAAGTGGTATCCAAACAATATAATGAAAATTCACCTCAAGTGGTAGAATGTTTAGTGGTCTTAGAAGTTTTAAAAACCTTTTTAGAACCCCTTAATATTGTGTCAGATTCCTGTTATGTGGTTAATGCAGTAAATCTTTTAGAAGTGGCTGGAGTGATTAAGCCTTCCAGTAGAGTTGCCAATATTTTTCAGCAGATACAATTAGTTTTGTTATCTAGAAGATCTCCTGTTTATATTACTCATGTTAGAGCCCATTCAGGCCTACCTGGCCCCATGGCTCTGGGAAATGATTTGGCAGATAAGGCCACTAAAGTGGTGGCTGCTGCCCTATCATCCCCGGTAGAGGCTGCAAGAAATTTTCATAACAATTTTCATGTGACGGCTGAAACATTACGCAGTCGTTTCTCCTTGACAAGAAAAGAAGCCCGTGACATTGTTACTCAATGTCAAAGCTGCTGTGAGTTCTTGCCAGTTCCTCATGTGGGAATTAACCCACGCGGTATTCGACCTCTACAGGTCTGGCAAATGGATGTTACACATGTTTCTTCCTTTGGAAAACTTCAATATCTCCATGTGTCCATTGACACATGTTCTGGCATCATGTTTGCTTCTCCGTTAACCGGAGAAAAAGCCTCACATGTGATTCAACATTGTCTTGAGGCATGGAGTGCTTGGGGGAAACCCAGACTCCTTAAGACTGATAATGGACCAGCTTATACGTCTCAAAAATTCCAACAGTTCTGCCGTCAGATGGACGTAACCCACCTGACTGGACTTCCATACAACCCTCAAGGACAGGGTATTGTTGAGCGTGCGCATCGCACCCTCAAAGCCTATCTTATAAAACAGAAGAGGGGAATTGAAGAGACTGTACCCCGAGTACCAAGAGTGTCGGTGTCTTTGGCACTCTTTACACTCAATTTTTTAAATATTGATGTTCATGGCCATACTGCGGCTGAACGTCATTGTTCAGAGCCAGATAGGCCCAATGAGATGGTTAAATGGAAAAATGTCCTTGATAATAAATGGTATGGCCCGGATCCTATTTTGATAAGATCCAGGGGAGCTATCTGTGTTTTCCCACAGAATGAAGACAACCCATTTTGGTTACCAGAAAGACTCACCCGAAAAATCCAGACTGACCAAGGGAATACTAATGTCCCTCGTCTTGGTGATGTCCAGGGCGTCAATAATAAAGAGAGAGCAGCGTTGGGGGATAATGTCGACATTTCCACTCCCAATGACGGTGATGTATAATGCTCAAGTATTCTCCTGCTTTTTTACCACTAACTGGGAACTGGGTTTAGCCTTAATTCAGACAGCCTTGGCTCTGTCTGGACAGGTCCAGATGACTGACACCATTAACACTTTGTCAGCCTCAGTGACTACAGTCATAGATGAACAGGCCTCAGCTAATGTCAAGATACAGAGAGGTCTCATGCTGGTTAATCAACTCATAGATCTTGTCCAGATACAACTAGATGTATTATGACAAATAACTCAGCAGGGATGTGAACAAAAGTTTCCGGGATTGTGTGTTATTTCCATTCAGTATGTTAAATTTACTAGGACAGCTAATTTGTCAAAAAGTCTTTTTCAGTATATGTTACAGAATTGGATGGCTGAATTTGAACAGATCCTTCGGGAATTGAGACTTCAGGTCAACTCCACGCGCTTGGACCTGTCCCTGACCAAAGGATTACCCAATTGGATCTCCTCAGCATTTTCTTTCTTTAAAAAATGGGTGGGATTAATATTATTTGGAGATACACTTTGCTGTGGATTAGTGTTGCTTCTTTGATTGGTCTGTAAGCTTAAGGCCTAAACTAGGAGAGACAAGGTGGTTATTGCCCAGGCGCTTGCAGCTCTAGAACATAGTGCTCCCCCTGATATATGGTTATCTATGCTTAGGCAATAGGTCGCTGGCCACTCAGCTCTTATATCCCACGAGGCTAGTCTCATTGCACGGGATAGAGTGAGTGTGCTTCAGCAGCCCGAGAGAGTTGCAAGGCTAAGCACTGCAATGGAAAGGCTCTGCGGCATATATGAGCCTATTCTAGGGAGACATGTCATCTTTCATGAAGGTTCAGTGTCCTAGTTCCCTTCCCCCAGGCAAAACGACACGGGAGCAGGTCAGGGTTGCTCTGGGTAAAAGCCTGTAAGCCTAAGAGCTAATCCTGTACATGGCTCCTTTACCTACACACTGGGGATTTGACCTCTATCTCCACTCTCATTAATATGGGTGGCCTATTTGCTCTTATTAAAAGGATAGGGGGAGATGTTGGGAGCCGCGCCCACATTCGCCGTTACAAGATGGCGCTGACAGCTGTGTTCTAAGTGGTAAACAAATAATCTGCGCATGTGCCAAGGGTATCTTATGACTACTTGTGCTCTGCCTTCCCCGTGACGTCAACTCGGCCGATGGGCTGCAGCCAATCAGGGAGTGACACGTCCGAGGCGAAGGAGAATGCTCCTTAAGAGGGACGGGGTTTCGTTTTCTCTCTCTCTTGCTTCTTGCTCTCTTGCTTCTTGCTCTCTTGCTTCTTGCTCTC
Organism: Mus musculus; assembly: GCF_000001635.26. Lineage (NCBI taxonomy): Eukaryota > Metazoa > Chordata > Mammalia > Rodentia > Muridae > Mus > Mus musculus. The sequence continues at coordinate 12,447,533 of NC_000085.6, read as the reverse complement.
TTGCTTCTTGCACTCTGGCTCCTGAAGATGTAAGCAATAAAGTTTTGCCGCAGAAGATTCTGGTCTGTGGTGTTCTTCCTGGCCGGTCGTGAGAACGCGTCTAATAACACAAAAGTAGTCAATAAAATTCTCACAAACCGAATCGAAGAACACATCAAAACGATCATCCATCATGACCAAGTAGGCTTCATCTCAGGGATGCAGGGATGGTTTAATATACGGAAATCCATCAATGTAATCCACTATATAAACAAACTCAAAGAGAAAAACCACATGATCATCTCGTTAGATGCTGAGAAAGCATTTGACAAAATCCAACACCCATTCATTATAAAAGTCTTGGAAAGATCAGGAATTCAAGGCCCATACCTAAAAATAACAGAAGCAGTATACAGCCCACCAGCAGCCAACATCAAACTAAATGGAGAGAATCTTGAAGTAATCCCACTAAAATCAGGGACTTGACAAAGCTGCCTACTTTCTCCCTATCTATTCATTATAGTACTTGAAGTCCTAGCCAGAGCACTTAGACAACAAAAGGAGATCAAGGGAAATTGTCATTCCATGTACTAAATATTATTAGTGACCAGGATAAAATCTAGAGGTCAGACATGTCAGAAATGAGGATCCAACATGGTTTATAGCCATAACCAAAACTCATCTCCAATTTTATAATCAGAAATAAAAATGTTGAAGGCACTTTGTAATATTTCTCACTTACTTTTTATTGGCAAAATACTGTTCAACTTTGGGGATCTGAAGAGACTAGCTGCATGCTATTAACATGTATAATGTTTAGTCCTTATTATCAGTTTAAAAATACACAGGGCTAGCCTTAGCATGTACGAGACCTAGGTTTTATCCCCCAAACAATTTTTTAAAATATTTTTTGATGCAGAGACTCACTGTAGCCCAGGCTGACCTATAAATACATTTTCCAGCACAGGCTGAAGAGAACTCACAGCAATCCTTATACCTCAGCCTGCTGAGTGCTAGATTATAGGCATGACCACATTATGTTAGCGTTAACTTGTTTTTTCTGTTTAAGTAAGCAAGTAGATGGTCATAGTAGAAAACAGCTTTAACGCAGAGCTCAGAAGACAGAAGAAAGTAGATCTCCAAGAATTCCAGAACATCCAGGGCAAAAAGTGAGGCCCTGCCCCATAAATTAATTAATTAATTAATTAATTAAATTACATTTAAAAGTAAACTGAGCAGTGGTGGCACACACCTTTAATCCTAGCACTTGGGAGTCAGAGTCGTCAGATCTCTGAGTTCAAAGTCAGTCTGATCTTTTCAGTGAAGAGTTCCAGGACAGCCACGGCTACACAGAGAAGAGGTGGGGGACAGAAACAAGAGTATGAGCTGCTCTTCCAGAGGACCCAGCTTCTAATCCCAGCACCCACATAACTACTCATAACTGGCTGGAAGTCCAGTTTCAGGGCATCTAATGCCTTCTTCTGATCCCCACTCATGGCTATGGTACATATATACACATAGGCAAAAGCCTCACATACATAAAAATTTAAAAAAATAAATGTTTAATTTTTTAAAAGTTCCTTGCTAATTATACTCTTGGGTCCTTTAAGTATTCATCTATTTAAAAACACCCCAAACATCTATCTAAAAGACACCCCAAATTATATCAGTTATTAGCATTGCCTTCAGTTGTCTTCTAGAAAAATAACATAAGATACTATTGCTAAAGATTCCACACACATTGAACCCATAACTTAGAGGAATCTATATGGATCTGACCTGAAAGCCTCAACCCTGAAAAATAGCTCTTACAGTATCAGACAGAGCTATGCAAGCGGCTAAGGGAGCAATCAGTCATCTTATGTAGCTATAACATCTGCAAGCCACAATGATCATCACTGCAAGATATTCTGAAAGGTCTGATAGTAGCTCTTATATCATGGAGGTACTCAACAGCCACCGAAACTTGACTGAAGGCTTACTCAGTGGGAAAGAATTCACATCAGACACTGTAAGGCTAGTCAACTGCCCACCTGGTGAAACCAGGGAACTCAAAGGACAATTTACTATCTTGGTATTATGACAGATTTTAGTTTGGGAAAAAAAAATGGAAAGTCACATTTTCTAATTTCTGACAGAATTCTAAGTACTTGACCTTATATCCACAGATAAAGGTAGCTCTCATTCCTCATCCAGATAGAGAGCATTACAGAAAACTAAAACTGGACAAAACATAGAAAACCACTGATCATAGGGCACCCAGCCTATGATACACCTAATTATAATCCTTACACCTAAGGTTCAGGGGACATTATGCAAGAAGGGACAGAAGAGTGTTGTAAGAGCCAGAGGATGAGGACATCTGTTGCGAAATAGAATCCTCCAAAAAGGAACCAGAGGGCCAACAGGAAGTGGAAGAGTATAGGGAGCGGGGTGTAGATCTGGGAAACGTTGAGGGAGGATTGGGGCTTGAATATGATCAAAATACACTGGGTGAAATTTTCAAAGAGCTAACATAATTATTATATCTTTTAAAAGTGGGTGGTTGATGTATAAAATGCCATGAATATTGTGCCATCGGGCACTGATTGCTTTGTGTATAATTTGGGTAAGAAATATTAACTCAAGTCCTAATATGCCCACTAGGCTCAGCTTTAAAGCTGCAGCTGTTTTAAGTAATCAATATCTGAATGTGCCATAGGGCTTTCAGAGCTTTGACTTTGTCTCATTTTAATGTTTTAAATATCAATAATGACCTATAATCTAGTTAGTTGAATCCAGTTAATATTCTTTACTTTTTTAAAGGTAAGAGCTTGATATAAGAGTTTTGAGTCAAAATAGAGGCACTCCCCTCTTATTTTAAGTCTTCCAAAAGATTTATCAATGAAAAAGAACTTAAAAATTTAAATCCAAATATACTGACTAATGAGAGACATTGTTTTACCAAGGTAGTAAAAATACTTGAACCTTTTCAAAAATGATAATTTGTTCAAGTAAGGTAGGAAGTCCAGGTAGACAATCAAATCTAACATGAACGTTATTAATGTAAAAACCCAGCACCCTTATCTGTAACTTTACTAAAATCAATATTAGTAAATATTGATTCCATCACTTAGGTTTATACCAAGCAAATTCCAAACATCTTAGATAATTCAAAAATATCTAGAATGAAAAGGTTTAAGAATATAAAAAGTGAGGATTAGTAGAAATATTGTCAGAGACCCTTCTAGTACAGTCACTTGGAGAGCTCGGTCGCCAGTATAGTTGATGACAGTTGTCATTTGGCTTCTTTGAAGTCCCCGTGGATGAGTCCTCCCACGTAAGCACAAGTCTGAGGTAAGAAATATGAATGTAAGGATTTATCTCTTAAAGTTTTACAGCACAAAAGTTAGTTAGCAGTACCTGGTCCAGTCCTCCAGGCTAAAGGGGTCTTGGTGTTAGTTCATTTCCCAAGTTCCTCATCTTTCAGTGGATTCCATATTTAGGGCTCGGTTTGAAGTCCCTTATGAAATTATACAATCTCTCCTTTTAATGGAGGTGACTCCTGATTCTTTACACAAAGATTGTAAGACGTGGCACTTACTTATGCGGAGACATGGCTATCTCTCAAAGGGAGGTAAATCTTAGCTTCATCAACACTAACAGGAGTGTCTTCACTATGGAAGCTATGAGCTTTTGTTACTTTATACATTTAGAGATTTTTGTTTATTTATTCACCAATACAGAAGATTTAAGGTACTAAACATAGTGAAAATGTGTACCATAGTCCAAATTTTACAAACGTATTTATACATTTGCTCACAAAAATTTTTATGATTGTTATGTAAAGGAACACCCCAAGTAGGAATATGTTGTTATAAAATTTTTCCTACTGGTTAGGAAAGCATACAGGTAGTGACTGTCCAGCTTCACTCAATGGGAAAACATACAAAGATAGATTTGGATAAAACCTAATCACATTTTAAATGACTCAGTGAGTAAAAGGATACAAAGTGATAGCTATGAATATGGAGAGATGGCTAAGAGTTTAAGAGCAACAAGTGCTGTTGTTCAAACCAAATAAAAGTGAATTTGCTTCGCAGCACCCACATGGAGGCTCCCAACTGTCTCTGATTCCAGTGCCAGCAGATCTGACACCCTCTTCTAGCCTCTGTGGGTGCCAGACATGCATGTGGTACATACTTAAAACATGACATCATTAAATCCAAAAACATTTTAAAGACATTATTCATTTCATAAAACCTTTGTTGTATAAGCTAGTTTTCCTGTAAATATTATTAAAAGAAAAATCAATATATAAGAAAACATTAGTGTTTTAAATAGAGAATCAGGCACCATTTCTACAGAATATAGAACATCGACCTTGGGAATTTTTAATAGCCTTTAATTACAGCAACTGAAAAACATACATTGTATCTTAAATATCTAATAGTTATAAATATAGGCACAACAGTGAGCCTTTTCTGTGCTCTTTTAACAAATTTAAACGAGCTATTTCTTAAATATTTAAATCTTATTATAACAGATATTTAGAAATTGCCTCTGTTTAAAAATAATAGGGAGGGTGTTGCAAATGCAGACAATGTCCTTGGCCTGTGCTGCAGCCCGAAGCTGTGTTAACATCTGTGAGGTGTGCTTCTGCCAGAGGCCATATTGATGTGAGCGGCTGCACTGTTACCTGAGGCCATGGTGATGTTCGGAACTGTGCTGTCACTGATGGCCATGTCTGGTTTGTGGTCCTACTTCTATAACTGTGTTTGTGGTGTGTGCTGTCACCAGGAAGCCAGAGACCACGAGGAAGCCTGTGATCCCATGACTCTGCTGACTGTAAAGCAGGAAGCTACTTTTGCTATGATATGGATGACTGCAGACTCACAGTTGAGGAACAGGGACATGGAAGACTTCTGTGACAATCCCTACCCCCACCAACCCTCACTCCCTAAAAAATGTAGCAACCTAAACAGAAAGCCATTGCAGATTACCTGTAAAAAGTTTGATAAGGATGCTGAAGTTAGCTCTCCGCAACTGCTGGGTGTGGGAGGGGAAGGACTTGTTCTATTTAAGGGACAGGAACTGGGAGTTTGACCGTGCTCCAGTGAGAATATAGATAACAGGAATTAGACTTAGATTGTTTTCTTTTTAATTCTTTTATTTTTCTTGGTCTGTCACAGGGGAGGGTGGGCCATGAAAGGACTGGAAGATGAGTGCCATGGGGTGCATTGTGTGAGACTCAAAGAATCAATAAAAATACTATGTTGAATAAAAAGGGGGGAAAGGTGGGGGATCTTTTCATTTGAACTGGGCATCTCTGTCTCAACTCAGCTTCATCTCTTCTACTTTTTTCTCCCTCCACCTTCGTAGTAAGCGAATAAATTATTTAACAAGCATTCTACTCAAACGATTTTGCTTTTCTTTCCTTAAAGCTGAAGGCACAGAGATTAATTATTGTCTCAAATACATTATAAAAGATAAATTTTATTTATGATATATTGAAACATGTGAGGATGAATAGTAAACCTTTAGATACATTTGTAAGATTTTATGTAGGCTAAGTGGGGTTTTAAACAACAATCTTTTCTTTAGTTCTCAAATTTTAGAGTTATATCTTAACTCAGTTTGACTAAGGATCTTGAAATAAACTTTTTTTTAAAGAGGCAGAATTTTTTTTTTAAAGCTATGTTTAGGGATTTTAGTTCAGAGAGGTCAAAACACTTCAAAACAATTATATTAACATAAACATATGTAATACAACCAGAATATTCTTGGCAAAATAAAATAGTTCACATCTCTACGTCATCCAGAAGAAAGGCCTTCCAAAAGGACAAACAATCAAAGGGGAAATGTGTTGTTGTATAACATCATTAAAGCTATTTTTTTTTTTCAGATGCGTTGCTAGGAACATCAGAGAGAGAGAGAGAGAGGCAGGCTAAGGAAGAACGGGAAGTTTTTGCTGTGTCAGATGTTGGTTGAAAGGAGTGATCTGTGTGTACATTCCAAATTTTTTTTTTACCTGTTAGCCACAAGGATGTTAAGTCAAACACAGAGGTGGATGATAAATAGCTGCTAGGAGGCTAAAGGTAACTCAATGTAATTTGGATCTGAACATGTCGAGTATCATCTGTCCATAGTCACAGAAATTGCACACAGTCAATTAGCATCTTTAACACAGGTACCGTTTCTTGGTTGCTTGGTTGGTTGCTTGGTTGCTTGGTTGCTTGGTTGCTTGGTTGCTTGGTTGGTTGATTGGTTGGTTGTTTTTTCTGGGAATTTAGGTTTGCAGATTGAATAGTGGAGAACAGACACTCCACTATTCCTATAGCAGACGTCGCTAGCCAGACCTTTGATTTCCTCTTGAATTCTGAAGCTGCCTCAGACATCCTCAATTCAGATGTCTAGGCTATTCTAATGGAAACCTGTCTCATTATCTATTAGGTAAACAGGGACTGAATATTTGTTGTTAGACAGGTGTAGCCTCCCTCAGCCTTGAAGCAGGCTGATGCAGACTTTGACCTTGCTGCCACTAAGAAGGAGATCACCTAGGGTAGAGCCTTCTGACCTTGATGGCTCTATTTGCTCTTCACTAAGACTCTGCTTCACACCCTGTAGATCGCCTATAGGCTGGCTCCAGGCACCAAGAATGGGCTTGGGGGGTGGGGGGGGGGATGGGCCTACCCTCTTTATTAGCAGGGACTCTCAGTAAACTTCAGAGGCTTTGAACAGAAAGGTTTGTCTTGGCGCCTTCTGATCTCTTTCAGCCCCAGCCGGACTTTCAGGGGAACCCAGTTCACAGGACGCAGGAGGCTACAGACAGGCATTCATTGTAGGTGCTTATTGTGCGTTCACTAACATCAGATTTGAGGCTCGGTTTCTTTTGAGCCCAGAGTCCACAGTAGTTAGGCAGCTTGCTGCGATGAGTCCTGTCTCTGCCTTCAGTATGCTAGGTTACAGCTGAGCCACCACTTCCTCTCAGCATGTATGCAGGTTTTGAGGATGTGAACTCCAGTCCTCCGAATTGCAAGCCCTTTACCCCACTGCTCTTTCTCCCTAGCCCTCTTTCCTCTTCTGTCCCCCTTCAAACTCAACTCCACAAAGCTTGAGCACAGCTAACTCCCTTTTCTTCCCTTCCAGCTTCTGATTGTCCCTCTGACAGCCTGCTAGGCAAAGCATCTTGTGTATCTTTCCTCAGCTGGAAACAGGATGTTGACGTGGAGAGCTCAGCACAGAATTTTATTCTGTCTTTATTTTTTACTCCTCACATCTTTCTGGCCATGTGACTTCTTACTTGAGAAATATTTGGGCAAAAGAAGTGATTGAGTAACTTTGGGTTTATCTGAGTTAACTGTTGTCAGAGTTCACATTTCCACATTTGTTTTATTATCATGCAACTCAGAATAACAGCTGAGGTTTCCCTAAAATGAAATTTTTTATTATTTATTATAATTGCTAGGTTTTGAAATGTATAAACTTATTTCTGTTAAATATATTGAAATAGTCTGAACCATAGCAAATCTGTTTTATTGCTTCCCTTGTGGCTATAGGATTGTAATTCTTTGCATTTTGCTGGGTATAGTTTTTTCTGTTTAATTCTAAACAATTTTTCACGACAATTTTTCATTTATTGAGCACTGAGCCCTAAATGGGGCATCTCTATCAACATCACCAACACTCCTCCAGGCTCAAGGAACATTGTGAAGGTTTGAGCAGGAAGAATGTAAGAGCCAAAGGCTAGGGAAGAGTACCATGAAATGCTGTCATCCAGATGTGACTCAGCCTTCATAAATATGTACACACAATGGCACCAATTCTTGCATAAGAGTGTGTTCTTCAACAGTTCATAATGGGTAGAGATGTCATGAGACCCAGCCCCTCCCCAAGGAACTACTGTTGCCTACTAATGGTTCCTATGGGAAGAGGGTACCATTTTCTTCAATGTTTTGCTTATCTTCATTTTCCAGTGGACTATGGTGAAACAAAGTCAAAGTTACCATCAAAATATTCAAATAGATCAAAGTAGAAACAAGAGCATTAGCTTAGGTAGCTATTCCATCTCAGCATATATCTATATTTTGGGACCTCTGTTGAAATAGAAGGAGTGTGTGTGTGTGTGTGTGTGTTTGTGTGTGTGTGTGTGTAAAAGTTAAAAATTAGGTTAACAGCATGTGCTGGGTTGTGGGTTTATTCAGTTCCTAGATTTTGTTCTGTTTTACATAGTCACTCGAGTTTCTGAGTTGCGATTTTGACATATAAGGATGTAAAAAAGGAGATTTTAGAACTGAAATAAAATTAGTATCCAAGGGCTATCATTGACAACAGACAAGTTCTGGGTTTTCCCTAAACGTTCACCTCTACAGCAGTGAAGCAAACAATAGCACCTACATGCAAGTAATAGGCGAAGCTGCTCTGAGGCATCTTCTGGCTCCAGGCATCAATGGAGCGGTCACAGCAGTCACATAGGCAGAGGCTTGATGGCTATCAACTTTTGCCTTCTGAGTTTGCTGGCATGTCTGAAGATTGTTTTGATAGCTCATTCCTTTCAGGATTTGGAAAAGGGCATGTTAGTAGACCTGAGGAACATGCCGTTCCCCTGGCAACGTATGACAATATCTGGAGCCATATTAACTCAGAAGGATGTCTGAATATTTTATTAATATCCTGGACACAGGGAAACAGTTGTAGTGACATTTGAGTTAATGCATGGGACAAGTAGAAGTGTTGCTTGATTTATTAAAGAATTCATTCTAGACTTCCTTTTGATTGGAACAGACAAATTTTTCCTGAAAAGGACCGACCTTCTTGTAAGTATTTTAGGCTTTGCCAGTGAATTGCCTCTTCTGATTTTTGTTTGTTTGTTTGGTTGGTTTTTGTATAAAGATAGATGAAGAGTAAACACAGTCATGACTGTGCTCTATTAAGTTATTACTTATGAAAATGGGTTAGAATGGACTTGCCTCGGGATCTGTTGCTTACTGATCCCTTATTAAGGATAACAGGATTATAAAATGTCTCGATTTAAACATGGAAAAAAATGCTCACCCTCACTCCCTTATCATGAGGAAATAAAATGAGCAGAGGTCTCATTCATCCCCGTGAGAAGATTATTAAAAAAGACAAATAAATGTTGACAAGGACTCAGAGAAATGGAGAATCTTAAGCACTATTGATGAGAATGGAAGTTAGTATAGACATATAAAAAATGGTATGGACACTTCTCAAGTATCTCAAAGTAAAACTTCAGTATCTTCTAGCATCTCAGGTATCTTCTAGCATCCCAGGTATCTTCATTTCCCAAAGGAAATGAAACCATTATACCAAAAGATCCTTGCATCCCCATGTTTGTTACAACACTTCCCACAGCAGCCAAAATTTGGAACAAACCAGGATGCCTTTCATCCAATGAATGAAGAAAATCAAATACTACTCAGAACAAAAGCATGTCCTCTGCCAGGAGCTTCCTGGCCCAGGCCCAGGTAGCGGTAGAGTCACAGAGTCGGACTCTGGTGATGACTTTAAAGTCTAAGGGTCTCAGGGTCTTCTTGATAACTTCTAAAAAGTCCTGAAAACGTTCTTGCTTTTTCTGAGGGTAAAAGACTGCTGGCTTAGGTGATTAACACCTGTAACCTAACAGTGGAGGACTAAGCAATGCAGCCTTTGTTCTATCTCAGCAGGAACTGCTGGGCTCTAACTTTTAGCCTGCTAGTGGAAGTTGAGGGAAGAGAAGACACTTAGAGAAGTGATTATAACGCTTATTACTAAGTTGTAAAGAGTTTCCTATGAAAGCTATCTAAGGGGAAAGCAGAAAGATCCTAAGAAGGTAAAGGGAAAAGTGAAGAAAGGGAAAAGATTCTACTCTAAGTGGGGAAAAGCAAAAAATCTCCTCTATTGATCCCGTTCTCTCTCACATCTTTGTCCTCAGTACTTGTACATCTTTCCGAATACATGATCACATGCTACAAAGTTCATCACAAGTTCACACAAAAAATCAAATCATAAATTGAAATAGAAGTTTACAACAGCGGATGTTTACAGGCACATCCGTTAGGAGTAAGTATCTGGCTAAACATCCATCACCTGTTTGAGTTCCACAGGTTCACAGAAGGTTTAAAAGCCATAACTAACTTATTAGTGAAGTTTTGGATATTTAAACCCAGTCGATATTTTATCTTTTGTCCTAACACCTATAATAAATCCTTAGTTCCCTTTTTATGACCTTCGATCAATTGTTTTACAACCTCTTGAAACGTTCTTTAAGTAGGAGAAAGTCTGGTTACCATCTAAGAGCAATTAACTGGTGACACTTGGGAGACTGGCAGAGTTCTCATTGCAGCTTTGATTATCAGGAAAGGACCTGGTAGCAGTCCCATTAATAAAAGAGCTTAATAATCACAGATAAAATTTTAGGAATTCTTACAGGATCATCAGTAAGAATAAGTCATCTATTTGTCTATATATCATCACTAGAACATAGTACATCTTTGTGCATCTGCAGAGATCTGCTCCAAAGGGGTGTGCTCCTACTTAGTGAATGTTATATATGTTTAATAATAACAGGAAAAGCATATTCATACCAAGAATCTTTCCTAAAATGAGTCCCTCACAGCCTTGCTTAATGAGGGCTCACCTGTTGCAGATTATATAATAATCTGAGGCAGGCCACTTCAGGATGATCACCTGCTAGTTATTAGCTTGTCCCATTATGGCCCCTGACAGTCCTCTGCAGTAATTTTGATGGAGTTAAAGAACATTATAGTAAATGAATCTATATGGACACAGAAAGAGGTACAGAGTAAGTTCTCAATCATTTATAAAAACCAGCAAGCTTGTTGATACACAGAGGACACTGGGGTGAGAAGAGCAGGATGCAACAGGATTGGAAGAGAGTAAGAGGGGATTTTATTTTATTTAACAGCTTTACTCTTTGACAATAGCATACTTGTATATAACACATTCCGATCATACCCATCCCTCTGTCTTCTTTTATCTTCCACCAGTCCTCCTCCTTCCCCCATCAAGTTCCCATCCCATTTTCTTCTCTTCTTATTTTACTTTTTGTTTTTGCTTTGTGAGCCACTAAACTTAACCAGGACTACTTATGTGGGCTTGGATGGGAAGATGTCCACTGCAGCATGTAACTCACCAGTGGCTACTTCACTAAAGACAACTACTTCCTCTCTCCCAGCAATCTTTAGCTGACCTCTGCTCCCTTGTGTGAGTCCCAGTGGGGACTCATGAGTTCCTTCCCCATCTTGGGCTAAATATTTACTGTCTCAGTCTTGTGCAGTTCTCTTGTTAGCAACTGTCACGAGTGCATGAATGCCTGCCTTGGTCATGTCGTGACCAGAAGACAATGTTTCAAGGCCTTCCTTCCTATCATTAAGCTCTTACATGCTTACCTCCACAAGAGGGAATTTTGGAAGTGGGAAAGGGTCTAGAGAGAGGGAAAGCAGAAGAGTGGGAGGGTATGCTCGGTGCTCAATATATGCATGGATAAGAATATCACAGTAGGCTGAGGAGATAACTGTCAGTAGAGTGCTTGCCATGTAAATATACAGACCTGAGTTTGGCTACCCAGCACCCAGACTGGGAAGCACAGAGGCACAGATCTTGAATCTCAGTGCTGGGTGGGGAGCAGAGACAGAGGATCCGTGGAGCTCACTGGCCAGCCAGCCTAGCCAAATGGTTAGATTCAGATTCAGTGAGAGACTTTGACTCAAAAATTAGAATAAAATAAATGAGGGAGAGAATGATAGAAGATGCCCAACTTCCTTCTCTGGCTTGACCTCCACATATGTGTACACAGGAACACACACTCATATATACTTGAATTTCACCTCTCCCCCTAACACACACACACACACACACACACACACACACACACACACACACACACACACACGCATACACATACACACAGACACACACACACACACACACACACACACACACACACACACACAAAGTAACATTGAGCTAGCTGGGAACATGGAGAGACTGCATTCAATGCCTCCTCATTCTGCCACTAAGCTGCTGGTGGCTAGAAGGAAGTCAGTTCTGTTTTTGAATCTCTGCCTATTTGCAGAATCTGCTAAAGTCCTTTCTAGTGTGTCTGATACATGGTCCAGGATCTGCAAGCCAATTATAGCACTCTTATTGACTCTAGACTGTGGCTGAGGTGTTTCGTTAGGTCAGTTTAAGGATATTCTTAGTTTATGCCATACACATCCCCTTGAGTGCATCTGCTAACACTTCCTCTTACTGAGTGCTTCTCTTGTGCATTGTGGGATTTATGAAACTTAAGTTTATTTCCACTAGAACACTTTGTGGTGAGGTGGGTTGCCCGGCTTGTGGTAGTATCTGTCCCTAGTCCCTGAATTTTTAGCTTTGTCTCTTGCTGAGAAGCCTGAGAGACTCACATGGTGTTTATGCTAATTCCTTGGTTTGGGTTAATGGGAACTAGAGTCACATCTGTGTTGACTCAGGTCTTTTTGACTGTTGAGACAGTTCGTAACCCCTGGAACACTGAACACAAGACCAGTGGCCCGTGTCCTTCTCAAGTCCTTCAAGGCCCCAGGAATCCCCTTGGAGTCAGGGGGAAATCTCTTGCCCTTTCTCTTGTGCCAACCCATAAAAGTATAGTCACTGATTTTAAGGAAGTCAAACCGTGGACACTAACAACTTTGTTTCCCAAGAGAAGCCCTAATGTGCTCCCCTGGGCCAAGAAGAGGTTGGTCCTCTGGCTTTCACAGTCTCAACACCAGCAGCCATGTTCTCCCTCCATGAGACTCCAGGGGTAGCAAATGGAGTTGGAGACACACCTTGTGGGATGCTGATCCCTTGAAAAGCTTTGTGGTATATCTGTGCCTCTGTGTTTTCATTCCCCTCTCCTTTTTGAAGATTCAGACCTCTCTGTGATTTTATAGATGGTCAAATCTATATACCTTGCTCTTTCTCTGCTTTGTGCTTATGTTGTGTAACAATATTTCAGGAAAAGTGAGAATAAATTTCTACTCTTCCCAAATAACAACCAAGTATGGATACCACCAAAATCCATGTTGGTGAGCCAATGAACTTTTATTTGTTTGCTTTTGTTTTCTTAAAGTAATATGGGCGAGGAATTACTTAAAGAATCAGAAGTGACACAAAGACTGCTGTGTCACCAATGACCTACCCTAACATGGGTGGCAACTCACAGAAGTTAGACACCTGGAGCTCAGGTGATAAGAACCTCTTCCAGGTAACTGATGATCGCTGCTTCTTCCAGGCATCTCAGCAGTTCTTACTGCTTGTATATGCTTGCTGAGAGTAGAGCCTAGTGTACCTAGTTGTCTTAGTTAAGATTTTATTGCTGTGGGAGATGGCATTACCAACTTGTACAAACGTAAACATTTTTATTGAGGCTGTCTTACAAAGGCTAAGTCCATTGTCATCATGGTGGGAAACATGGTGGCATGCACATACACATAGTGCTGAAGAAGTGGAGAGTTCTATATCCAGATCAAAGACAGAAAGAAGAGAGACACTGGACCAACCTGAACATTTGAAACCTCAAAGCCCACCCTCATTGATACACTTCCTCCAACAAGATTGCATGTACTCCAACAAGGCCATACATCCTATATGGAGGGTCACTTTCATTCAAACCTGCACACTGATCAATTTCAGGGACTTCCTGAAGCCTTTGAGTTGATTATTTCCTAAGCTTAGGGAGTGTCTTGGTTAGGTTTTTTTTTTTTTTTTTTTTTTTTCCCCAACTTGACACAAGCAAAAGTCATTTGTCAAGAGGGAACATAACTTAAAAAAAAATGAACCCAACAGATTGACCTGTGGACAAGCCTGAAGGGTGCTTACTTGATCAATGGTTATTGTGAGAGGGTTCACATTGATGTGGTACCATCCCTGGACTTTTAGTCCTGGGTTATATAAGAAAGCAGGCTGAGGAAGCCATAGGCACTGTACCGCTAAGCAGTGTTCTTCCAAGACCTCTGCTTCACTTCTTACCTCCAGATTCCTGCCTTCAGTTCCTGCCCTGACTTTCTGCAGCCATGGAGTATGACCTACATGATGGAATGTTTAATTTCCCCTTAGAACAGTCTGTGTCTTAAGAAGTGTCCCTCCAAGATGGAATGTTTTTATCTAGGAGTAGATTGATATACAACAGCATAAAGCATGGAGAACAGATCCACCCAGCATAAGAAACAATTACTGCCCCCTGTGCTTAGCTGTTGCTAACAGCATCTGAATGAGAGTTGCTGGGGGAAATGTCTCTTGGCTGGCGAATGTCTGGATGTCAGAGCTGTGTTTGTGGCTGCTGTGATTTGAAGTTGTTGGTGTTGTTCTGTGGGAGGAAATCGCCCCCTGGTGATCATGAGGTGTATGTGCAGAATAATAAAGTACAAATGAACAGTTATTACTCCTAAGGTCCTTTTGTAGAAGTGTTTTGGCACCTGTCTCAGAAGCATATGGATTATTTCCACAATCTGTGGACAACCTCAATCCAACTAACTAAAGAGAAACCCCCTTTTTTATTTTCTAAAAATTCCCACATCTGTTCTACCCACACATTTGACCTAGTTTGACCCCTAGGTTTCTTCTAAAGAGACAGACCACAGAGCATGTGTGAACTTGTGAGAGAATAGTTATCTTGAAAACCATGACTATTAACTTCTTTGATCTTAATATTTAGTTATCTTGATTTTATGTTTATGAGTGTTTTGCCTACATTAGATCCCCTGGAACTGGAGTTTCAGAGGGTCGTGAGCTGTTGTATGGGTATTACAAATACAACCCCAGAGGGCAGCAAGTGCTTTCAATTGCTGAGCCATCTCTCATCCTGAAGGTTAACTTCTTGAAAGTGGCTTTGCTTGTGATTACAATGTAGTACCTGCTTAACTCATTTGCAGACAATTTTCCCCCTTCAAGTAAATGTTTAATATTAATCACTTTAACATAGATAAGGGAGCAAGAATAAGAAAGAAATGAAAAGGTTCAATTACCACCAAACTCTGTCTTAATCTCTTATATACTACAGAACGTGGCTTTCTCATAAGCCAGGCCTCATCTAGCCACAGGCACCAACCATAGGAATTCAGGACCCAGCAGAGCCCAGGAGCCCCACTCAGGGATCTGGACCTGACTTCTGTGAGGGAGCTTGAGTGTGAACCAGAAGCCCTCAAATTCTGATTTCATACAGATGGCCCTCAGACAGAAGGTTATAGGATACACATTTTAGTAAATGTTTATGCATTTTTAGGAATATAAGTTAGTGAAATACTTTTGTCTCATTGGGACATTTGTTTCTTAAAGGTCTAGGGGCCTCCTGCTGTGCTATGCTTGGCAGACTCAATAATCCTTAAAGAATTTACAAAGGAAAATTAGTACTTTAGAAAAAGTCATTAGCTTGGCTGAACATACAAAATTCACTCAGACCCACAGACCACAGAGAAAAATGTCTTAATACTGAACATTTTAATACTGAAAAAGGCAGGTTTTGTGAAGAGCATATACAATCAACCCCTTGGGTGGATAGCCAGTAGGGCAGACTTCAAACTCAGCTATTCACTCCTCTCCACATCTCAGCTGAAAACAAATGAATAATTTTTCCCCTAATCCCAGAGGCTGAGACACATGGAGCTCTTCAGGAGGGTCTACTATGTGCACAAGCCCTTGATTGTTAGCATAAAGGAGAGAACACATCGTTTTTCATAGAAGATAGCTCACTGATGATGTGCTATGGTAAATAGATACATAATTTCTAAAGCAGCTGTAGAGGAATTTTCATGTTGTAAAGAATTAAATTCTTAGATATAAAAATTGAGCAAAACCCAGCTATTGCCAGGTGTCAGTCATGCAGCCTGCTGGATGCCCCATGGAAGCCATCCTGGATCTGAAATGCATGTCACAGGTGATTTTGGGTGTCTGTTCCAGCTAACTTAATGATGCAACTTTTTATCACATCAGCCCTCTTTGTAGCAGTGAAAACAAGCAAACCTAAATGGACAGGACATGATGTCTTCTGTTTGGCATTAGTTTTAGGGAGAAAATAATAGTTAAATGTGGGATTATATTGATTTTGACATCTTTCACTTCTAGGAAAATAAATACTTCTTGCTGTAATAAGGGTGTATCTATTCATGTGACTTTGTATCTGTATTCACACTTCTGATGGGAAGACATTAAGGGTGAGTGCTAGTTGCAGAAAGAGAAAGGGTTATACTTTTGGTAACATGGAAAACTAAACCATAATAATTGATCCATCTCAACAACAGTCCCTTTCCCTGTCCACTATATGATGAGCTCAAAGGTAGACATCAGTTGGCTAAAAGAAACCAGCAAGTTCCTAAAACATCGGAGTCCTCTTCAGTTTTTACATTTCTTGATTTATTTCCAGTTCCCCACCACCCTTTTGCCTTGGACATTGCATGGGAAGTTCACAAGTTAAAATTGCTCTAAAAGTAGGTTGAACAAGGTAAATTCTAACTGTGCAGCAGACAGAAAGTGGACTTGTTCTGAACTCTGTGCCCTTCAGGCACACAGGGAGATGACGCAGTCATCAGTACAGAGTTTTGGAGTCTCCACAACACTGGTTGAACTGGACCATCTGCATGTTCTCAGAGTTTGGGTTGTCTTTAAGAGGCTAAAATACAAAACAAGATACAGGGAAGGCAAAGTGTTCTGCTCACAAATTGGAAAACCTTTGCCAACTTCACAATAAGAGCAGCTTCATCCCAAAGTTCTTGTTGCTCTCCACCCAGTTGTTCTTTCATGCAGAGATTCAGGTGAAGACACCAGTGGCTTGTGTGGGAATGAGCATTCCGACAATGGCTGAGAACCTGGGCTTGTTTTTGCTGACTGGGTTGCAAGTTTTCCTTCCCCTGCCTTATTTGCACAGATCCTTTAATTCCCAATGTATAGTCATAAACATAACCACAAAGTTATAAAAAACCTTCTTTCGGTTGCGACTTCTGCTTTAGCTCTTAGGAAGGCAGAGGTAGAGGAGAAAGGACTGAAAGAGGAGCTTGAACCTGTGTCTGGAGATGAGAGGAACTGTTTCTTTAAAGAAGAATTAAGCTGGATTTGGATCCTGCACTCCATCAGGAAAGACTCTAACTCTTGGAAAAGGAAGCAATGCCTGTTGTCTTGGAAGTCCATTGGGTTTATTCTTCTTAAACCTCCGGTTGCCATAGATGGCCATAGCAGTTAAAACTCCTAATGCTAGGATAACCACAATTGTGATTGCAGCAGTTGATCCTCCTGATAGTCTACCACTTTTTGATGACTCCTCTAGGTTCCATTGCAGGGTATAGGGGTCCTTAACCCAGGATATGGGACTCTCCCCTGTCATCTCAACTGAGTCAGTGGAAAGCTGACTCATAGGTAGCTGAGTGTAAGGTGGGAGCCTAGCAGGAGCCAGAGATGCTCGTGTAAAGACTCCAGCCTTGACACAGTAGGACACTTGGCATCCATCAATGATCGCAGCGAGCTGTTGGCTGAAGCCCCCGGGACACTTTGGCAGAAATGATTTCTCTAAGTCTCCAGATGTGAAAGAACCATACAAGGGGTTCCCTTTTGTGCAGCTAAAAAACCCACCAAAGGGGACTGAATATTTGGGCCCCAACTCATGATCCAGAGAAACACATACCTTGACGTTCTCAAACAGCTTCAGAGGAAAGTAACTGGTTGGGCACGATGGTTCATTTGTCATAGGGTTGATGCTCTTGTCAGTGAAGACTCCTCCAAAGAGAATTCCTGAGTTTTCTGGTACTTGGCTACTGGCCGCACACCAATAAGAGCTAACTTCAGCCTTGGCCACTCTGAACTCATCTTTACACGATGTACGACAGAATATCTTGAGGATACATTTATCTCTACATTCCATTCCAGTATAACCCTTCTCATGGGTCTGAGATAGCAGATGGACAGGGGTGTAGTCAGGCGGACAAGAGAAATCACCAGTAAGTGGATTCTTCTGATGGAAATCTAGGCACATGTCATCGTAATCATGCCCTGATAATTGACGGCACAACTGATAAACCCCTCCAAAGGGAGCGTTGACCAGTTTACCATCACAAGAGCCATCATCTGTATTGGCTTGAAAATCAAAGTTGGGGGAGTTGATATTTGTGCAGCCTGGGTATGTATTAAAGTTGTAATAGCTTTCCGCAGCAGTTTCCACTGTCTTTGCCAGTTGCTCCACCAAGTGGCGTGGAAAAGCAGGAAGCTTTTCAGGTTTGATAAAGAAATGCAGAGGCAAGCCAGCACGGTCCACTGCCACCAGGTGGTTAATGATGCCCTTCTGCCAGGTTTCGATGGTCATCCCTGGGTAGAAGGGAATTCCTCCAATACTCTGAACCCTAGAACCGGTTCTGTTTTGAAGATAGCCTGTGGCCAAGTTATTTTGATACTCAAAGCCTGTCTCTATTTTGAAGTTCACAACCTTTGCGAAAGTAAATCCAGCAGATGCAGCCACAGCAGCACGGTTTCCCTTATTGTTCTTAAGATAGGAGGACTTTACATGATCCTCCTGAACCAGTGTAGCCCCAGCATCCACACTAGTGATTATGTGTGTGCCATAGTTGAGGATCAAGAGTTCTGCCAGGTAGGTGGCCATCTTCGTCTGGTTTTTCTCTAGACGGTCACAGATTTCCATGAGCTCCTTCTTAAACCCCAAGTTGAGTTCTGCATTTGGGTTGGCTTTCACTGTGTAGACCAAATTTCTCACCTGAGCTCGTGTGGTTACAGCCTGGTCTCTCACTTGAGTGGTCTTTATCCTTTGGAACTCAGAAGAGAACTTGCCGTTGACTCTGGGACGATAATCGAGATTCAAGTTAATGGAAAAGGAAGTAGTGCTTCGGTAATTCTCCCAGGAATCCAGGATTTCTGAGTTCATCTCCAGGTTGCTCTCTTTCTGAGGAATAGTAAAGACATCATCAGGGATGATGTACTGTCCGTCTTCTGTGGTCTTACAGTTGTTGTATGTCAAGTCCATCACTTGCCCCATGTCCATATTCCTCAGATTATCCCAGCCTCCTCCAGGTAGCACTTCCAAAACAGGTAGATTCAGAGCATTCTGGCACTTTTGGAAACCATACTCATGGATCTCTTTAAGTGCCTTCTCCTCTTCAGCATATGCCACTGTGGTCCAGATAAGGACTGTGACAATGAAGCTGTTCATGGTGCAGGTAGTCCCAGACACACACCAGTCCTAAACATCCACCAGAGAGCCTGGGGCAAACAGAAAGATGGGAAAGAGAGTAGTTTCTTAAATAGAAAATTCAACAATTCTCTAAAACCATAAATTGCTCTTCAGCCCATGCTAACTGCAAAATAGACAAATGAGAATTGGTTGGAGTATCTAAGACCACTAGGAGAAGCAATAAATTATAGTGTACCGTATTCCTGACCATATACTCTCCACAAGTCATCCCCCTGTTTTCTTCACCCCAGCTGTTTACCCTGCAACAATGATGAGTTCTCAGAAAAAGCAAATCCCACATTTCACCCTTTTTCTACCTGAAGAGTCTGCTGTAGTGCTTTCTTCACTCTCTCAGGCTTGTTACAATCTTGGCTCACTGTTCTGTTCTCTTGTCAGTCTCCAGTGCCAGATTCTTTTGCCGAAAATGAAGACGCCGTCGCAGCGTCTCCCCTACTTGACACGCTTTTATCTTCACCAGACCCAAGGTATTTCTATCTTATGGACAAGCCTTAGATTTCTCATTGGCTTACTAAGGTTGGAGGCTGTCCTTACAGAAGAAAGGAAATGGAGCAGTACTCACACACATTTTATGATGTCTCATTGCTACTAAGTCCTCATGTCCTGGTGTGGAGATGATGTTATCTGGGGCTGAGATAAAGAATCAAGATAATTCTGTTAGTAGTGTGCTGAGACACCAGTCTGTCTTGTCCTAAGCATTCCATTTACAGAGTTTCTGTTGTTGTTGTTTTTTTTTAAAGATAGAAATAGAAGACAGAAGCCACTCTATTATCTCAATTTTAATTTATCAAAAACATAGTGACCAAGAGCACTGTGCACCAGGATGGTAAGTTGACCCTTAACAGGCATGTTCCTATTTTTCCCCTCCCACTAACCATTTCCTTTGGTCTCTTGCACTGAGTTACGTGTCCAAGCACCTATGCTTTCAGGCTGATCATTCAGGGTGAGTAAATGCCTGGGGTAACACACTAACCAAATTCTGGCCTCAAGCACAGAGAAGCAAGTCTTCCCCCCAAAAGGTGTGAATCTAGGATGTTAAAGGGCACTTTCACTTCCTTTAACAAGCCGGAAGCTATATCTGTTAACTACATACAAGCTTCTGATTCACGCGTAACGTTTATCCTGTACAGGCTTGAAACAAGACCAGATGTATTTCATCATCCAGCCAGGATGGTTACATGGGCCAGGATCATCCATCCCATTTTATGTGGTCTGCAGGAATCTAAGAGGCCCATCTGAAACCCAGCACACAAAGCAGGGAGCTAGGACTCCTGCAGTCTGTGGATTAAACTCCAATCTACAATATGGATGATGTGGCAGTGAGACAGTGATATTTTCTCTTCTCAATAGCTGAGTCCTAACCTCATGTTCTTGGACTTCCTGGTCCACTCCTTCCTCTAAGGGAGAGTTCTCCCACCAAGACTGTCTCTCTACTAAAAGAAGAACCCAGTGGGCTTGCAATTCCTTTTATTATGGAGGGTAGAAAAAGAAAGCCAATAGGAAATGCTTCTGTGTAGTCATATCAAAAACTAGAGAGCTGGAGAGATGGCTCAGAAGTTAAGAGCACTGAAAGCTCTTCCAGAGGTCTTGAGTTCAATCCCCAGCAACCACATGGGGGCTCACAACCATTTGTAATGAGATCTGGTGCCTTCTTCTGGCCTGCAGGCACACATGCAGGCAGAATGCTGTATTAAGTAATAAACAAATCTTTAAAAAAATGACTAGTTAGAAATGAAAGAAAAAAAGTTTAATAAATAAATAAATAAATAAATAACTTGACTAACTTCCAGAAGATGGAAGATTTCACACCAGCACCTCTAGTAAATATACTTGGGACTGTTGGGTGGCAGCTGTCAAGAAGAGGTAATGGGCAGGAATCTTAAGTTTAATAGCAAAGCAAAGTTAAAAAAAAAAAGAAAAAAATTACAAAACAGAATATGAAGAGCCCAGTCCATCCTGGATGGATTTGCCTGGTCTAGAGAGCTAGCTCTCCTCTCCTACTAACAGTGTAACCAGAGCTATGGCCTAAGAGAGAGGGCAGAGGACATTGGGCACATTCTCTATTAACAGACATTTTAAAGAGAAAAGAACAGAAAGAGAGGTTGCAATCAATAGTAGAAAAGATTCCGAATCCCTTTCTACTCAGCCCTCTACCATGGGGCAAGACACTAATTTAAAAAGAGCCACGCTGGAGTCATAGCTTGCTAGCCTCAGACTACCTGTAAGCCATACTTGGGAAACCCAGAACAAGATTTTTTTGCCAGAGTTATAAGATAAAAGGTAGCAGTAGTATTACTAAAGACCACAGGAAGGAACTTTCCATTAGAACTGCATCTGTAATTGTGTTCAGTGAGGAGGAAACTTAGGTCTGCAGGGTAACAGATTCAGCCTCTAAGGTCAGCATGCCAAGCACCAGGCAGCTGCCTAGTAGCAAGGTCAGCATTTATAAGCTGATGGGGAAGACAAGACCCAAATCTGTGAGCCCTTGCAAGGGATCACAGAGTAAGAACAGTGTTAGAACTCCTGAAGCACAACCTAGCAGCATGGACAACATCGAGGTGTGACTTAAGCCTGTGAAGGTCTTCTGACATGTCCTCAAAGGAGGATAGCCTGAGTTGGGGCCAACATTCATAAGCAAATTCCTGAATAGCATCCACTAACAGACTTTCCAAAGATGTGACCATCATCTGTGAGAGGATCCATGAAACATTGTTCAATGATGGTACCAACATGTGTGATCTAACTTTGCAAAGGTCTGCTCAGGGAGGTGATAGGCATCTGAAACTCTGGGAAAGAATGTTGAAGGTCAAGGTTAGGATACTATGTTGTATATTGTAATATTGCTCAATGATTACTACATCTAAATAGCCACTGATCTGTTCTGAGCTCTTGTTAATTCATTGTCTTCATGTTTTAATTGGCACATAGTAACTATGGATTTTATGAGATACTTTATGTTAATTTGATGCATATACATAAAACAGGGTACTAACATTTCGTCCTTTCACAATGTATCATTGCTTTGTGTTGAGGGCTTTTAATAAAAGAGAATAGCTCGCACATGCTGTAAAAAGTAGTGCTTCTTTCTGCGTGACTTATTATTTAACTCCTTTATCAATCTTTCCCTCTCCCCTTCCTATCATCTAACAACCTCCATGATACTCTCAACTTGGATTCTCTGCAAGAGCAGGAAGTACAGTTAACACCCGAGCCATCTAGCCTATCCTGAATTTTTAACAAAGGAATTTGTGTGTATGTTATAGAACTGAAACTTCTATAAAATCTATACATAATACTGGTACATCATAAACTACCAATAAGCATTTATCCCCTTCCTTTGGTTTACATCTCTAAATTACCTACCAGGTAAACTTGATTTATTCCTTTATTAAACAGCCACATTAATCACGTAGTTTGTGGGAGGATCTGCCCAGTGCTTTGGAAAAAGAATAAAGAAGTGCTTAGGTATGGATGCTAACAGTTTAGGAAAAGGCAGCCAGGAAAAAAATATAGTGTCAGATGGAGATAGGTGGTCCTATAGTATTTAATCTAAGGACATATTTCTGTAGTGATTGCCTGGTATGTAGGACTCTAGGGTCAAGAAAGGCTTGACAGGAAACTCTCCTGACTAAATCATCTCCTCCCATAGAAATTGCCAATAATTCAGCTAGTCTTAGAAATTATCAAATGTGAACACTGTGAAATGCAAGAGTAGTAAATCAGAATATTGATAACCAGGACAATATTCATAGTTGGATGTTGTAACTCACCATGGTTTATATACACAATCATTATAAAGCAAGACTTCATCTACTATTTACTCTGGAATTATCTTGAAATATACAGTTAAAGATAATTTTAGTGACATATTCCATTCTCAGTCCAGGGGAAAACTGGACTCTAGTATGCAAACTCTCTGATGTAGATGTCATCTTTTTAGATCATGCTCTGGAATCCTCACCATGGACACCATGGAAGTGGTGACACTTCTTAGAGCATGCATGGAAATTGAGTCAAGGCTAACAGTAGGAAAGCCTGACATCAAGGTTCAGGGAGACTGCAGACAGAACATATACTAGGAGCCATATATAGTCAAGAGTGAAACTTGATCTCATGAACAGATACAAAATCAGAGTGTCTCATGGAAGTTTTTCTCTTCCAGCTGGTCATACATAGTCCTGAGGAGATTTCAGGCCTGGACCTCATGCCATTCTCTTTCCAGTTGCATCCAAACTTTTGATATTGTAACATGGCACCATCTACAAAATTCATGACTGAGAACACAACTGAGTTTAAAATTTTTTTCCCCAAATTGTTTTATAACATTCAAGTACGTTTGCAATTTTGCATTGGGTCACATTGATTACCATCTTTGGTTTCATGTAACCCCTGGACTGAGAGTTGGAATCCCAAGTGTAGGGCCTCTCATATGCTCTATCCTTGCTTTCTCCTCAGATATAAAAGTCGGTGGACTTGGCTCCTTGTATATGATCTCTGTGAACTTTATGACTGCACACTGTTATCCTCTACTCTTCCTAAACATAGTGTACAGGTGCCCCTTTACTTTCCTGCCTCTGAGTTATCATTATTGAAATCATGTCTGTGGGGACTCTTGGGTTCCTAATCCAAAGTTAATATTTCTAGTTAGCACCAAACGTGGACAGGTAGTAATTCAAGACAAGGGGACAGACAATATATCCCAAGAGGTAAGAGAACTAGCAAGAACTATGTTTTATTGTAATGAAGACATCAATAAATGACATGTCCCTATTACTAGGCTTTGACTCATGTCCCTAAGACAAGGTATCTTGAATTCAGCACCTGGGAGCCTATGGTAGACAAATACCATCAAACACATGTGACCAAATTTTAAATCTATGACAAGCCCATAACAAGAACAGTAGAGTGAACAAAATAAATATCCATTAAGCACAATTGCCCAGTAGATATGTTTGTTGAGGAGGTCTTGCTTGAAATAGCTTCTTTAACTTACTACCAATTATCTGAGCCACATTGTTATTTTATTATTTACATTCAACAAAAGGCTTAAGTTAGTATTTGTTCTTTTTTTAACTAGGAACTACATAGCACAGAGACAGGACATCTGCTTCTTCCTCTTCTTGAGTTTCTTCAATGCTTCTTTGATCTCCTTATTTCTTAGGCTATAAATGATAGGGTTCAACATGGGAATCACTGCACCATAGAACATGGACACCACCTTATTTTTGTCCTGTGAGTATCCAGCATTAGAATGGAGGTATGAGAAGAGACCAGAGCCATAGAAAAGGATCACTGTAGTCAGATAAGAGGCACAGGTGTTGAAAGCTTTCATCTGCCCATGGGTTGAATGAATCCTCATGACGGCAGCAATGATGTAGCCATAGGAGACCAAGACAACCAGTGCTGATGCCCCACCAACCACACACACAACCAGGAAGTTCACTACTTGGCTGAAAAAAGTGCTAGAGCAAGACAAGGACATTAGGGGTGGCAAGTCACAGAAAAAATGATTAATGACCCGCGGCCCACAGAAATGAAGTCGGAATATGGAGCTAGTTTGGATCAAGCCAGTGAGGAACCCTCCTGTGTATACTGTGATGGCCATCCCCACACAGATGGTGGGTGACATGAGGGATGGATAGAGTAGAGGGTTGGAGATAGCAACGTATCTGTCATATGCCATGGCTGCCAGGAGACAGCACTCAGTACCTCCCATCCCAACAAAGAAGAAAAGCTGTATAGCACAGCCTATAAAGGTGATAGACTTCTGCTCCCTAAAGAAATCACAGAGCATCTTAGGGGCTATGGAGGAGGTGTATGAGACATCAACAAAGGACAGATTACTAAGGAAGAAGTACATAGGGGAGTGGAGGTGTGAGTCCATCCTGATCAAGACAATGAGGCCCAAGTTTCCAGCCAGGGTCACCAGGTAGATCCCCAGAAACAACACAAAGAGGACAATCTGCAGCTGGGGACGCTCTAAAAATCCCAAAAGGATGAAATTAGTCACCACGCTAATGTTTCTTCCCACAGCCATCTATCAGACAGCATCTTCAAAGGCCCAGAGGTAGATTCATGGGGGCAACAAAAATCCAAGTGAAGAAACTCTTCTGCTTTGTCAAAGAATAAGAGACTTCTACAACCAGAAGACATCCCAAAAGATGAACATCCCATGTCTGGTGCAGAATTCCCCTCCACAACGTGTGGAGGTCATTATCATATTTATCTGATGAACTTGTTAGTGTAAAAGCATACCAAGATAATAGTCTTTGAAGTATTGTGATCACAATGATCACAATAATGATGGAGTAACTTATTAGTGGTATTTGGACTAACACTCTCTCTCTTTTTAAAAAAGTTGATCCAAATGTTCTACTGCACTATTAGATCACTTAGATTTAGACATGCATTCTTTTCTTTTTTTTTTTTAAAAAAAATTTATTTAATGTATGAGGGCTCTACTGCATATATATCCACAGGCCAGAAGAGGGCATCAGATCCCCTTATAGATGATTGTGAGTCAACATGTGGTTGCTGGGAATTGAACTCAGGATCTCTGGAAGAAAGAACAGTGCTCTTAACCGCTGCTGCCATCTCTCCAACCCATTTTTTTTCCTTTTAAAGAAAAGAAAAGAAAAGAAAAGAAAAGAAAAGAAAAGAAAAGAAAAGAAACATATCATAACTAAAAATGCTTGCAGAGGTAAGTTTGTGTTTCTTAGTTTTGTTTTGTCTTAACTGGAAATCTATGCAATATATTCCGATAATGTCTTCCCCTCCCCAACTCCTCCCAATCCTCCCCACAGCCCCACCCACCCAACTCTGCACCTTCTTGTTCTCTTTCTTTAGAAAAGGCAGGCAAGAAAATAACTAAATGATTAAATAATTTAAATAATTAAAATAAATAAGAGTTAAAAGAACAATAAAAAATCACAAGCTACAGAAAAAGGCAAAATTCACAAAAACCACAGTAAGATTAAAAAATGAAAGGTCCAAACAAAGCAATATGAGACAAGAAAAAAATCCACAAAAATACCACTGAGTTCATTTTATGATGACCGTCTACTGAGGGCATGAGACTTCCCCTTCAGTGTGATTTATATACCCACTGAGTCTTCATTGGAGAAAACTAAAATTCCCATGCAGTTTTAGCATTTTACTTATAACCAGGTTTCACGGAATGAAATACTTTCTGTATTCCTCCCAACTGTTTCTGTTTCTCTCCCCCCACCCCTTTCTTGTTCCCCCCCTTTCATCGTCTTAGCATGAAGTACATAGAGACGAAACTTGGAAAAATGCTGAGCAAACCAGAGGGTGAGAAAAATGTTTAAGCATGTAAAATTTGAATGTTTTTCTACACAAATCTCACACCGTATGCTTGCTAGAGCTAGATGCCAATGATGTGAATATTAATAACACATTATTATGTTTTGAGCACTCAGCAAAATGTATAGTACAGACAGAAAAACAGGTCGTCATTAGCACAACATGTCACTGTGCTGTTGAAGAAACATTTATACGCTTCCCTGGAGCCTCGGGATAGTAGGTAGTGGTTTTAGAAAAAAAATCTGTGAGGAGAATTGCACAGACGAATAAAGGAGTCCTAGTGTGGGAAGACACTGTGTGAGAAGCTTGGGGGAGTGGTTTTGCAATCTTAATTTTAAGCAGGAGGAGAACATTTGCAGAAGGAAAGGGGGGCAAACTTAGTACTTGAGAGGTAGAAAATGACCAGGGCACAGAGAGGGGAGTAGAAGACACCGAAGGTAAGTTCTGAAAACCAGAGATGGGGAGACACGTTGTGAAAAATCCTTGAAAGCTTAGGTGAAAAGGATACATGTTTGTTTCAAACACACAAAACGTATACATATACATACGCAAGTAATTATATAAACTGTATACCATTACGTACATGTGTACATTCATGTTAAATTTCAATCTTCTTTCCACTTTCAGACTTCTGATCCATTTATGTGGCTCAATCCATTGATAAGACTCCATTTTCAGACAGAAGTGATCTCCTTACAATGTTGCATAGCTTCAATTTGTTTCTTAATATTTTTGTCCTTCACCAGAACAGAAGCGTAACAAAGACTGCTGTTTTTAGAATATTTTTCTCTTTGTTAACTAAATATCCCAATCACTTAAACCTACACAGGGCATATTATGTTAAAATGGACAAATATGTTAAAAGGTTTGACCTTCTCCCTGTGGGCAATACAGAAAGCATGGATGTTGCCTTCTTTTCTTTTCTTTTCTTTTCTTTTCTTTTCTTTTCTTTTCTTTTCTTTTCTTTTCCTTTCCTTTCCTTTCCTTTCCTTTCCTTTTCCTCTCTTTTCTTTTCTTTTCTTTTCTTTTCTTATAAACATTCTGGTTTCTTAATGTAAGCAGGTGATTAGGTAAATACACAGCTAAAACACTTGTGATGTAAGCAGGGTCATCCAGATGCATACGACTCTTTCCTATTTCACCCAGACCACGGTTTCTAAGCTTACATTTTTAGAATATGGTGAAAGCTAATCACTAATTAACTTATATAATTCCTATGTAGACAGCTTGGTTATTTTGACCTAAGCTATCTACAGGAGTGTGTGAGACCCACTATATTCCCATATAGTATTACTACTTTCTGTCTTTTTTCATGGCATGAGCATCACCATCACTTGTTTGTTTGTTTTGGGGTATTTTTGGTTGGTTTTGTTGTTGTTGTTGTTGTTCTCGTTGTGTTGTGTTTTCTTTTGTTTTACAGTGGTTGTGAGCTTATTTAGCATCTTTACACCCATTATCCTATGCATGGCTACTCAAAGCAGGGCTTGGAAGTCAAGCAGAGCAGAGGTAGCTTCTAGCCTTTGCATCTCAATTAGTCAGTTTTGACACACTGGATGTGCCAGTGGTGCTGGGAACTGAGTTTTGAGCCTATTGCATAGTACACAGGTGTTTTCACTGGTGATCTATGTCCTAGAACAATAGGATATCACATATAAACCTCTCCACATCCACATAAATTTTTTTCCTGTAAGTTCCTTTAACTTTAAAATAAAAGCAGCAACAGGACTGACTATTCCAAACATATATATCAAGATTGGAAAGAAAAAGAAATAATTTCATTTACCAGTGATCAGCTCTACCAGGTTTTAAAACAAGATCATTCCATCTCTATACGGTCTGGTTCTCACCTGTTACTACTATAGGCTGAATGTGTGTGTGTGTGTGTGTGTGTGTGTGTGTGTGTGTATGTCTGAGTGACTGTGTGTGCTTGTGCAGGAAAGGAATGGTTACACCAACACTTTCTCTCATGCTATCAACAATCTTTATAGCACCATACTGGTTCATTTACAACATTTCACATGCTTTGTATTTTTGTTAGCTCCCTCACTTTTCCTTAATAAGTTATGAGATGACATTACACCTGATTTCTTTGCACCGAGTAGACCTGAATTGCACTGATTTATAATTTTTAAAAGTATGTATTATTGACAAGAAATGTATTGACATTATGGAAGAACAAGAAATTATTAAACTGTTGAGTCAACATTTAAGCTTTTAACTCTTTGACTTCCAAGTTTGTTGTTACTGATGCCTAAACCAACCTGCATGTAAATGTGAGCAATTGATGGTACTTGAACACAACTACAACTGCAGCATGTATGATCCTTCACAGAGCCCACATGACTAGATAAGACCAGAAACTGAAAATGACTATAAAGAGTTTTCTTGTCCTCAATCTTGGCAGGAAGATTAATGTTTAACAGTCAAGCTAACATGTCAAGATAAAAAGAAATAGATCTCTGAGTTCATTCCAAACTAAATAATGTCTTGGGAGACATCTGGGCATGCAGTGTGTACCTATAGTTCAGTGGGTTCTATGGGGTGTGGTGAACGGGACAGAAAGACTGACACGAGGAAAGACTGTTTACACGAATCACTTTCCTTCCATCATTTATCAGAGTGCCTGGATTTTTCACAGATGCCCAGCAGATATTTTGCTCATTGACTGAATAAGGGCTACCAAACAAGCCTTAGAAATGTATTCTATTCACAAGACCAAGAGACTTGCCTTGGTTAAGCACTACATGGATGCTCAAAAAACAAAACAAAACAAAACAAAAACAAAAACAAAACTAGAACATATTTATTTAACTAACAAACTATCACAGCTGGAAATCAGCTAACTTAGATTTCCCCACTAAGATAATAAAACCAAAGCCAAAAGATAGAATGCCTATAAAGTTGGTTAGTACTGGAGGTGAAAGTAGAAACCATATCTCATGCTTTGGAAACAGCCATTTACCCTCTACCTTGTTCTAAAGCTTGGCATCTCAATGAGAAGCACAGAGACTTTTGACTTTGCAAACAGACATGCCTCAGTGTGCACATCCCCAAGAGTCTACAGCAACATAAAAATCACTAGCTTGAATACTGATGCTGATATTATTATTTCACCTACATCTTACTGTGTGACCTTTGGAAAGCATATTTCCTCCTCTGAATGCTAATCTTCTTCTCATCTGTAGATGAAACAAAATGATTAACTTAGATCAGTATTTGTTTAGTTCATTTTTCTTCCCATTTCAAATTGTAAACAGTAGAAAACTTTCAAGAAAACATTCTCAAAATTCTAAAATCTCAAATAGATAAGATACAGTTGCCCTTACTAAACTCAGAACAATGAGGTCAAAGTTCCAATAGTCTTTTCTGCTCCACATTTTCTTCCTAGTCACTCATTCTGTGATCCAAAGATTCACAGGTAACCAGTTCAAGGAAGGGGAAATGGCAGACTCACCTGGAAAACCTCCAACTCTGTGTTTCACTTAGCTGGCTGAGGCCAGACACTCAGAAAGCAAAGCCCATTTGTGCTAGAAGCTAGAAGACAGGTCATAATGGAGACAATAAGTAAGGTTTGGTTGTAGCCATGTTAAATTTCCTGCCAAGAGAAGGATTTGGAGTAGGGGATTTGAAGAAAATACAGTTTTCTCCAGGTGCTGATGAGGCTCTCTAGGCAGTGATACATCCCCAAGAGTCCTAAAATGGGCAGTGTCCTGGATACCTGGGCTCAGGAGCAAAAAGGATGCCAGCTTTGTCTGAATAAAGTTGGAATTAGCAACTTACCCTGTTTGTTTGTTATTTTATATTCCCAGTCCCCCATCTGGCTCCAACTCCAGCTCTCTGGAGTCACTGAATACAATTCTAGTTTAGCTATAAAATGGGCAACAGCTCTCTATAGTAAGAGTCAACTTTGTAAGAAAGTGGGTGCTTTCTATGATCTGCTTGAATTACTCAAGGGTTAGAACTAGGAGTAAATTAGTGCAAACCTCAAAAATAGAATGGAGAGAAAGAATGAAGGGAGAGAAAGAGAGCAGGAGGAGGGGAGGGGAGGAGAGGAGAGAAGAGAAGAGAGAAGAGAGAAGAGAGAAGAGAGAAGAGAGAAGAGAGAAGAGAGAAGAGAGGAGAGAGGAGAGAGGAGAGAGGAGAGAGAAGAGAGGAGAGAGAAGAGAGAAGGGAAGAGAAGGGAAGAGAGGAGAGGAGAGGGGAGGGGAGGGGAGGGGAGGACAGGAGAGGAGAGGAGAGGGGAGGGGAGGGGAATAGAGGAAGAAGAGGGAGGGGGAGAGAGAAGAAATTCCTCATCACTAGATGAGTATAGCTATAATGAACCGGGTCATCATTCTATCATTCAAGAGTCTGAATTAACTAATTTGTGATTATTTTTTAAATCCAAGGGTTTCAATTCTCTAAAATAAAGAGGAGAGGACACAGAAAGCTGCTAACATTTTCATTGCATGGACAGCAAACAGCCTCTCTCACAGTTTACTTCATAATACCCTTGAAGAACTCCCAAAGAAAAGACATCTGCAGTGTATTTTCACACGAGAAAATGGAATTTTGTAGAAGTTGCTTGCCTATAGTCACATAAGCATCTCTTGGCAGAGCAGAGACTGCAACAAAATCCTTCCACTATCAAAAGGCCAGGCTTGATCCTCTACCTTGCAGTACCCTATAAAAAGATAAATGACAACAAAAAAATAGCTTTAAAAAATCCACAAGTGGGGCTTTTAAAAGAAATGTAGACTTTTGACCAGAGCAGGATTTCCCTCGTGCATGTGTTTTGTCTTTGAAATCTAGCTTTAAAGATGTGAGTGTGTTTGTATGCTGCAGGGAGGAGCATAGTAGAAGAGAAGTAAGTGGGCACTGTGTAAGCCCACAGGACACTGTGGCAGCTCTTCCACTTCTATGAAGATGGGAAAAGACTGTTGTAACTTTGCTTCTCCCCCACAGCCCCACCAGCTTTCCCTCCCTTGTGCCAGTATCTTGTACCATACAGCCAAACAAATTCCCAGCTCTTGGCCCTCTGCCTACATTTTTGGGGACTCTCTCAAGCTTGACATTAAAGAATAGATGATTATGGTTAAGTGATAACTTCTATGTAATTAAACCTTTTCTAGAGAAAACAAAACCACAACAAAACCAAAACAAATTTCTGGTCTTACTGCAGACTGAAATATGCATGGGTGTGTTGGAGACTGTAGTGTTTACAGTTCCTTTCTGTCTCCCTTTCTTCCCCCTTCAGAAAAACTCTCTCTCTCTCTCTCCCTCCCTCTCCCTCTCCCTTTCCCTCTTCCTCTGTCTCTCTCCCTCTCCTTCTGTCTCTCTCTCCCTTTGTCTCTCCCTCTGTCTCTATCTCTCTGTCTCTTCCTCTGCTTTTTTTCTTTCTTATTTGAACCATTGTCAAGGAAATCTTTTCTCATGCCATTTACCCCCAGGCAGTTGTTTGAGGAGGTCCATAAATTTTTAAATTTGATTGTTTACAAACTGCCATGATTTTATAAGTGGTGTTTATCCTCCCTGTTATTTATTTATTTATTTATTTATTTATTTATTTATTCACTACAGATTTTATTCCCTGCTCCATCCTCCAACTGTTCCACATCCCATACCTCCTCCCACCCCCTGTCTTGCTCTTTACTAAAGAAGTTCATTTGTCTGTTGCTTGTGAATAGCCCCAAAACATCCACTGAGCCCTCAGTATTCACTGATGCTTTAAGAAATCAGAGGTCAATGTGAACAGATGTGCCAAGAAGGCAGGAAGCTGTGGTCTTCACAACTAGTGTTGATAGACTCAAGAGCAGAGCTACAGCAGTCTCAAACAGGGGTACAGCAATGGGTTCAGGTGATATTTGAGTAAAGCTAAGTACTACAGGTAAGTTTAGCAAGAAGAGAAGAAAATGGAAGGGCTACAGCCATGTCTTAGTAGTTGAGAGTGCTTGCTGCTCATCCAGAAGACCACAGTTTGATTTCCCACATCCACTTCAGGAAGCTCACAACAACCAGTAACTCCAACTCCAGAGAAGATAATGCCTTCTTCTGGCCTTTGCAGGCATCTATATGCACTTGGCAGACACATATACACATATGTTTTTTTTTTTTAAAAAAGGAGAAGTAAGTGCAGTTGGTAATATGTGCAGATTGTCAAAACCAAGCAAACTTGGAGAAAAAAGCAGGGGTCACAGAGAAGCTTTTAGGCAAGGATTATCCCAGACTGCACATTAGGTCATACCCTGGCACTGGCAGAGCCAGATTTCCTATGACTGGATATGTAAGAAGATGGCAGTCAGAGAACAGGCACCAGCAAGACCAGAACTCAGAATCAGACAAGGACCTGGAACAGCCAAAGGAGATGTCCAGAGGCTCTTACATTTTTCTTCAGAGCCTTGCCTATCTCAGCTTGCAAAAAATAACATAAAAATTCATCTATCTCTTTTTCTGGATCCAGGGGAAGGGTGAGAAAAGCCCCTGAGATCTTTTCAGGCCTAGAACAGTGCTGTAAGCAATTGTGGGAAAACCAAGCAAAGAGTGGTAAACCACATCTGCCAGGCATCTGTGGCACCACACATGGTGTTATTATCTGTTCTCCATTTAGACTCTGATCCTTTGATCTCTGCTCACAGTGGAGGGAAGCAAAGCGCCTCTTCTGGAAAGCCACAATGGAAAGGGACGATCCACTCACAGCCCATCTGCAACTTTTATTTTTGTTTATAGAATAATGCATGTGAGTATGTAGTGTATGTGTGTGGGAAGGTGAATGTACACATATGTGTAGAGACCAGAGGTTGAGAGTCTTCCACTATTTTCCACCACCTTATCACTTGAGACAGGGCTCAAACCCAGAGATCACTGGTTGGCTAAGTTCATTAGCCAGGGAGCCCTGGCAATTTTCCTGTCTCTCCTGTGACCTTGTTCACTTTCTACCTGAGTGCTGGGGAATCTAAACTCAGGTCTTCATACTTCTGCAATGGGCACATTACCAGCTGAGCCATCCCAGAGACTGATGAACTTTTCTTTAAGGAGTCTTTTGGAGACTGGGAACACAGCAAGCATGTGGCTACTGGAAATAGAGCATCCAGTGCTCACTTGGCATTGCAACATTGAGTTGTCCCTTAAAATAGAGCAGAACATGATGTGTCTCCAGAAAAGTACAACTGCCTACAACTTGCTTGACTTTAACAGTGATGTCTTGCTAGAGGGGTTCAATTTTAAGAAGTGGCAGCTACAATTCAAAGAAGGCATTGATGGATGTCTGTGGAGAGGCTTGGCCAGCTGTAGCCCAGATGGTGAGAAAGGCTTTGTCTATAGAAAGCCATAAAGATCCAGGCAAATGGAAGACATTTGTGTTGGCATGGAGATGAATGGTTTGAGAAGACTAGCAGGGGAAAGGAGAAATGATGGTTATATTCTTCAAGCATCTGCTTATTTTATAGAGTCATTAATTAGCACTGAAAATGCAAAGTGAGTCATTGCCTTGTGTGTGTGTGTTGCATGTGTGTGTTGTGTATGTAGGTTTGTGTGTACAGAGACTTTATATTAAGATGTTATTCTCTATCATTCTCCACATAGTTCCCTTGACACAGGGTTTCTCTCTGACCTAATCATTTATGTAGCAATACCGAGCTAGCCCTTCTGCTGTCTCTACCATCTACAGCACTGTGTAGCCATGTGGCCACACCTAGCTTATATACAGGGGTGCTAGGATCAGAACTCATGTCTTCATGCTTGTAAGCAAGTGCTTATACTTACTGAGCCAAGTCACCAGCCCCCCAAAATTAACCATGAATTTTTTTTTTCTACTGGATGGGACAGAGAGAAAGAGAGGGAAAACAACAGCAACCATCAAAACAGTTTTTCTCTGTGTTCCCTACATCCTTTATTGTAACCTGAAGATGGCATCCTTCTCATACTGATCATCAGTGTGCTTGGGGATCAGCTTTGAAGTAACCACATGACTAAGTTGGCCAAGGGTGACTTCTTTTCCTCTCTTCAAAACCGAATTTCAAAGCCTGCCATGAAAGAAATATTTGTAAGCTGACTTTCCTCTCTGAAACTGTTTCATTTGATTGTGCATATCTTAGCCCTCTATGATTGAATATCCTCTATGATGGAGAATACTTTCAGGTAGGATGGGAAGGGACCAGAAAAACAAACCCAGTGTCTCCAGACTGATACGTCTCAGAATTCCCTGGCTGTACATTCACTGCCTTAATCTCTGCCTCCACCATCAGAAAATTGCAACATCTCAGATGCAAGATGTGCCAGGGAGGACCATCTCAGATTTACTATAATGGGAAACTTGTTGCTGCTTAAAATTCAAATGCCAAGATGTTTATCTGCCAGAATACCCTTTTTCTTTTTCTTTTTTCTTTTTTATTAGATATTTACTTTATTTACATTTCAAATGTTGTCCCCTTTCCTGCTTTCCCCTCCAAAAACCCCCTATTACCCCCCCCCCTGTTCACCAACCCACTCACACCTGCTTCCTGGACCTGGCATTCCCCTACAATGGGGCATAGAACCTTCACAGGACCAAGGGCTTCTCCTCCCATTGATGACCAACTAGGCCATCCTCTGCTACATGCAGCTGGAGCCATGAGTCACTCCATGTATACTCTTTGGCTGGTGATTTAGTCCCTGGGAACTCTGGGGGATACTGGTTAGTTCATATTGTTGTTCCTTCTATGGGGCTGCAAGCCCCTTCAGCTCCTTGGGTCTTTTCTCTAGTTCCTTCATTGGGGACCCTATGCTCAGTCCAATGGTAGGCTGCGAGGATCCACCTCTGTATTTTTCAGGCACTGGTGAAGCCTCTCAGGAGACAGCTATATCAGGCTTCTGTCAGTTAGCACTTGTTGGCATCTACAAAAGTGTCTGGGTTTGGTGACTGTATATAGGATGGATCCCCACGTGGGGCAGTCTCTGGATGGTCATTCCTTCAGTCTCTGCTTCACACTTTGTCTCTGTAACTCCTTCCATGGGTATTTTGTTCTTCCTTCTAAGAAGGATCAAATACCCTTTTATTAGTGGACTGTTCCCTCAGACTCTGTTCCATCTTCATCCCTGCACATCTTGTAGGCAAGACAAATTTTGAGTTGAAGGTTTTTTGTGGGTGGATTGATGTCCTGTTTCCTCCTCTGGAAGTCCTGCCTGAGTATGGGAGGTGGACACTTTCATCTCTATGTCCCCCTCTTGTAGAGTCATCCCCCATAGACTTTTCATATACTCTCCCATTCCAGACCTCCAGCTAATCCCAGGGGTGCTGGAAATCATCCAGTAAACTTGGTGGATATCATCTATTTCCATTCTTCCTCCCAGTTCTCTTCTCTCCCTTCTCTCCCTACATCTGAACACCATCCCCATCCCCTCCTCACCCCATCTCCTACACAGTTTCTTCTCTCCATCAACTAGGTGACTATTTAGTGTTACCTTCTGAATGATAGTCATACATCCTCCCCGTGGGAACTCATTACCTGGTTATTTTGGGTCTGTGGGTTTGTAGTACAGCTACACATTCTCTTTATCTCTTTGTCAGTTGAGGGATCTCTAGGTTGTTTCCAGTTTCTGGCTATTATGAATAAAACTGCTATGAACGTAAGTGAATTTTTAATTCACATAATTCCCATTTGTCACATTTGGGTGTTATTTACTGTGTAAATCAAATCATTTCCAGAAAGTTCTTGTCTATACCTATATCTTGAAATTCTTCCCACTAATAGTTTCAAATTTTCATGACTTTGATCCATTTTGTGTTGATTTTTATTCTACAAAGGGGCTTTTAAAAATACAATAGCTTTAGAGAGTAGCTGCAGACTTTGGAGGGAGTTGTTTGCTGAGAAGAATCACCAAATGTGAAATATGTTGTCCACTATCTATTGCTTCATAGTAAGCTAGCGTGCTTTTGCAGTCTTAAACAACAAAGCTGCACTAATCAATTCTAGAGGTCTGAAGCTGAGAGGCACTCTCTGCCCTGATGTTCTTCCTCAACAGGATAGGACATATTTTGAGGTGTTTTAATACCAACTGCAAGAATGATACCACCTTTTTTTGTATCTTCAGAGATAGGAAAGGGGACCACTTGTATTTCACTTTGCAGAGTTAGGAAAGTCAAAGATTGAAGCCACTTGATTAATGGTTATGGCTTAGTTCAAGGAGGACTTTTATAGCCAGAGTTTTGATACTTATTTAGAAATAAAGGAGAAGAAGAGATGCTTCAGAGGGGTACTTTGTGCAGCGGACTGTGGATAATAGAGAATGTTACAGCTGACCAAAGTACAGGGAACAAGTGTCTGCCTAATGTTCAGTCATAAATGGGACATCTATGTTGCACCATCTTGCCCAAGACTCAGAGACCATCAAGGAAGAGGGAGTGGTAAGATTGTAAGAGCCAGAGGAAGAAACAGTATCTTCTGGGCATGACAAGGACTGCATATTTCAGGAACTCACAGTGCCTGTGGCTACCTGCACATGACCCACACAAGATCAAGCTAGTCATCACGTCAGCATGAAGTAGGGAGAGCCACGTGAGCCCCACTCATAGCTGAGGAGCTACTGACAGTTGATGGCTGCTAGGGGAAGGAGGCTCAGTTTTCTTTAGGGGTGTGATCCCTGGCAGGTTGACACTATATAGTGTCCCAGAAATACACCCCAAGACATTTGGGGGACAGTGTCACTTGAAGTAGCAAGTAGTTAGAAGACTAGAATGCTCTTTGCATGGGTTTAATAGGAATGTTAACATCATCCCTGCTTGGGTGATACTAGTGCACATCCATATCTGCCCACTATCTGCAGCTGACTTGCTGGGTCATCTTCACCAAGTGTGAGCTGAGCCTTTACTGTCTCACCTGCACATGTTGCGAAAACACTGTGTGGATATAAACTTCAAAGGCTTACACACATAAAGTTCAGCATAGTATTAGCTAGAACATTAGACTTAGAACTTAGCATTATCCACAAATAAACCCTCACACCCTTCTCTATGCTGTTTGTGAGTGCAGAGTCTTGGGATGATCCTTTCTCTGCTGGTTAATAAGAGCTTAACAGGAATTCAGATTAATTTTTTAAAATTAATTTTTGAGAATATTATACATGCATTCAACATATTTGACCATATTCCCTTACCCATCTCCCCTCTTTCCTTTCTCTTCTCTTCTTTCCCCTCTCCAGTTTCTGCCCCCCACTTCGTCTGAATGCCTCCTATGTGTTTCGCTCAATTTCATGCCTTCTTGTTTTCATATAACCCACAGAATCCAATGAAGGCATGCTGCACATAAAGACATGACTATGGAGCCATCCCCTGGAACTTGGTCAACTGGCCAGGACCACACCCTTAAAAAAACTGAGCCTCCTTCCCCTAGCAGCCATCAACTGTCAGTAGCTCCTCAGCTATGAGTGGGGCTCACGTGGCTTTCCCTGCTTCATGCTGACGTGATGACTAGCTCGATCTTGTGTGGGTCATGTGCAGGTAGCCACAGGCACTGTGAGTTCCCGAGATATGCAGTCCTTGTTATATCCAGAAGACACTTTCTTCCTCAATCTCTGGCTCTTATAAACCTCTCTCTTCCTTGGTAGTCTCTGAGTCTTGGGTAAGATGGTGCAACAGAGGTGTCCAATTTATGACTGAATATTTGGCAGACACTTGTTCCCTGTACTTTGGTCAGATGTAACGTTCTCTATTATCCACAGTCCACTGCACAAAAATCTTCTCTGATGTAGGTTGAGAGGATTTCACATTCTGATGGCTTATTGTGTCAGAGACATAGGTTGTATGGAAAACCGTGTTCTGTTTTACATAGTGCTTTATGTTTATTGGCTATTTTTGTTCTTTTAAGAGCCATGTGTCTATTCCAACTAGCCCATAAATAAACCAAATTGGTACAAGTCAAGTTATGTTTTAAACTCATATAAATTGAGTATTTCCAGGGAAACTATGTTAACTTTATCATTTCTACTTCTAAAGAAAGGGCTGCTCCAATTCATTTGGCTCAGATCTGTGACATAATATGATTATATAGTGGCTAATACATAAAGACTGTGTCACAGAGCAATAGGTGAGAGGGGGCAATGTTACAAACCTCATAGTTTTGAACAGTCAACTGCTTTACTGAAGTTTGAGGTCTGAGACTGCAGAGCCCCACAGGTCACACAGAACATGTAGCTTGTATATTGTATACTTTTCTAAATGGTTGACTCTTGTGTCTTGTGATGATGAAGAGACGTTTCTTATTTGGTAATTTAAAGTTTAGTTTTTACATGATTTTAAACTTTGCTTAAATCTATTGTTTCTGTGGATTATTTCTTTTTCTTCTCTTCATTACCATAACTCTAAGGATACTCACGCCAGGATGACACCTGGCCAAATATCACCTTTGATCTGATGATACAGGTTCAATCTTCTTTCACCTTCTCTTTATCTCTTCTCCCCTTTGTTCCCTCACTTCCTCTTTTCTTTCCCTTCCTTCTTTCCTCCTTGCTTCCTCGTTTTTCTCTTTTTCTTCCTCCTTCCCTTCCTCTCCCTTGCCTTCCCTTTCTTTTTTTCCATTTCTTCTTTTCTTTTCACTGTAGATATGTACATCCTAGTGAGATTCCACTGGAGAAAACAAATCTTTCCTTTTCTTATGAACATAAATTGCAGATAGATTTTAAAAATTGGAGGCAATTTCCACTTTCCCTTCACAAGCGGAGACCCTATCTACAGAACCTTCGCCTATGGCCACAGTCTGTGAGTTTGTATGTACATCAGTCCTGCTGTGTTTGGAAGATATTGTTAGGGAAGGTAAAATTTTTTAGGGCATATTAGGTCTGTGTTTTACTGTATATTTTTTTTCCTTTCCTTTCTTTTTTTTTTTTTGTCTACAATTTATTTTATTTTATTTATTTACATTCCAGTCATAACCCCCCTTCGGCCCCTCCTCCCACAGTTCCTCATCCCATTCCTCCTCCCCCTTGCCTCCCGTAGGGTGCTTCCCCACACCAGGATTCTCCCTTCACTAGGGCCTCAAGTCTCTCAAGGATTAAGTGCATCTTCTTCCACTGAGGCCAGACCAGGCAGATCTCTGCTACATATGTGTCGGGGCCTTGAGCCTGTGTATGCTCCTGGTTGGTGACTCAGTCTCTGGAAGCTCCGTGGGCTCTGGGTTACTTGAGACTGCTGGTCTTCCTTGGGTTCGCTCTCCTTTTCAGTTTCTTCAATCATTCCCCTAATTCAAGCATAGGGGTCCCTAACTTCAGTCCAATGGTTGG
This sequence comes from Mus musculus, assembly GCF_000001635.26. NCBI lineage: Eukaryota > Metazoa > Chordata > Mammalia > Rodentia > Muridae > Mus > Mus musculus. The sequence goes on along the minus strand of NC_000085.6, from coordinate 12,407,794 downwards.
GTGTAAGTATTTGCTTCTGTCTCAGGCAGCTGCTGATAGGGCCTTTCAGAGGAAGGCCATGCCAGGCTGCTATCTGTAAGTTCAGGATAGCATAGTAGTGTCGGGCCTTTCTCCACATCCTCGATAGTATCTGCTGTCACCTGAGTTTTAGATCTTAGCCATTTGATTGGTGTGAGGTGGAATCTCAGGATCATTTTGATTTGCATCCCCTGATGACTAAGGACTTTCAACATGTTTTAAGTGCTTCACAGCCAATCGAGATTCTTCTGTTGTGAGTTCTGATTAGCTCTGTACCCCATTTTCAATTGGGTTATTTGGGTTTTTGGAGGTTAACTTCTTGATTTCTTTATATATTTCGGATATTAGCCCTCTGTCAGATGTAGGGTTAGTGGAGGACTTTTCCCCAATCTGTAGGCTGCTGATTTGCCCTACTGACGATGTCTTTTGCCTTACAGAAGCTTTTAAGTTTTTTGAGGTCCTATTTATCAATTGTTGATCTTAGAGCCTGAGCTTTTGGTGGTCTGTTCAGGATATTTCCACCTTTGCCAATGAGTTCGAGGTTCTTTCCCACTTTCTCTTCTAGATTCAGTGTATCTAGTTTTATGCTGAGGTCCTTCATCCACTTGGACTTGAGCTCTGTGCAAGGTGATAAATATGGATGTATTTTCATTCTACATATGAACTGCCAGTTATACCAGCTTTGTTAAAGATTTTTTTTCTTTTTTCCACTGTATGTTTTTGGCTTCTTTGTCAAAGATCAAGTGTCCATAGGTGTATGGGTTTATTTCTGGGTCTTCGATTCTATTCCATTGATCAACTTGTCTGTCTCTGTACCAATACCATGTGGTTTTTGTCACTATTGCTTTGTATACAGCTTGAGGTCAGGGATGGTGATTCCCCCAGAAGTTCTTTTATTGTTGAAAACTATTTTTGTTATCCTGGGGGGTTTTGTGTTTCCATATCAAGTTGAGAACTGCTCTTTCCATGTCTGTGAAGAATTGTGTTGGAATTTTTATGGAGATTACTATGAAACTGTACATTGCTTTTGGTAAAATGTTCTTGTCATACAGATCTTTCTCTTGCTTAGTAAGAGTCACAGCAAGATATTTTATACTATTTGTGGCTATTGTGAAGAATATTGTTTCCCTGATTTCTTTATTTGCCTGTTTATCATTTATATAAAGGAAGGTTACTGGTTTGAGTTAATTTTATATCTTGCCAATTTGGTGAAATTGTTTATCAGCTGTAGGAGTTCTTTGGTGGAATTTTGGTGTTTGCTTATGTATACTATCATATCATATGCCAATAGCTATACTTTGATTTCTTCCTTTTCCGAGTTGCATCCCCTTGATATCCTGTTGTCTAATTCCTCTAGCTAGAACTTCGAGTACTATATTGAGTAGATAGGTAGAGAGTGGGCAACCTTGTCTTGCCCCATATTTTAGTGGGATTGCTTCTAGTTTCTCTATATTTATTTGGATATTGGCTGTTGGTTTGATATATATTGCTCTTATTATGTTTAAGAATTTGCTATGAATTCTTGGTGTCTCCTGGACTTTTAACATGAAGGGATGTTATATTTTATCAAAGGCTTTTTCAGCATCTTATAAGATGATCATATGGTTTTTTTTCCTTGAGTTTGTTTATATAGTGTATTGCATTGATGAATTTTCTTTTATAAAACCATCTCTGTGTTCCTAGGATGAAGCCTACTTGATCATAGTGAATGATAATTTTTTCATGTGTTCTCAGATTTGGTTTGCAAGAATTTTATTGAGTATTTTTGCATTGATTTTTAATAAGCAAGATTGGTCTGAAGTTCACTTTCTTTGGTGAGTCTTTGGTTTAGGTATCAATGTAACTGTGGCTTCATAGAACACATTAGGTAGTATTCCTTCTCTTTCTATTTTGAGGAATTTTTGAGGAGTGTTGGCATTAGCTTTTCTTTGAAGGTCTAGTAGAATTCTGCACTAAAACCATCTGGCCCTGAGCTTTTTTTGGTTGGAAGGTTTTTGATGACTATTTCCTTAAGGGTTATAGGACTGTTTAGATAGGTTACCTGAGTCTTATTTCTCTTTCATTATTACATTTAAAAAATCATTTTATTCATTTACATTTCAAGTGATATCCCCCTTCCTGGTTACCCCTCCATAACCCTTCCCATCTATCCCTCTCTCCCCCTCCCCTCTGTTCCTCTATCCATTCACCCATCCCCACCTCACCACTCTAGAATCCCTCTATGTTGGGGCATCAAGCCTCCACAGAGCCAAGGGCCTCACCTCCCATTGATGTCAGATAAGGCCATCTTCTGCTACATTTGTATCTGGAGCCATGGATTCCTCTTTGGTTGGTGGTTTAGTCCCTGGGAGCTCTGGGTGGCCCAATTAGTTGATTTAGTTCTTCCTATGCGGTTGCAATCCCCTTCAGCTCCTTCATTCCTCCCCATAGCTCTTCCATTGAGGTCCCTGGGCTCAGTCTAGTGGTTGGCTCTGAGTGTCTGCATCTGTCTTGGTCTGGTGCTCATAGAACCTGTCAGGGAAGAGCCATACCTGGCTCCTGTCAGCAAGGGCTTCTTAGTATCACTAACAATGTGGGGGTTTGGTGTCTGCAGATAGGATGGATCCCTAGGTGGGGTGAGGTTACCTAATCTTGATTTAACTTTGTTACATGGTATATGTCTAGAAAATCAACCCTTTAATCTAGATTTTCCAGTTTTGTAGAGTATAGGCTTTTGCAGTAGGTTCTGATATATATATATATATAATTATATAATATATAATATATATATAATATATAATATAATATATATTAATATAATATATATTAAATATATATATTTGATATTAAATATATATATATATATATTTGATATATAAATATATATATATATATTTAAATTTCCTCAGGTTCTGTTGTTATGTTTCCCTTTTCATTTCTTGTTTTGTTAATTTGAATATTGTTTAGTTTCTTTTGTTTTCTTGGGTGTAATCACCCTCCTTGTGTTGAAGGGTGATTTCACTCCAGCATCTTCTATAAGGCTGGATTAGTATAAAGATATTGTTTAAATTTGGTTTTGTTGTGGAATATCTTGGTTTCTTCACCTATGATAATTGAGAGTTTTGCTGTGTATTGTAACCTGGACTTGGATTTGTGTTCTTTTAAGGTCTAGATGACATCTGATCAGGATCTTTTGGCTTTTAGAATATCTGTTGAGATTTCTGACATAATTCTGATCGATCTGCCTTTATATGTTACTTGGCCTTTTTGCCTTAAAGCTTTTTAAAATTCTTTTTTCTTCTGTGTATGTAGTGTTTTGATTACGTGATGAGAGGATTTTCTTTTCTAATCAAATCCATTTGGTGTTCTGTAGGCTTCTTGTACATTTAATAGCCATTTCTTTCTTTAGGTTAGGGAAGTTTTTTATGATTGTGTTGGAGAGGTTTACTAACCCTTTGAGTTGGGATTCTTCATCCTCATCTATTCTTATTATTCTTAGGTTTAATCTTTTTATTGCGTCTTGAATTTCCTGGATATTTGGGGTTAGGATCTTTTTACACTTTGTGTTTTCTTTGACTGATGTGTCAATGTTTTCTATGGTATCTTCAACACCTGAGATTCTCTCTTCTATATGTTGTATTCTGTATTCTTGTATTCTTCTATCTCTTCTATCTCTTGTATTCTGCTGGTGATACTTGCATCTGTAGCTTCCGATCCCTTTCATAAGTTGTTCGTCTCCATGGTTGCCTCCCTTTGTGTTTTCTTTATCGTTTCTGTTTCCATTTGTAGTTCTTGGACTGTTTTGTTTAATTCCTTCACCTGCTTGATTGTATTTTCCTGTATTTCTTTAAGTGAGTTCTTTCTGTCCTCCTTAAAGGCCTCTATTATCTTCATGAGATGGAATTCTAGGCTATTACCTGTTTTTTATGTGTGTTATGGTAGCCAGGGATTGCTGTGGTGGGAGAACTGGGTTCTCATGGTGCCAAATTGCATTAGATTCTGTTGCTTATGATCTTCCACTTGCCTCTGGCCATCTGATTCACTCTGGTATTAACTGTCCTGGGTGTCTCTGGCTGGAACTGGCCTCCTTGGAGGTAGGTAGAGCTTTGTGGCCTGAGTAAGAGCTGGTCTCCTTGGAGGCAGGCAGTGTTGTCTCTAGTTAGTGTGGGCCTCCTGTGTCTCTGGATACTGTGGACCTTCTGTGCCCTTGGTTATTGTGGACTCCCTGGGAGGCTTGCAGGCTGTAGCATTTGGGCAGGTTTTGGTTGGTCTGCTGATCTGGCCTGGGTGAGGAAGTGGACTGGAAGGAAGGTGGAGCTCAGGGGGTGGGAGATGGGGTTACGGTCTGCATCAGCTGGCTATATGGATGTCCCAGCTGGCATAGGTATTTGGGCAAAATTCTCATCTGTGTCCTTGGTCACTGCTTACTGTATACTTTCAACTGCCTTGTTCTCTTTAATTGTAATTTCAGTACCTAAAGGGTTTTATTAACTTTTTAAAATTTCATAAATGAGTAGCACTGAATTTATATAATTTCCACTCAATTCTCTTTCCATTTTGTTCCCTTGCCCCCCCCAACACCTTCTAAAATCATGACATCTTCTTTACTTATCATTACTATATATAAAATATTAACAGATAGTAGCCTGCTAAGTCCATTAATGTTGCTTATATGTATATGCGTTTAGGTAGGACTGCTTGGAATTAAACAACCTATCAGGGGCTTGTATATAGATAAGACTTTTTTTCTCTTTGAGCTGCCATTAGGGATGGGGCCTTGAGACACTACCTCACTGCTGAGATAAATTGTAATTAATTTATGATGTAAATGTATTAATTGACAACTCATTGTCAGTTGTTCTCGAAACCTACGATTACCAGTTGTAGGTTCTTGTAATGGCCTCTCTTCACTATGCAAAGAAGCTTCTTTGACAGGGGGAGGGAAGCACACTTTTCTGTAGAAGTAAGGAGGAATTTTAGAATGCAGTTAGAAATTAACCTATGCTGGCGTGGGAAGTGGCAATAGTAGGCTCTCTTCTCCCATCAGTTGCCCAACACCCATGGGCAATTGGGTGGGTTTACTGTATCATTCATGACTTCTCTTTTACTGACTGGACCTTCCATCCAATTAAATGGCTGTTGGCTACTCCCAAGATTTAAGTGAACCCTATTGAGGATAACTTACTGTGCTGATCAGTGTTGTGGTTTGTAGGCTTTTCAGCTGGCTAGGGTAGTGATTATAATTTTCATTACTCCTACAGATACTATAAAAGCTCGTCCTTGGAGAAGAGGTTTTTTGTCCATTACAATTCAGTTTCTCTAACTCCTGAATCTCAAGTAATTGTTGTCTTCAGCAATAGGGTCTTACTTTCAAATTCCGAGAGGAAATCAAGGACAACAGAAATATATTATACTATTTTGGGAGTCTTCTGAACTTCCCTAATCAATAACTCCAAGAAGGGTTTTCTATGTCCAGCACTGAAGGCTTTGCTAGATAGTCTATGGCTTTTGAAGTTAACATTATTAGTGGTGTAACTTCATTTAAAATACATGTAATTTAAGTCAATATAAAATTATATTTCCATATAGCTTGTGTCAAACACCCTTGGTGTTATTTATTCTTCTTTCTCCCTCTGGATCATTTGTGGGGCTGTAAAAAGCAGCCTGTTTTGGTTGAATGAGGCTTGCCCCAGAGACCCGGTAGAAAACTACAAGGGACAGAACAGCAAGCCATGTTCTCAGAGGCAGGTGCCTGACACCACAGAGCCCCCAACTCCATAATTCTGTGACTATCAGTCACGCCCACAGCCCTACAATAATTCTTCCCTTCTGGCAGTTAAAGTCTTGCAATTCTGTTTGTATGGTCAAGTTTCTACCTTGAAATTCCTGGCTATGGGCATTTGGCTCTGCATATTGTATATTGTATTTCTTTTTGCTATGAGATGTTTCTTTTCTTTAACACAGTCTGTAGGGTGTCTGGGTTTTTTAGGAAGGTGATCTTTCAGACCAATTGAGTCATGTTCTGGCTTGGTCTGAAACCCTTCACTATCCAGGCTATCTACACAGTATATTCACCCAAGTAATCTATAGCTCTGTTATGCCTCCCTCACTTCTGTTCAATAAAATCCAGTTTGGTCCTTGATTACTCCCTTGCTTTCCAATTTTTCTTCATCTGAGTCTAGATTATGCCACATTTTCACAAAGTGAGAGGACAAATTGTAAAGGAATTTTAATCCAGCAACATGGCTGCTCTGGCAAGAGATCACATCCAAAGAACTTCTAGGTGTGATCAGGCTAGATGACACACCTTTAATTCTTATAGCTGGAATACAGACATGCTCTTAGTATACACCTTTAATAGGAAACAATGAAGGTAAAGTTAGTTTGTACAAGGAAGCAGCCATTTTTTAATGTGACATCTAACTGAGGGGCTGGCAAAGTGATGAATCAGAGAAATATAAATGAATGAGTCAGAGATAGGACATGCCCAACTCTCATAACAGACAGGAAAGAGGTAACTTAACAGCAGTCAGGAGTGGAGGGCAGTTCAGTGAGTGCAGTTCAGCTGAGTTCAGTTCAGTGCAGTGCAGTTCTGTGCACTTCAGTTAAATGCAGTTAAGTTTTGTTACTTTTGTGTAGTTCTAGCAGTTCTGTTCAGCTCATGCAGTCAGTGCAGTTCATTTTGTGAAATTCAGAGGCAGTTTTTCTAAGCAAATCAATTCAGTGAGAAGCTGAGGGAAGCCAGTTTGAATCTGTCAGCTTGGATTGGAATTTTGAGTCAGAACAGCTGAGTTGAACCAACCAGCCAGAATTCAGAAAGAACTAGAAAGGGTGAGCTTTTTCATCAGTAAGTCTCTGAGATGACTGGGAGAAAAGGAAGAAGTGGAGATACAGCCAGCTGACATGGTGGTGAAGAAATTCCATCTAGTGAATAAAAGTTTCTATTACAACACATAATACATATATGATGACTTTATTTCAATTCCAGTACTTCTATAATTCTAGGTATGAGGGTCATATTTACATAGATGAATATATACACATACTACCAGTTGAAGGAATCCATAGTAAACTTCATTTATTCTCTTAACTAGATTTTTATTTCCTCTTTATTTTAAATTCTAAATTTATTTATTATTAATTATCATAATTATCATTATCTGCTTGAATATATGTGTGTGAGTGTGTGGGTGTTATGCATGGGTGAATGCAGGTATTTGCAGAGTCCAGAAGTAGGCAATGGATCCTCTGAAGCTAGAGTTACAGGCAGCATGAGTTACCTATGTGGCTGCTGAGAACTGAACTCAGGTACTCTGCAAGAGTAGTGCCCACTCTTAACCACTGAGCTATCTCTTTAGCACATAAATAAAGTTCATGTCTTCTTGGCCTTTACACATTTTGAGATTTGTATAATACAGTTTTCTTTAGGAGATTATTTAGGAGAACTATTTTTATTCTGGGCTTAGTCTGTTAGAAACCCTAAGAGATGGAGTTAGAGAGATGGTTCCATGGCTTAAAGCACTAACTTCTCCTGCAGAAGAACCACAGTTCCCAGCACCCCTGTCAGGCTGCTCACAACTGTCTGTAACTCCAGCTTCAGAGGATCCAACAGTCTCTTCTGTGTTTTACAGACACCTACATATAGGTGGCATCACACATACAAACACATAAATAAAAATCATAATATGCTTCTATAATAATATTAAGGCAGGATTTAACTGTGTTTTTGAGTGGTGTGTGTTTCAAGGTGCTTGCCACCCTATCAAATAGTGTTAGGGTACCTTGTGTGAAGGTATATCTTCATATATTCAATTGTTAATTCTCTACAGCAGAGAGCTAAATGTTGGCGTGGTCTTGGTATTGTTATTTATCGTATTTTGTAAATATTTGTTCTTCCTCACTTGCCTAAGGCAATCTAGGATTGTATCTGATTGGCTGTAATAGAGATCTGATGGTCAGGAAGTAGAAGGCAGAACTTCTGAACAGAGAGAGGGAGACTGGGCAAAAGGCAGAAGTGGGAGATTCAGCCAGCTGACATGAAGGTGAACAAATGGACCGGAGCAGAGGAGAGAGGCATTTTTTAGAGTTAAATAGATTCCTCCCATGTGGGAAAGCTATCTTCAGAGCTGTGTATGATCTTAAGATTGCTGTTTTTGCATTATGCAAATTTACATGCATGAAATTTCCATTTTTATTTGCTCAAAAATATACTTTAAGATATTTTCTGGAAATTACTCCACTCAGTTCCATTTGTTACTTTATAGAAGTTATGGTATATGAACTTTCTCTGGGAGATCTGAACAAATATTTTTTCACCCCAGGCAGAGTATATTAAAAGATCAAAGTATCAAATCCACTGAAGTCTAACTTAGTGAATCGATGAGTTTGATAAGGGCAGCTTATAGGATCGTGGGTAAGGATTATTTACAGAAGGACGAGTAACTATGAGCAGCCATAACACTGAAGAAAATGTGGCTTTCCCGCACAGTTCTCTCAATAAGCCCAGGTTTTCATTTATTGTTCTCCAGTCCTAGATATTCATGAGGCCCTCAGCTAACAAAGTCCAGTGTTCCTTATAACTCAGATTAGCCAGGCAGTCAGACACTCTCTTTCCTCATGTTGACACGTTATGTAGCCCTTGTCTCTGGAATTTTCCATCTATCTTCATGCTTTTGATCTTCAATGTTCTCTAAGAGCCTCTTTAATTTCCTGTTTAAAGTCTATCCCAATTCAAATACTTCAGAAGCAAATAATCTCTGATTATCATGGTTTCCTGTACCAGGTCATCTGCATGCTGTATCATGGACTTCCCACTTCTTCACATTAAAGATAGAACCCAGATGTCCCTCAACAGAGGAATGGATACAGAAAAATGTGGTATATTTACACAATGGAGTACTACTCAGCTATTAAAAAGAATGAAATTATGAAATTCCTAGGCAAATGGATGGACCTGAGGGTATCATCCTGAGCGAGGTAACCCAATCACAAAAGAACTCACATGATATGTACTCACTGATAAGTGGATATTAGCCCAGAAATTTAGAATACCCAAGTTACAAGTTGCAAAACACATGAAACTCAAGAAGAACTCAAAGAGTGGTCGCTTTGGCCCTTCTTAGAATTGGGAACAAAACACCCATGGAAGGAGGTACAGAGACAAAGTTTAGAGATGAGATGAAAGGATGGACCATCTAGAGACTGCCGCACCTGGGGATCCATCCCATAATCAGCCTCCAAACACAGACACCATCGCATACGCCAGCAAGATTTTGCTGAAAGGACCCTGATTGAACTGTCTCTTTTGAGGCTATGCTGGTGCCTGGCAAACACAGAAGTGAATGCTCACAATCAGCTATTGGATGCAACACAGGGCCTCCAATGGAGGAGCTAGAGAAAGTACCCAAGGAGCTAAAGGGGTCTGCAACCCTATAGGTGGAACAACAATACAAACTAACCAGTACCCCCAGAGCTCATGTCTCTAGCTGCAAATGTAGCAGAAGATAGCCTAGTCAGCCATCATTGGGAAGAGAGGCCCCTTAGTCTTGCAAACTTTATATGCCTCAGTACAGGGGAACACCAGGGCCAAGAAGTGGGAGTGGGTGGGTAGGGGAGTGCGGGGGCAGGGTATGGGGGACTTTTGGGATAGCATTTGAAATGTAAATGAAGATAATACCTAATAAAAACTATTAATAAAAAAGATTGAACTTGAAGGGTATCTTCAATTATTTCTCCCTCACCCTCTCCCTTTTATTCAGTTCTTCCTATGGGTTGCATGTTTTTCAACCTCAAGAGGGTATATTTATCACTGATCAAAACTGTATTCCTTTTCTCTTATATCTCCCAGCAAGAACTCATGAAGCCAACATCCTGATAGCATCTCTCTTTCTTCTGTCAATTCAGAGGCTACTGTGGATGACAGCATCTGCATGTCATTTTCTCATTGTAATTTTTTCTGTAAACAGGCAAGTTCTTTGTGAGGACACACATGGTTCAGCCATAGTTGTAAATATTATTTCCAAGAGCAAGGAAATGTAATTGATGCCACAGTCAACTTACAATCTCAACCTACACATACCACTTTCAGTGACTAGCCCACTAGTCATTTGAGAGGCATCCAAATATTCACCCCTTATCCTCAGATGGTGGATCTCATTCATCAAGAAGTCTCGCCACTTCATCCCACGTATAGAAAGATAGATACTCGGGAATTTCCTCCAGTGGATAGTCCACTTTCAAATAAATTGATCTTAGTTACATGTCTTCTCATTCATAGCATTGATAGTGTAACCACCACTGTAGTAAGGAATAATGACACATGGGGAAGGGTTTTCCTCCTGATCTGTTGTGACCTATGTTTGAGCATCAAGGATTGTATGAACATTTTCTGGGATACATGAACAAATATCCACTCACCCAGTGTGTAGCAGTTTCACAAGAGCTTGAAACATTGCATTCTACAGGAAAGTTCATTTACTACAGTAAGGAAACAAGTTCAAAATAGCTTTTGGAAGTCCCTGAAACCAATCCTAGTGAACTAGATTCACTAGGCCTGCCATTACCAAGAGTGTATGAGCAGTAAAGATGGCTAAAAGTCACTCTCAGAAAGCCCAGTCTTCTGGAAGAAACTGAGATCAGCTGAGATTCCTGAAAGTCCCAGACTAAGCCACCTGGAAAGGACACTTTTCAACCTGGTGAGCTACCTGCAGACTGCACAGTATACTCCAGGTTCTCAGATTTTGTGAATTGTAACCCACACTGGGGTGGGTGTTGGTGATACAACTCTCCTTGAGTCATTTCTGTTTCTGTAACTAACTCCCCGCCCACATTCCTGTAAGTGACCTCAGTAAAATTCATTGGTTCATCAAGCTGGACTTTGGTATGCATACTTTGGTCTGTCATTAATTTATTATAAATGTGTAGACATTTGTTCAGGTCTTCCTAGTAATGGTTTCATGCAATGTCATTCCAGATAGGACAGCAATGACAGAAACAAAGACATGATCCCATCCATATGTAGTGTAGTATCATTAAAATCATTTTGTTCATTCAGGCTATTTATGTATGGTTCTGAAAATAATTTTCCAAAACACAAGTTCTAGAACAAACACACCATTACATATTTTTTCTTTGACAGATAATTTGGATAAAAGTTTAGAATGACACTTTCTTCTGCATTCATGTCTTCATCAATCGGAACTTGCCTAAGCACCTTGTCATAGAGTTTCTGTTGTGATAAAACACCATCACCAAAAGTATCTTGGAGAGGAGAGTGTTTATTCAACTTACATCTTGTAGTCAGGCATGAAGGGAAGTTGTAGCTGGCATTTGCTACTTTGTGGGTTCTTCTTTTTCTTAACCTTTATCCTCCCGGTTTCACCCCTAACACTAGAAGGGAGAGAAAAAAGGATAGAGGAGGGAAATGCCTGAATCTAATTTTTTTCCCCAACTGTTCTTCCCAGTTTCCAGCCCAGCCCCTTTAAATGTATCTCCTGGCCAAAAAAAAAAAAAAAAAAAAAAAAAGTTTCTCCCAACCCCAAAGTTTGCTTAAATAGCCCCTTCTCCCAGTTTTTCCAACACTATCAACTCCTCACTATAACAACTGTTCTATTATATCTGTTCAGCTCAGCTTTTCCTGGCTCAAATGTCTCCAAACTATATCTTTTGCACCAACTGCCTTCTCTGACTCTGCTAGCCCTACCCCATGGCCCTGCCAGTCTCATCTGACTTTTACTATATCCTATTCTGTTTCCAGAAATCCAAGAGGCAACCAACATTGATGGTCATAGAGCCGAGCAGTTCTAACTTCTAAGAATTCTTAAAAAGCCGGTTGACTATAACTGGGGATCCTTTGAAGGGTCCAGTCAACAAAATAAATCACACTACAGGAAGTCAGGAAAAGAACTCAAAGTAGGAACATGGAACAGGAGCTGAAACAGAGGCCATGGCAGAGACTCTGTTCACTGTCTTGCTTCCCACAACTCAGTCTACATTTTTTTTGTAGCATTCAGGGCCACAAGCCTAGAGTTTGTAAAGCTCAAAGTCAGGTGAGTCCTCCCACATCAAGAATTAATTAAGAAAATGTCCTACAACTTTTTTAAAGGCTATCTGATAGACCCATTTTCTCAAATCCAGTTCTTTTCTCTGGCTCACTCTAGCTTGTGTCAAGATGATTTTTAAGAAAATCAAGCAGGACAGATCTCAAGAGCTTGGTCTCAGACCAGTAACGTCGTCATTATACTGCCTGAGATATGGTGACTGAGGAGCAGTGTTGGCCTTGTGTTTGGTACTATTTTCTTTGCCTTACGTATTTGAAGTTATGAAAAGAAAGAATAAGGGTTGAGGACTTAAGAACAAAAGATTGCTACTTCAAAGAAATTAGAAACTGCTCTGTGGTGCCACTTTGGTATAGGAGAGGAACCAATTTTAAGACTAAAAGAAGACAGGACACAGGATTCACATACCATAAGCCAGCCCTGGAATTTGATGGAGTAGCCTGCTTGCAACTCCACCACAGCATCAGAGTGTTTGAATCATATTACATGCCCTGCAGAATACAGAAACTTCCAATCAACAGACCTTTAACTAACAGTGGCACTGAGAAAAGCACTTATTTTTACATCTCTGAAGAGCATCTTTTATTTCCTTGTTCCTGAGACTATAAATCAGAGGATTCAACATGGGAATCACCACTGTATAGAACACGGAAGCCATCTTGTCATAACCCTGGGAACTGTTGGAGCTGGGGCGCATATAGACAAAGAGTCCTGATCCAAAAAAGAGGGTGACTGCTGTCAGGTGAGAGGCACAGGTATTGAATGCCTTGGACCTACCTTCTACTGAGCTGATATTCAGGATTGTGCCAATGATATAACCATAGGATATCAGGATAACAATGACAGATGCCACCCCAAAAATCACTGCTATTACAAATTTCAAGACTTGCAGGGGAAAGGTTTCAGAGCAGGAAAGAACTAATAGCTGAGGCAGGTCACAAAAGAAATGGTTTATAATATTTGGCCCACAGAAATGGAGCTGAAGTATAGCACACAGTTGAATCAATGAACCCAAGAGACCAGTACTATAGGCTCCAACCACCATGTGCACACAGAGTGACGGGGACATGATGGCTGTGTAGAGAAGAGGATTACAAATGGCAGCATACCGGTCATAAGCCATGGCTGCCAGAAGGCAGCATTCGGACAGACCCAGGCTTGAGAAGATGAAGTACTGCATGGTGCACCCAACAAAGGAGATAGATTTAGACTTCTGGAAGAATCCCGAGAGCATTTTAGGGGTTGTAGATGAAATGTAACAGAAATCTAAAAATGACAAATTGCTGAGGAAGAAGTACATAGGTGTGTGTAGGTAAGGGTCAATCCTAATCAAGATGATGAGGCCCAAGTTCCACACCACTGTGGAGAGATAACTTCCCAGGAAGATAACAAAGAGAACCAGCTTGAGCTTTGGAAAATCTGAGAATCCCACAAGGATGAACTTGGTGATGACTGTGCTATTCCTCCCTCCAGGCATCGTCTCGGAGCACTTTGAACCTGCAGATAGATGCTCGGATTAAAAATGACTATGTTAACATTATGGGCCTTCCTTGTTTTGCCTACAGTACAGGATGAAAAGTTATCCACAATCAAGCTAACTTTAACAAAATCAAGATATAAATATTATTCTGAATATTTCTAGAAAATCCTCTTCCTACCACTTCACAGTTTGAGTTACAGTCCTGCAGTTCTTCCCACACATAAAAACAGATGTTGCCAAATTCTTGTCTAAATGTTGATACTGATTTTCACTGGTATAAAGATTTCATGACAGTGTTTCATGTTATTTTATCATCACTATTGCATATACTTATTTAGAGTCAACCTTTGACAATCTTACAGGTTAAATTTATTTTATTGTTTTAAATTTGTATCTATTGATTGCCATCCTTTCCCAACTAGGTTTGTATATGAGACTTTCCATCAAATAAATAGTCTTAATTCACTCTTCCCTAAACTTGGCAATTATTTTTCAAGTTCATCACTCATTGTCAATATTAAGTGTGATCACAGTTTTAGTATACCCATCATTTTATTTCTATCAGTTCAACTCCACTTGATAATGATGGTCCTACCTTTGTGCTACACTGAAAAAAATTTATTTACACAATTCAATAAGACGATTCTCTACATTTCACTTAGTTTGAAAATTTTATATTTGCATTAATTTTTGGAAAAAATTTAGCACATTATAACACTATAAATCTGACATTATTTGGGGTTTTTAATTGATTGACACTCATCTACTACAATAAATTAAATTATTTGCCTAGCAATTAAAATGACCTTTATAATGAGATCAATTACAGAATCCCCATTTTACTCAATTTTTAATCCTAGTTCATGTGCCATCTGTTCTGTCCTAGGACATTTTATAACTATTTATGATAATATTTTATAGGTAAGCCATAGAGCATTGTAATGACTGACAAATATCCCTTCAGTTTTCAGAAATTACTTTGATGGTTCCCATGTCCATGTCTTCAGAAGATGTGTATAATGAGTGCATCAAAGGAAATAAAATTAGGATTACCCTGCATTTCATTTTTCATTAGTCTAGGAGAAATGACACATAAAAATTCTTTTATCTCAGTTGATAACTAACAGCACAAAAGAAGTAATACTAACTCTTAATAAATATTCATTACTGCTATACTTGATGAGAAGACCTGAGTTTAGTGACACCTGCTCTGGGTTCCCAAGGTCTGTCTCTGCATCACTTTGATACCTCTGGGGCTTTGGTTTCTCCATTTTCAAAATGAAATCACTCCAGCTGTTCTCTATATATCAAAGGGATGTTTCAAGTATGAAAACAATAATTGTGGTGGGAAATTATCCAGAAGGAGCTGTGGTCTGGTTCTCTAGAGCAATAGTAATGCGATTTTGGCAACCAAAGAAGAGGAATAATTAGCAACCTGCAAAAAGGAAATTATACTCACCCATGCCATTCATCTGTGTACATAATAAGGACACACCAAAGTCTAGGCTATATTCCTGCTGTAAAATTGACTTATGGGATGCCTATGTTTAAAACACCTTCAGTAAAACCAGAAATAGTTCAAGAATTATTAAAGAATTTTTCTTCAAGAAATTAGGTAAGTGACTTATTGGAAATATTAATTACTTTGGAATTTCCCAACTCTATTCTCAGGACATGTAAGTCCTGGAAACCCTGAAAATTGAATATTATTTTTAAATTACTAAGAAATGCAATCAGTGAAGATTTTTCTATCTTCCATATATTTAAGTGAATAGAACTTCTTAATGAACACATAAACACAATTTTAATCTCTCAAATGAACATTATATCTCTTTAGTTCACTGATGAGGAAAAGAAAATGAAATAAAAATATTTAGATGGCAACGCTGCTGGTAATACTGCTTTAGTAATAAGCAAGACTCCTTAATTAGAAAAAAAACCCAATAATTCATGCAGCTACTTTTACTTGATTTCCTGTTGTCCCTTCATGATGAAATCTACATTATGGAATGCCATAATAAATGTATTTCCTTCACTCTACTGCAGGTCAATGGGGTGGATCAAATGACCCAGTTGCAAGATAGCAATTTAATCACATGCAGTGTAAAAGGAATGACATCAGCTGAAATATAAACAGAGCACACTGAGATCAGATATAGGGAACTGGAGATGGCTCAGCAGTTAGGAAGGCTTGATGCTCTTGTGGAGGATCCAACTTTGGTTCCTAACCCACACCAGGTAGCTCCCAACGGCCAGTAATTCCAGCTCCAGGAGATATGACATCCTCTTCTGTCCTCTGTGCATACCTGCATGGACATGCGCATAAACTCACAGACACAAATAAAAAATAACGATATAAAATTTTCTTTTAAAATGATCTTTTCTTTTTAAAATGATCTTAAATGATTTAGCATTCTAAGTTTTCTTTTACTGTGGAAATTCATTGCAGACAAAATGTTTTCAGAGTCAAAAAAATAAAAAATTATATACAGTAATTTTTAGTAGTTTGAAAACTGGTATACAGCCAGTAAATTAATAGATAAATATCATTCATATACTTCTGAAGAAGTAATAAGCAACAATAATAAATTATTCATAGGATTACAGCCCAAGGGGTCAGTCCAAGGGACTAAGGGACCTAGTAGTGAAGGGACAAAGAGCCAGTCCCTTATTGTTTTTGTTTTCAATCCTTCTCTTTTAATATAATAAAATGTCATAATCTTCTGAATAAAATTTTATATCTTAGGAATTAGTTTGTTTTTGTTTCTTTAATATTAAAACACAAATTACATTTTTTAAATTTTATTTTATCAGATATTTTCTTTCTTTACATTTCAAATGCCATCCCGAAAGTTCCCTATACCCTCCCCCCAGCCCTGCTACCCTACCCACCCACTCCCACTTCTTGGCCCTGGCGTTCCCCTGTAAATCTTGATGTGGGAATCACAAAAAAATGTTTTCCTGTTGTGCATATAATATAATGTTTGTTGAAATCTAACATCTGCAAAGCACCAAATAAGACTACCATTTAGTAAACAGCAGAGGAAGACTAAATAAGCTCTTCAAATGGTTCCAGGAACAATCCATTATTACTTTTTAATATGTTTTGAGAAAGGAAGGTGAAGGAAATAGATAATTTAATATGAATAAGGAAAGGTCCAATGTATGAACTAAAGCTTATTTTTCTGTTCACTTTGGAAATCTTTTTTACTATGAATTTAGAGTTCTTTCTAAATTCATTGCACATGGGTCATTTTCTAATGCACTGAAAATCTCACTACTTGTACTTAAATTTTACGAGCTATTTTATTACACATTAGGTTATTGGTGTAATTTCAGGTAAGAAAATTAAAAAAAAAAGACATTTCAAGCCTGGTGGTGGTGCACACCTTTAATTCCAGGACTTTGGGGGCA
This sequence comes from Mus musculus, assembly GCF_000001635.26. Lineage (NCBI taxonomy): Eukaryota > Metazoa > Chordata > Mammalia > Rodentia > Muridae > Mus > Mus musculus. The sequence continues at coordinate 12,390,847 of NC_000085.6, read as the reverse complement.
GAGGCAGGTGAGTCATCACAAGGCCACCCTGGTCTTCAGAGTGAGTTACAGGACAACCAGTACAATACAGAGAAACCCTGTCTTGAAAAACAAAACCAAAAAAATAAAAACCCATCAACTAATATAATAAACATTATATCTGTTCTATACTGCTATGTTTAAACAATGACTCAAATATATTTGCTTAAAATATCAATGAGAGATTGGTGAGCTGGCTCAAGCAATAAAAGAACCTGCTGCCAAGCCTCAGGACCTGAATTTGATCCCCAGAACCCATATTGTGGGAAGAGAGAACTGATTCCTACAATTTGTCCTCTCAACTTCACACATGCCCTGCGGCACATGCATCCATGCATTATGCATGCACACACAATAAATAAGTCAGTTTTCGCTTCTCACGGGCCTCCTGGATGGCTGGATAGCTCACAAGCTGGCTGCATTCACACCTTTTCATGGCCATAGTCTACTGAGATGACTATATAGTCTGTCAGATGAAACTGGGTGCACTTGACAGAATATCACTCACATGTTTTAGAACTCACACTGCTATGACTGGGATAGCTAAGATTTCCCTCCACATAGCCTTTCTGTCTAGATTCTTCTAGACATAAGCTAAGACTCCAAAAAGCAAGACTCATTATCGTGTGCTCATGAAACTATTGAGTTTGCAATACTTTCTGATTGGCAAAATTGATTCGAATGAGTGATGAAAGAATCAGTAAGGAAGGGGAATCCTTCAAAGACATGCCAGGGAATGTGATTCCCTGATGTCCACTAATGCATTTCTGTAGCACATGCAGGTATAGCCTCAACTAAGTGAGTGCTGAGCCAACTTGAGACACTCATAAAAAAAAAAAATCAACATGGACAGTCCCCAAAGAATGATAGCCAAAGTTATCCTGTGGCCTTCACAGCCAGGTACATCTGCATACACATGTAGACACACACACACACACACACACACACACACACAGAGAGAGAGAGAGAGAGAGAGAGAGAGAGAGAGAGAGAGAGAGAGAGTTTTAAAATACTTAATGTGAAGCTGTTTAGCAAAACACTCAAGAAAATAGTCTATTTGGGAAGGAAAAAATCAGGTAAATTATAAATTTGGTACCTAATTTGGACTGATTTTAATTGCCAGATCATTCCAGGTTTTTAATTTAGGATTTATGATGCATTTTGAAGAGCCATGATAAATGTTATAAAGCATTTATTTGTGCACATGCACATATATGCCATTGTGCATTGCTGAGCTATAAATAACTTCTGTGAAGTGTATCATTCAATGGTTTTATAATGGTTGTGAGCACTATAGTGTATTTACACAGACCCCAATGGCATGGATGATTACTCTATTCTCTGTGGGGCCATGTGACTAAAACAACACAAGATTAAGTCAAGCCCTAAAGAAGACAATGCAATGTTGGTAAATTCAAGATGTATGAAGCTGCTACTTGGGTGGCACATACTGTTCACTGTAAACTGCTCTACGTAAGAAGAAGAGTAAATGCTAAAACAAAAAGACCCAGCATAGCACAAAGCACACAGCACAGCACAATACATAAACCAGCAGTATAACTATTCATTATTATGTAGCTAATACTCCACATCAGCATCGACTACACTGCTGGGCCAGTAGGTTGTTTACTACAGCATCACCACAGACATGGGTAATATAATATGTCTAATTACAATGTTCCAATGACTCATGGCATTCAGCCATAGGATCTTAAATTTCATTATAATATACATTCAGTTAGTTGTTTGCTGGCCATACTTTTATGTGATGGTTAATTTTATGTTCCTCTAAATTTATGTATGTGTTCCATTTAAAGTATGTCTGTTTCTTGATTATTATTATTATTATTTTTACAATTTATATACGAAAGTTTTCTCAATTCAACATTTTGTCTTAAAGTGGAGATAAATGTCATCAAAGTGCAATCCCTCTCATCAACTCTTCTTCCCATTTTAGAGCTAGAAATTGGAGATGATGGAGGGGATTGCCTGGAACAAAGGAGAACAAGCAACTGGCATCAGTGGGTGCTCACAAGTGTTAGGTTTTCTAAGAATGATAATCACTTACAGAGTAAGGGTCAGAAACCAATTAAGGCTTAAAGGGATATCTACACCCCTACAATAATAAAAGGCAACGGACTCTGAAGATGTGAGAACTAAGAGAATGCAGGAGACTAGGAGGAGAGAACAGGGTCTCACTGTGTAGCTCTGGTTGGCTTTGAACTCACAGAGGTCTCCCTTCCTCAGATTCCACCAATCTTGATATGGAATAACATCTTATGTCACCTGTTTCTTCTCCCAGCTGGCACACTCTGGGCTCTATGATGTTGGAAGCATACAGAACTGTATAGTCCTGGTGGTGAACAATAAGGAATGATCTTATATGGGAAAAAATAACATAGATAACTAAAATGTCAAACTTTCTCCTATTTTTTCAGTACTTGCACATGCTAGGCAAACGCTTAACAGTGAAATTCATGTCTAGAATTTTTGTTTTTACTTTTTATATTGACAGAGGATCTCACTAAGCTGACCGGGCTGGCCTTCAACTTGAGATCCTCCTTTTTCAGCTTCCTGAATATCTGAGGATATAGGTTTATGTCAGTAGGATTAAATCAAAACCCTTTTCTGAGGTAGAATTTATCTTTTACTCATTTAGCAAGCCACTCTCTATTGGGTCCTTATTTTGTGATGGGTGTAATGCCCAAAAATTTGCATATAATATCTGAGCTGATTTTACACAGTTCTATGAACACCTTTTACTGTAAGTTGTAGACGAGGAAGCTGAGACATTGGGTGTCTAAGTTATTACATATATTCTCGTAGCTGTTAAACAACAGTGGTTAGATCCAAAAAACTCCAATATTCTTTCTGTTAACAGTAAACTTAGCAAATAAAAATTCCAAAATAGTACACTGATTGCATTAAATTAATTAATTTTTAATCAGTGGCGCTCTTAATTAACACAGCTTTTTAAAATAATATTGAACAAAGGGGAGAGGGTGGTATTAAAAGACATAAAAGACATTATACCAATATGTGCAAAATAATTCCAAAATAATTCTTAATTCCACGTTTACTTAACTAACTACACATTTTGCTTCTCTAGTGAAGGGATAGATCATTCCCAGTAGAAAAGATACAATCTCTGAGCATATCTCAGTCGGGGGAGCAGGGGGAGCAGTTTAGAAATAAGTAGCTACTGGCAGGCATAGAGGCTATGAAAAATTGATAATCCTAAAACCGGGTTAAGTCATGAGCACTAATATCACTGGGCTGCCCAGGCTGACCTGTGCTGTCCTTATTCCTGTTGACTACAGTGCTCACTCAGATGTTTCTGAGGAAGGTGAGCTGTTAGTGGCTACTTGCTCTACAGTGTGAAAAACATCACAGCATGCACGACTCACCTCCTGATCTGGATGCTGCTCTAGACCCTGTGGAAGGACATTATACACCTTCTTCCCTTCTCTGAAGGAGCATTCCTACAGGAGGCTGTCTACTCCAAATTCTCTCTGTCCTGTATGTTTCTGGCCATCCATCCGTGATAAGAGAATTGCTTCCACTTGAGGTTCACTTAAATACCTCCTTAGACCCAGTGTGTAAAAACTATCACTAATTAACAGTCCAGGTAATTGTTCTCCAGTGTAATGGTGATGGGGAAAGTGAGTTTTCCCCTAGTAATTTTACTTCTACATGTGGATTCTCAATTCAGTAAAATGTTTTTTGAACAAGAGGTCACTAGAATAAAGATGTACCTCATATATCTTCTCCAAACTCTTATAGAGTGACTTTACCTTTTCTAATGCTTATGGGATGATGCGCTGTGTTTGTTTCATTCAGAATGTTATTAGGCATACTTAAATCATTCACATATATCATTATAAATATTAGTGTCCATGACTTAAAATGTTCTACTCTCAATTCACTTCAGTTAAATTATTTTTTCTCTACTGGACTAAACTAATCCTGGACTGAATGTGCAAATATTTCAACAAACAAAAAATTGAGCCATTATTCCAAATTTAAGTCTCTACACTTTTATTTCTACTCAACTTTAAAGTTTCAAAATACTAAGAAGTTTTTATTTTATTACTTTAATTTTTCATTTGCTTTAAGCATGATTCTTCACTGTTTAACAGGTCAGACAATTACTTATCTATTTTTCTTGGCTTGCCAGTTTTTGTTTTTGACAACTGCATGAGCAAGAAAATATACTTATACTTGTTTATATATTTTTATTAGATATTTTCTTCATTTAAATTTCAAATGCCATTCCCAAATCCCCCTATACCCTTCCCCCGCCCTGCTCCCCAACTCACCCACTCCAGCTTCCTGGCCCTGGCATTCCCCTGTACTGGGACATATGATCTTTACAAAACCAAGGGCCTCTCCTCCCATTGATGGCCATCCTCTGCTACATATGCAACTAGAGACACAGCTCTTGGGGGGGGTAGTGGTTAGTTCATATCGTTGTTACTTCTATAGGGTTGCAGACCCCTTTAGCTCCTTGGGTACTTTCTCTAGCTCCTTTATTAAGGGCTCTGTGTTCCATCCAATAGATGACTGTGAGCATCCACTTCTGTATTTGCCAGGCATTGGCATAGACTGACAAGAGAGAGCTATGTCAGGGTGCTGTCAGCAAAATCTTTCTGACATATGCAATAGTGCCTGTGTTTGGTGGTTGGCTTGCCAGTTTTAATTACTCAACCTATACTTTACTTTAACTTATGGTATAAAGAGATTATTTTTCTTATATACTGTGTTATTTATTCTAAAGCACAATGCTGTTTTTAATTTTCCCTAGTTCTATAAACACTATTTCCTGTAAGCTGTAGACGAGGAAGCGGAGACATTGGGAGTCTAAGTTATTACTTACATTCTCATGGCTGTTAAACAATAGTGAATAGATCCAGAAAACTCCAATATGCTTTCTGTTAACACTAGACTTAGCAAATAAAATTTCCAAAATAGTACACTGATTGCATTAAATCAATTCTTAATCAGTGAAGCTCTTGATTAACATAGCTGTTTTGTAGCTGTAAATTGTAGCTTCTTTCCCATAAATTATATATGAAGATCACCAGTCAATTTGGATTTAATGTAGTCTGTTTCTACTTTTCATGTGATAGGCAGGATTCAAGAATGTTGTATAGTTTACATATATTTAAAATTTTGCCTTTATTCATATTGTACTAAAATTACGTCTCTCTACATTATGTCTCTACTAGACTACCAGGTTCCTATGAAGGGTAACTACATAGTTAATATCTATCTATCTATCTATCTATCTATCTATCTATCTATCTATCTATCATCTATCTATCATCTATCTGTGATGGTTTGTATATGCTCAGCCCAGGGAGTGGCACTATTAGAAAGTGTGGCCTTGTTGGAGTAGGTGTGGCCCTGTGAGTATTGGCTTTAAGACCATATCCTAGCTGTCTGGAAGTCAGTATTCTGCTAGCAGCCTTCAGATGAAGATGTAGAATTCTCAGATCCTCCTGCACCATGCCTGCCTGGATGTTCCCATGTGCGCACCTTGGTGATAATGGACTGAATCTCTAAACCTGTAAGCCAACCCCAATTAAATGTTGTCCTTTTAGCAATTGCCTTTTTCATGGTATCTGTTCATAGCAGTAGAACCCTAACTAGGGCATTATATCTGGGCCCATTAAAAAGTGCCTACTAAATAGTACTTACGTCTTAAGACAGATTCTCAAATGTAGCCCAAGCTGGCCCAGTCTTGATATGTAGCTGAAGATGAACTTCAACTTCCAGTCTTCCTGCCTCAATATCCCAAGTGCTGAGATTACAAACATGTATACTTTATGTGATGTTGGGGATTGAACCCAGGACTTTATGCATGGTAAGCAATCACTCTATTAGATGAGCCATATCTGCAGCCCTGGATGTTGTGGACTTCTAGTCCTTGGTTGAAGATATAGTCTATCATTGCTTTATTAATCCTCTGTCACAGAGGCTACTGAAGTGTCTAAATGGATCAATCAAGGTACAAATTCCTGGGATGTTGAAAATTTCTAGATACTTTGGTTGACTCTTTTGATAGCTGTGTGGAGAAGAGAATCATTAGGACATACTCTGTGGCTGTAGCACCTGCACTTGTAGCTGCAGCAGCAATGAAACCGGCCCTAGACTGGCATCAGTATTAGGATACTGGTGCAGAATACTTTCACTAAAATGTTGTCCCATATGAATTGAGATCATTCTTCATCCTCAACATGTCAAGATGTTAGGTGTGTGAAGATCTCTGTTCACTGAAGAAGTGCCTCCCTTTATTGCCCTTTGCTCCTTTTCTTCTTGTCTTCCTTCTGTGTGGTGGCTACTCCAAATTCAGCCAATGATTCCAAGCAGTTCAAGCCAGAAACTTCACAATCCTAGAAAGAATGTCCATTCTTATTTCCATTTCATTTGTTTTAATCACAGTCTATGGATAGGCTGGAAACTTAGAATTTAATGTTGTATGAATCAGTCATTAGGTTGTGGCTCATTCTTGTCAAGTTGAGGCAATATAAGACATTTTTAAGGTCACATACTGAAGAGTGAAAAATGCAACTCATTTACTTATGTTTTGAATCTTCATCCCATCTCATGATAGAAACTTTACATAGTCATATTACTTCCTAAGATCTAAGGGTAAAGTCATTAACCCAAGATTTTAGTTCTCCCTAGTCTTGGATATCTAACTTCATGAGGATGTTTTGTTTGAGGCTTTGGTTTTCAGGGTTCATTATGTAACCCAGGATTGCTCTGAAACATCTTATAGTAGTAGCCCAGACTAGTTTCACATTCATGGAAATCCTCCTGACTCAGTATCACAAATTCTGGGATTCCAGCTGTGCACTACCACTCTGGCAGGATTTCCTGTCATTTGCTTCTGGGCAGTATATTTAAGCTATGGGGTTTGTGGAGTTCTGAAATGCTATTGGGGTGAGTCCCATCATTTATCTCTGTATTGTACAATCCTTTTCAAGACACACAGATTTTTTTTTTTCCCCACATGGCTCTTGGGACAGTATCTTTCCTTGACTTCTAACCTCAGTCCTTGGGCACCTGCTGAGCTGTCCTTGGTTCTGATCATCTTATCAGCTCTGATTCTGAACCCTCTTTCTGAGAAGTGGTCCTTTAATCTGCTCTCTCTCCCTTCTTGGCTTGTGAACTCTGATCCTCTCCATGCCACAGAAGACTCGGTGATTTTCCTAGGGTCTTTATCACACACTGATTTTCCTTGTTGTTGTGTGTGCTCTACTGCTGTCCTATTCATACATGTGGGGTAAAAGGAGGATACTAACAGCTGCATGGCATGCTCATACCCAATCAATGAGCCAAATGAGTTCCTGCTGATTTGTATTTTCTCAACAGCTTCTTCATCTTCCTCCAAATTATCCATGAATAACAGAAAGACTCGTAAACTAACATACCGACTTTACTGATTCACACCAGCTTGAGGCATTATCTATTCTATGGTGGTGAGGATCTCTATTTGGGTTTATTCAGTTTGACACATGTTGAGTCCTTTTTTGTCTCCCAATTGAGCCAACGAATTTGAACAATAACTGAAAGATGTTTCTCTTATTTTCTAGCTCTGCTGTAGTGACTTTTCCCATAGTATGAGAGACACTGGTTTCTGAGGTTCAAGATTTAAAAAAAAATTTTTTTTTCATGATTAAGCAAAGAAGCCCACTAAATTAAAGAGATTATAAAACACATTCATTGCGGCCATGGAGCACCTGGGGGAGCCATCTTGGGTCCTGGATCCCTCAGGGACTAGTCTGCACAGGTGAGTGTGTGGACTACAGAAGTGACACAGCTTCTGGGACAGGCAGAAGCGAAACACCTTTGGGCACAGACCCATTTTGGGCTCCAGACATCCGGGCACCTTTCCCGCCAGAGGAGAGGTGTCTGCCCTGCCCAGGAGACCTCTGCTGCAGAGCACATGGGAGAGCCATCTTGGGTCCTGGATCCCTCAGAGACTAGTTTGCACAGGTGAGAGTGTGGACTACAGAAGTCACACAGCTTCTGGGACAGGCAGAAGTGACACAGCTTCCAAGACAGGCCCTGTTTTGGGCCTTCATCTTCAGTCAGTAGGCAGGTCCGAATGCCAGATATCTGTGCACCTTCCCTGCAAGACAAGATATTGCCTGCAGAGAGTACTCTGATCGCTGAAACTCAGGAGAGAGCTACATTCCCAGGTCTGCTGACAGAGGCTAACAGAATCACAGGAGGAACAAGCTCCAACCAGAGACAACTATAACAACAAACTCCAGAGATTACCAGATGGCGAAAGGCAAACATAAGAATCTTACTAACAGAAACCAAGACCACTCACCATCATCAGAACCCAGTACTCCCACCTCAGCCAGTCCTGGATACCCCAAAACACCTGAAATGCAAGACTCGGATTTAAAATCATATCTCTTGATGCTGGTAGATGACATCAAGAAAGACTTTAATAACTCACTTAAAGAAATACAGGAAAACATTGCTAAAGGGATAGACATCCTCAAAAACAGGACAACACAACCAAACAAGTGATGGAATTGAACAAAACCATACAAGACCTAAAAAGGGAAGTACACAATAAAGAAAACACAAAGTCAGACAATGCTGGAGATAAAAACCATAGGAAAGAAATCTGGAACCATAGGTGCAAGCATCAGCAACAGAATACAAGAGATGGAAGAGAGAATCCCAGGTGCAGAAGATTCCATAGAGAACATGAGCACAACAATCAAAGAAAATGGAAAATGCAAAAAAGATCCTAATTCAGAACATACAGGAAATCCAGGACACAATGAGAAGACCAAACCTATGGATAATAGGAGTAGATGACAATGAAGATTTTCAGCTTAAAGGGCCAGAAAATATCTTCAACAAAATTATAGAAAAAAACTTCCCAAACCTAAAGAAAGAGATGCCCATGAACATACAAGAAGCCAACAGAACTCCAAATAGACTGGACCAGAAAAGAAATTCTTCCTGACACATAATAATCAAAACAACAAATGCACTAAATAAAGATAGAATATTAAAAGCAGTAAGGGAAAAAGGTCAAGTAACATATAAAGGCAGGCCTATTAGAATTACACCAGAGTTCTCACCAGAGACTATGAAAGCCAGAAGATCCTGGACAGATGTTATACAGACCCTAAGATAACACAAATGCCAGCCCAGGCTACTATACCCAGCAAAACTCTCAATTACCATAGATGGAGGAACCAAAGTATCCCATGATAAAACAAAATTCACACAATATCTTTCGATGGATCCAGCCCTTCAAAGGATAATAAAGGGAAAACACCAACACAAGGATGGAGACTACACCCTAGAAAAAGCAAGAAATTAATCCTTCAACAAACCTAAAAGAAGACAGCCACAAGAACAGAATCCTAACTTTAACAACAAAAATAACAGGAAGCAACAATTACTTTTCTTTGATTTCTCTTAATATTAATGGACTCAATTCCCCCAATACAAAGACATAGACTAATAGACTGGCTACTCAAACAGGACCCACCATTTGGTTGTTTACAAGAAGCCCACCTCAGGGAAAAGGACAGACACTACCTGTCTTATTCAGGGTTTCTATTCCTGCACAAACATCATGACCAAGAAGCAAGTTGGGGAGGAAAGGGTTTATTTGGCTTTCACCTCCATGCTGCTGTTCATCACCAAAGAAGTCAGGACTGGAACTCAAGCAGGTCAGGAAGCAGGAGCTGATGCAGAGGCCATGGAGGGATGTTCTTAACATGCTTGCCTCTCCTGGCTTGCTCAGCCTGCTCTCTTATAGAACCCAAGACTACCAGCCCAGAGATGGCACCACCCACAAGGGGCCTTTCCCCCTTGATCACTAATTAAGAAAATGCCTTACAGTTGGATCTCATGGAGGCATTTCCTCAAATGAAGCTCCTTTCTCTGTGATAACTCCAGCTGTATCAAGTTGACACAAAACTAGCCGGTACAATTGACCCCTTGTCAACTTGACACACAAACACATCACTAGAAAGCCTCAACCCTTACATTCTTATTCATCCCCAAGATCTAAATAACTTTAAAAGTCCCACAGTCTTTACATATTCTTACAATTACAATCTCTTTAAAATATCCATCTCTTTTAAAATCCAAAGTCTTTTTACAATGTAAAGTCTCTTAACTGTGGGCTCCACTAAAACAGTTTCTTCTTTCAAAAGGGAAAATATCAGGGCACAGTCACAATCAAAGCAAAAATCAATCTCCAATCGTCCAATGTCTGGGATCCAACTCACGATCTTCTAGGCTCCTCCAAGTGCTTGGGTCACTTCTCCAGCCATGCCCTTTGTAGCACACGCGTTGTCCTCTGGGCTCCAGATGCCTGTACTCCACTGCTGCTGCTGCTCTTGGTGGTCATCTCATGGTACTGGCATCTCCAAAACACTGCATGACCCCTTCAGACCTTGGCCTTCAATTGCAACTGAGGCTGCACCTTCACCAATGGCCTTCCATGGCTTCTCACAGTGCCGAGCCTCAGCTGCTCTGCGTGACCCCTTCATGCCTTCAAAACCAGTACCACCTGGGTGACCCTTACATATTACCAAGACCTGCTGCAGCAGGAGTACAACCTTGGCTATCTCTGGAACACAGCCTCTTTGTGCTTTCAGAAAACACTTCCCAGAAGATGTCACCTCAATGATGCTGGTCTCTTCTTAATCACTGCTAATTTCTTAGCTCCAGCTAACCAGCATCAATAGTCCCAGTAATGCAAAGTTTTTGCTTTAGTAATTCTGGTATCTTGTTAACCACAGCTGATTCTTCAGCCCCAGCTAATCAGAACTACAAAATCTTCACAATCAAAACAGCAATGGCCCTGAAAAGAGTCTTTAATTTTCCCTCTGAAATTTCACAAACCAGACCTCCATCTTCTGCACTGTTCTCAACGTTATCTTCCAAGCTCCTACACAACATCTGACAGAGCTCTTAACAATGAATGGATCTTCAACCCAAAGTTCCAAAGTCCTTCCATAGTCTTCCCCAAAACATGGTCAGGTTATCACAGGAATACCCCACTCTGCTGGTACCAATTTTTCTTAGTCAGGGTTTCTATTCCTGCACAAACATCATGACCAAGAAACAAGTTGGGGAGGAAAGGGTTTATTTGGCTTTCACCTCCATGCTGCTGTTCATCACCAAAGAAGTCAGGACTGGAACTCAAGCAGGTCAGGAAGCAGGAGCTGATGCAGAGGCCATGGAGGGATGTTCTTAACATGCTTGCCTCTCCTGGCTTGCTCAGCCTGCTCTCTTATAGAACCCAAGACTACCAGCCCAGAGATGGCACCACCCACAAGGGGCCTTTCCCCCTTGATCATTAATTAAGAAAATGCCTTATAGTTGGATCTCATGGAGGCATTTCCTCAAATGAAGCTCCTTTCTCTGTGATAACTCCAGCTGTGTCAAGTTGACACAAAACTAGCCAGTACACTACCTCAGAGTGAAAGGCTAGAAAACAATTTTCTAAGCAAATGGTCTGAAGAAACCAGCTGGAGTAGCCGTTCTAGATCTTGGAAACAGAAACTAAACAGAGACACATGGACACTAACAGAAGTTATGAAACAAATGGATTTAATTGATATCTACAGAACATTTTATCCTAAATCAAAAGGATATACCTTCTTCTCAGTGCCACATGGTACCTCCTCCAAAATTGACCATATAATTTGTCACAAACAGGACTCAACAGATACAAAAATATTGAAATTATCCTATGCATCATATCTGATCATCATGGACTAAGGCTGATCTTCAATAACAACATAAATAATAGAAAGCCAACATTCACGTGGAAACTGAACAACACTCTACTCAATGATTCCTTGGTCAAGGATGAAGTAAAGAAATTAAAGACTTTTTAGAGTTTAATAAAAATGAAGCCACTATCTACCCAAACTTATGGGACACAATGAAGATAGTCCTAAGAGGAAAACTCATTGCCCTGAATGCCTCTAAAAAGAAACTAGAGAGAGCATGCACTAGCAGTCTGACAGCACATATAGAAGTTCTAGAACTAAAGGAAGCACTTTCACCCAAGAGGAGTAGATGGCAGGAAATAATCAAACTCAGGGCTGAAATCAATCAAGTGGAAATGAAAAGAACTATTCAAAGAATCAACCAAACCAGGAACTGGTTCTTTGAGAAAATCAACAAGATGGATAAACCTTTAGCCAGACTAACTAGAGGGCACAGGGACAGTAACCTAATTAACAAAATCAAAAATGAAAAAGGAGATATAACAGAACCTGAGGAAATCCAAAACATCATCAGATCCTACTACAAAAGGCTGTACTCAACAAAAGTAGAAAACGTGGATGAAATGGACAACTTCCTAAACAGATACCAGGTTCCAAAGTTAAATCAGGATCATATTAATGATCTAAATAGTCCCATTTCCCCTAAAGAAGTAGAAGCAGTCATCAATAGTCTCCCAACCAAAAAAAAGCCCAGAACCAGATGGGTTTAATGCAGAGCTCTATCAGACCTTCAGAGAAGACCTAATTCCAACTCTTCTCAAACTGTTCCACAAAATAGAAACAGAAGGTACTCTACCCAATTCATTCTGTGAAGCCACAATTACTCTGATACCTAAACTCCACAAAGACCCAACAAAGATAGAGAACTTCAGACCAATTTCCCTTATGAATATCGATGCAAAAATGCTCAATAAAATCCTCACAAATAGAATCCAAGAACACATCAAAATGATCATCCATCACGACCAAGTAGGCTTCATCCCAGGGATGCAGGGATGGTTTAATATATGGAAATCCGTCAATATAATCCACTATATAAACAAACTCAAACACAAAAACCACATGATCATCTCGTTAGCTGCTGAGAAAGCATTTGACAAAATCCAACACCCATTCATGATAAAAGTTTTGGAAAGATCAGGAATTCAAGGCCCATACCTAAACATAATAAAAGCAATCTACAGCAAACAGTAGCCAACATCAAAGTAAATGGAGAGAAACTTGAAGCAATCTCACTAAAATCAGGGACTAGACAAGGATTCCCACTTTCTCCCTACCTATTCAATATAGTACTTGAAGTCCTAGCCAGAGCAATTCAACAACAAAAGGACATCAAGGGGATACAAATTGGAAAGGAAGAAGTCAAAATATCATTATTTGCAGATGACATGATAGTATATATAACGGACCCCCAAAACTCCACCAGAGAACTCCTAAACCTGATAAACAGCTTCAGAGCAGTAGCTGGATATAAAATTTACTCAAATAAATCAATGGCCTTTCTCTACATAAAGGATAAACGGACTTAGAAAGAAATTAGGGAAACAACACCCTTCACAATAGTCACAAATAATATAAAATACCTTGGTGTGACTCTAACTAAGGAAGCGAAAGATCTGTATGATAAGAATTTCAAGTCTCTGAAGGAAGAAATTGAAGGAGATCTCAGAAGATGGGAAGATCTCCCATGCTCATGGATCGGCAGGATTAATATAGTAAAAATGTCTATCCTGCCAAGAGCAATCTATAGATTCAATGCAATCCCCATTGAAATTCCAACTCAATTCTTCACTGAGATAGAAAAGTCAATTTGCAAATTCATCTGGAAAAATAAAAAAACCTAGGATAACAAAAACTATACTCAATAATAAAAGAACCTCTGGTGGAATCACCATGCCTGACTTCAAGGTGTACTACAGAGCAATTGTGATAAAAACTGCATGGTACTGGTACAGTGACAGACAGGTAGATCAATTGAATACAATTGAAGACCCAGAAATGAATCCACACAGCTATGGTCACTTAATCTTTGACAAGGTAGCTAAAACCTTCCAGTGGAAAAGTGACAGCATTTTCAACAAATGGTGCTGGCACAACTGGCGGTTATCACGAGAAGAATGCGAATTGATCCATTCTTACCTGCTTGTACAAAGCTCAAGTCTAACTGGGTCAAAGACCTCCACATAAGACCAGAGACACTGAAATTAATAGAGGAGAAAGTAGGGAAACGCCTCGAAGATAGGGGCACAGGGGAAATTTTTCTAAACAGAACTCAATGGTGTGGTAAGATCAAAAATTGACAAATGGGACCTCATAAAATTGCAAAGCTTCTGTAAGGCAAAAGACACTGTCAATAAGACAAAAAGGCCACCAACAGATTGGAAAAGGATTTTTACCAATTCTAAATCTGACAGGGGTCTAATATCCAATATATACAAAGAGCTCAAGAAGCTGGACTCCAGCAATTCAAATAGACCCATTAAAAAATGGGGCACAGAGCTAAACAAAGAATTCTCAACTGAGGAATATTGAATGGCTGAGAAGCACCTGAAAAAATGTTCAACATCCTTAATTATCAGGGAAATGCAAATCAAAAGTGAGATTCTACCTCACACCAGTCAGAACGGCTAAGATAAAAAATTCAGGGGCCAGCAGATGCTGGCGAGGATGTGGAGAAAGAGGAACACTCCTCCACTGCTGGTGGGATTGCAAGCTTGTATAACCACTCTGGAAGTCAGTCTGGAGGTTCCTCAGAAAATTGGATATAATACTATCGGAAGATTCAGCAATACCTCTCCTGGGCATATACCCAGAAGAAGTTCCAACTGGTAATAAGAACACCTGCTCCACTATGTTCATAGCAGCCTTATTTATAATAGCCAGAAGCTGGAAAGAACCCAGATGTTCCTCAGCAGAAGAATGGATACAGAAAACGTAGTACATTTACACAATGGAGTACTACTCATCAATTAAAAACAATGGATTTATGAAATTCTTGGACAAATGGAGGTAGCTGGAGGATATCATCCATAGAGAGGTAACCCAATCATAAAAGAAGTCATTAGATATGCACTCACTGATAAGTGGATATTAGCTCAGAAACATAGAACACCCAAGATACAATCTGAAAAGCACAAGAAAATCAAGAAGAGGGAAGACCAATGGGTGGATACATCATTCCTCCTTAGAATATGGAACAAAATACCCATGTAAGAAATTACAGAGACAAAGTTTGGAGCTAAGATGAAAGGATGGACTATCCAGAGACTACCCCACCCGGGGATCCATCCCATAATCAGCCACCAAACCCAGACACTATTGCACAATGCCAGAAAGATTTTGCTGAAGGGACCCTGTTATAGCTGTCTCGTATGAGGCTATGCCAGTGCCTGGCAAATACAGAAGTGGATGCTCACAGTCAACTATAAGATGGAACACAGGGGCCTCAATGGAGAAGCTAGAGAAAGCACCCAAGGAGCTGAAGGGGTCTGCAACCCTATGGGTGGAATAACAATATGAACTAACCAGTACCCCTGGAGCTCATATCTCTAGCTGCATATGTAGCAGAAGATGGCCTAGTCAGCCATCACTGGGAAGAGAGGCCCTTGGTATTGCAAACTTTCTATGCCCCAGTACAGGGAAAGGCCAGGGCCAAAAAGCAGAAGTGGGTGGGTAGGGGAGCAGGGCGGGGGGAGGGTATAGGGAACTTTCAGGATAGTATTTGAAATGTATATAAAGAAAATATCTAATAAAAAAAAACACATTCATTGCTAAGTACTATCCTGTTACCACACAGAAGATGAACACAGAAAGCTCATGTGAACAAACTTGGAATGTGCAAGTTTTTGGTAAATAGATGTAAAATGTCCAGGTTGGATCTTTGTCTGTACCAATCATGATTAGAAAACATTGGCATAGTTATCCTTGCCCTTTTACCTCTTATTTTACTGTAAAAATGAGTGCCTAATAATAATGTATGTCTCTGGGGATTGGAGGGACTGAATAAGCACACCCACAGAATACCTGGCTGCTCATAAAGGCTCCAGACACATTGTATATTTATTTCCAACAGGCAGATCTGGTATATCATTAGTATTCACTGTCATGGCCATGTGGAGAATTTATACATGCCACTCTTTCTAACAAGTTAACGTGTGTCTGGTGCCAAACATTTAGGCAGGTTCTAAGCATCTGTGTCGTGGGAGCTGCCACATTGGCTTGTTGGAAACCAACAGATTTGATTAATAAGAATGCAGTGAGCTAAAATGGTGCTGAAGAGATTAGTGGGTTCAGTTTCTCAGGTTCCATGAAGCCAATCTGGTGGTGGTCACAGGAGGGTCATGTACACACAGTTTGGATCTGTGTCACTGCCTAGAATTGAAGGCCTGGAAGATATGCTCAGATCTGATAGAGTGCTATTGGCAGCCTGCCCATCTTCCCTTCCAGAAAGAGACATTATTATCTCAGAATACAGGCAAATGTTCTCCATAGTGGGGAAGGAGATATTTCTATTTCCATTTTTCTGGCTTTTCCTGACCTAAAAATTTCTCAAATACTGCAGTCACTTGGATGTAGAAAAAAACAATTATCTGAAAACATTGACTGTGAACTTAGTAAAACTACTTAATCATAAATTTCATGTTTTTGACATCAAAAAATGAAAAAAAAGGGTTTTCTGATGTTAAGATTATTTTGTATTAAAAAATAAGTTTATGTGTCTTCCAGAACAGTTAGACCTACACAATATTTAAACTGCTTTAAGTTATTGTTAATCCTGAAGTAAAAATGTGCCAGTTTTAGTTCGTGTGACTTGAACTTTCTTGATTACTTTGACTTTAGGCCTTTTAATTTTCTCTTTCATAATTTTTATAGGAATTTTGTAATTATCTGGTTATTTCCTAAGTAAACAGATGGAATTTCCATCAAATGTTAATCTAGAATTGAGAGTATGGCTCATGAGGGGATCATCTGTTTAGTATATGCAATGTCCTGGTTCAGTTACCAGCAACACACACATAGGCATGCACACACACACAGGCATGCACACATGTGCACTCACCAATACATACATATACGTATGTACACACATGCATGCACACACAGTAACACTTCATCAATGAATTCTTGCATTATTCTCTTCAGACTTCTTTGTCATACAACTTTGTTTAGGTTGTCCACTAAGGATATTTAAAGTCATCACAGTTTTAACTTACTTTCCTCAATCCAGTGATTTTATGATCACTATATTTTTCTTCACTTACAAATCACAATAATTTCTATTTTTTGAGATTTTTTTTACTATGGTTTCCATCTTTATAGGTTCATGTGTTTAAACATCCTGTATCTAGATGATAGAGTTCTCTGGGGACATTGTGGAACCTTTAGATTGGGACCTAGCTAGAGAAAGTTTGTCACTGGAGGGCAAGCTTTGAGGTTTATAGCCTGTCTCTCTTGGGATATGTCTCTCTCCGCCTCTTGGACTGCACTATACTCTTGCTACTCTAACCACGAGCTGTTCCAACTGCCCCATTGCTGTGCCTTTCCCATTGTGATGACTACTTTCCTTAAAATCATGAGCCAAAACTAAAGTTTTCCTTGCTTAAGCTTTTTCTAAATTCTGTCACAATGACATGTAAAGTAATACACAAAGTCTATTTGAAATTTTGATTGGAATTCATTTTAACCAACTGAATAGTTAAAAAGGCAAGTTTTTTTGCATTCTTCCTTCAAATCAAGGAATTATCGTTTCTTAAAATTCAATATACCATTGCCACCATCTGTTTAGCTATTCTTAACTTTATATTACATGGTAACGAATCTCCATAGCAATTCTTCAAGCCTTTCCATCCACCTCAGCCTCCCAGTCACCGATTTTAAGAATATGTTTTATAAAGCAAGAAAATCCACTTTGGTCTCATCTTCAAATCATCTATAGGATACAGTGTATAGCACACAAGTTTTTGTGTATGAATTTAACAAACTGTGTGATTTTCAAAGAAATAAATGTACTTTATATGCTGTATCAATGGGATTTGCCTGCAGCTGATAGTTCTTTATTTTTAAGATTTATCTTCATTTATGTGTATGTGTTGGGGAGAGGAGGTATGTACACGCACATGCAGGAGCCTGTGTGGTCAGAAAAGCAAGGTTGGAATCCTCTGAAGCTGTAGTTACTGGTGGCTGTTGGAGACTGGGAATCAAACTTGGGTCTTCTGCTAGAGCGATCAATACTCTTAACAGATGAGACATCTCTCCAGTCCCATAATTCTATCACCCAATGTTTTCTTTGACTCCAGGCTTCTTCCAGTACTTTGTATCTGGCCTAGAAATGGAATGATTCTGAGATTTGAAGGAAACGATCTCATATTATAAGAAGTCACATTTTCTTTGCTGTGTTAAAGGAAGATGGGTTGATGGTTGCTAGAACCCTTCATGGCTGGACTCCCAACTCAGTACAGAATGTTGATTTTATATTCTAAATTGGTAAAACAGTGTGATATATTCTAATACTCTGTTTTCTGTAAGTACTCTAACATTTTATTTCCATCACACTGAGACAGAAAATTAAGGATAAAAAGGGATTTTTTTCAGCTGGTCTCTGAGTGTCTCATAGATTATATAAACTATATACAGATGCCTTCTGGAGATTAGCAGCTGATGAGGGAGATGGGCACCTGTGATTCCAGGAATTTTACAGAAACTGAAGTAGGGACAGAAAATTGGCTGATTCGGAAAACTAAACATCTAATTAAAATCACTGGGAAAGACTTTGTAAAAATGTGTGTACTCGTGTTCAAATCAGAGAAAAAAGTTTCACATAAAATAATCTTTTGGGGAGTCTTGCCCAACACCCGCAAGGGTCCACACGGGACTCCCCACGGGACCCTAAGACCTCTGGTGAGTGGACCACAGTGCCTGCCCCAATCCAATCGCGCAGAACTTGAGACTGCGGTACATAGGGAAGCAGGCTACCCGGGCCTGATCTGGGGCACAAGTCCCTTCCGCTCGACTCGAGACTCGAGCCCCGGGCTACCTTGCCAGCAGAGTCTTGCCCAACACCCGCAAGGGTCCACACGGGACTCCCCACGGGACCCTAAGACCTCTGGTGAGTGGATCACAGTGCCTGCCCCAATCCAATCGCGCGGAACTTGAGACTGCGGTACATAGGGAAGCAGGCTACCCGGGCTTGATCTGGGGCACAAACCCCTTCCACTCCACTCGAGCCCCGGGCTACCTTGCCAGCTGAGTCGCCTGACACCCGCAAGGGCCCACACAGGATTCCACACGTGATCCTAAGACCTCTAGTGAGTGGAACACAACTTCTGCCAGGAGTCTGGTTCGAACACCAGATATCTGGGTACCTGCCTTGCAAGAAGAGAGCTTGCCTGCAGAGAATACTCTGCCCACTGAAACTAAGGAGAGTGCTACCCTCCAGGTCTGCTCATAGAGGCTAACAGAGTCACCTGAAGAACAAGCTCTTAACAGTGACAACTAAAACAGCTAGCTTCAGAGATTACCGGATGGCGAAAGGCAAACGTAAGAATCCTACTAACAGAAATCAAGACCACTCACCATCATCAGAATGCAGCACTCCCACCCCACCTAGTCCTGGGCACCCCAACACAACCGAAAATCTAGACCCAGATTTAAAAACATTTCTCATGATGATGATAGAGGACATCAAGAAGGACTTTCATAAGTCACTTAAAGATTTACAGGAGAGCACTGCTAAAGAGTTACAGGCTCTTAAAGAAAAGCAGGAAAACACAGCCAAACAGGTGATGGAAATGAACAAAACCATACTAGAACTAAAAGGGGAAGTAGACACAATAAAGAAAACCCAAAGCGAGGCAACGCTGGAGATAGAAACCCTAGGAAAGAGATCTGGAACCATAGATGCGAGCATCAGCAACAGAATACAAGAAATGGAAGAGAGAATCTCAGGTGCAGAAGATTCCATAGAGAACATTGACACAACAGTCAAAGAAAATACAAAATGCAAAAGGATCCTAACTCAAAACATCCAGGTAATCCAGGACACAATGAGAAGACCAAACCTACGGATAATAGGAATTGATGAGAATGAAGATTTTCAACTTAAAGGGCCAGCTAATATCTTCAACAAAATAATAGAAGAAAACTTCCCAAACATAAAAAAAGAGATGCCCATGATCATACAAGAAGCATACAGAACTCCAAATAGACTGGACCAGAAAAGAAATTCCTCCCGACACATAATAATCAGAACAACAAATGCACTAAATAAAGATAGAATATTAAAAGCAGTAAGGGAGAAAGGTCAAGTAACATATAAAGGAAGGCCTATCAGAATTACACCAGACTTTTCACCAGAGACTATGAAAGCCAGAAGAGCCTGGACAGATATTATACAGACACTAAGAGAACACAAATGCCAGCCCAGGCTACTATACCCGGCCAAACTCTCAATTACCATAGATGGAGAAACCAAAGTATTCCACGACAAAACCAAGTTCACACAATATCTTTCCACGAATCCAGCCCTTCAAAGGATAATAACAGAAAAGAAGCAATACAAGGACGGAAATCACGCCCTAGAACAACCAAGAAAGTAATCATTCAACAAACCAAAAAGAAGACAGCCACAAGAACAGAATGCCAACTTTAACAACAAAAATAAAAGGGAGCAACAATTACTTTTCCTTAATATCTCTTAATATCAATGGACTCAATTCCCCAATAAAAAGACATAGACTAACAGACTGGCTACACAAACAGGACCCAACATTCTGCTGCTTACAGGAAACCCATCTCAGGGAAAAAGACAGACACTACCTCAGAGTGAAAGGCTGGAAAACAATTTTCCAAGCAAATGGACTGAAGAAACAAGCTGGAGTAGCCATTTTAATATCGGATAAAATCGACTTCCAACCCAAAGTTATCAAAAAAGACAAGGAGGGACACTTCATACTCATCAAAGGTAAAATCCTCCAAGAGGAACTCTCAATTCTGAATATCTACGCACCAAATGCAAGGGCAGCCACATTCATTAGAGACACTTTAGTAAAGCTCAAAGCATACATTGCACCTCACACAATAATAGTGGGAGACTTCAACACACCACTTTCTTCAAAGGACAGATCGTGGAAACAGAAACTAAACAGGGACACAGTGAAACTAACAGAAGTTATGAAACAAATGGACCTGACAGATATCTACAGAACATTTTATCCTAAAACAAAAGGATATACCTTCTTCTCAGCACCTCACGGGACCTTCTCCAAAATTGACCATATAATTGGTCACAAAACAGGCCTCAATAGATACAAAAATATTGAAATTGTCCCAGGTATCCTATCAGACCACCATGGCCTAAGACTGATCTTCAATAACAACATAAATAATGGAAAGCCAACATTCACGTGGAAACTGAATAACACTCTTCTCAATGATACCTTGGTCAAGGAAGGAATAAAGAAAGAAATTAAAGACTTTTTAGAGTTTAATGAAAATGAAGCCACAACGTACCCAAACCTATGGGACACAATGAAAGCATTTCTAAGAGGGAAACTCATAGCGCTGAGTGCCTCCAAGAAGAAACGGGAGACAGCACATACTAGCAGCTTGACAACACATCTAAAAGCCCTAGAAAAAAAGGAAGCAAATTCACCCAAGAGGAGTAGACGGCAGGAAATAATCAAACTCAGGGGTGAAATCAACCAAGTGGAAACAAGAAGAACTATTCAAAGAATTAACCAAACGAGGAGTTGGTTCTTTGAGAAAATCAACAAGATAGATAAACCCTTAGCTAGACTCACTAAAGGGCACAGGGACAAAATCCTAATTAACAAAATCAGAAATGAAAAGGGAGACATAACAACAGATCCTGAAGAAATCCAAAACACCATCAGATCCTTCTACAAAAGGCTATACTCAACAAAACTGGAAAACCTGGACGAAATGGACAAATTTCTGGACAGATACCAGGTACCAAAGTTGAATCAGGATCAAGTTGACCATCTAAACAGTCCCATATCACCTAAAGAAATAGAAGCAGTTATTAATAGTCTCCCAACCAAAAAAAGCCCAGGACCAGATGGGTTTAGTGCAGAGTTCTATCAGACCTTCAAAGAAGATCTAATTCCAATTCTGCACAAACTATTTCACAAAATAGAAGTAGAAGGTACTCTACCCAACTCATTTTATGAAGCCACTATTACTCTGATACCTAAACCACAGAAAGATCCAACAAAGATAGAGAACTTCAGACCAATTTCTCTTATGAATATCGATGCAAAAATCCTCAATAAAATTCTCGCTAACCGAATCCAAGAACACATTAAAGCAATCATCCATCCTGACCAAGTAGGTTTTATTCCAGGGATGCAGGGATGGTTTAATATACGAAAATCCATCAATGTAATCCATTATATAAACAAACTCAAAGACAAAAACCACATGATCATCTCGTTAGATGCAGAAAAAGCATTTGACAAGATCCAACACCCATTCATGATAAAAGTTTTGGAAAGATCAGGAATTCAAGGCCCATACCTAAACATGATAAAAGCAATCTACAGCAAACCAGTAGCCAACATCAAAGTAAATGGAGAGAAGCTGGAAGCAATCCCACTAAAATCAGGGACTAGACAAGGCTGCCCACTTTCTCCCTACCTTTTCAACATAGTACTTGAAGTATTAGCCAGAGCAATTCGACAACAAAAGGAGATCAAGGGGATACAAATTGGAAAAGAGGAAGTCAAAATATCACTTTTTGCAGATGATATGATAGTATATATAAGTGACCCTAAAAATTCTACCAGAGAACTCCTAAACCTGATAAACAGCTTCGGTGAAGTAGCTGGATATAAAATAAACTCAAACAAGTCAATGGCCTTTCTCTATACAAAGAATAAACAGGCTGAGAAAGAAATTAGGGAAACAACACCCTTCTCAATAGTCACAAATAATATAAAATATCTTGGCGTGACTCTAACTAAGGAGGTGAAAGATCTGTATGATAAAAACTTCAAATCTCTGAAGAAAGAAATTAAAGATCTCAGAAGATGGAAAGATCTCCCATGCTCATGGATTGGCAGGATCAACATTGTAAAAATGGCTATCTTGCCAAAAGCAATCTACAGATTCAATGCAATCCCCATCAAAATTCCAACTCAATTCTTCAATGAATTGGAAGGAGCAATTTGCAAATTTGTCTGGAATAACAAAAAACCTAGAATAGCAAAAAGTCTTCTCAAGGATAAAAGAACTTCTGGCGGAATCACCATGCCAGACCTAAAGCTTTACTACAGAGCAATTGTGATAAAAACTGCATGGTACTGGTATAGAGACAGACAAGTAGACCAATGGAATAGAATTGAAGATCCAGAAATGAACCCACACACCTATGGTCACTTGATCTTTGACAAGGGAGCTAAAACCATCCAGTGGAAGAAAGACAGCATTTTCAACAATTGGTGCTGGCACAACTGGTTGTTATCGTGTAGAAGAATGTGAATCGATCCATACTTATCTCCTTGTACTAAGGTCAAATCTAAGTGGATCAAGGAACTTCACATAAAACCAGAGACACTGAAACTTATAGAGGAGAAAGTGGGGAAAAGCCTTGAAGATATGGGCACAGGGGAAAAATTCCTGAACAGAACAACAATGGCTTGTGCTGTAAGATCGAGAATCGACAAATGGGACCTAATGAAACTCCAAAGTTTCTGCAAGGCAAAAGACACCGTCAATAAGACAAAAAGACCACCAACAGATTGGGAAAGGATCTTTACCTATCCTAAATCAGATAGGGGACTAATATCCAACATATATAAAGAACTCAAGAAGGTGGACTTCAGAAAATCAAATAACCCCATTAAAAAATGGGGCTCAGAACTGAACAAAGAATTCTCACCTGAGGAATACCGAATGGCAGAGAAGCACTTGAAAAAATGTTCAACATCCTTAATCATCAGGGAAATGCAAATCAAAACAACCCTGAGATTCCACCTCACACCAGTCAGAATGGCTAAGATCAAAAATTCAGGTGACAGCAGATGCTGGCGAGGATGTGGAGAAAGAGGAACACTCCTCCATTGTTGGTGGGAGTGCAGGCTTGTACAACCACTCTGGAAATCAGTCTGGCGGTTCCTCAGAAAACTGGACATAGTACTACCGGAGGATCCTCTTAATAGCGTTCTCACGCCCGGCCAGGAAGAACACAACAGACCAGAATCTTCTGCGGCAAAACTTTATTGCTTACATCTTCAGGAGCTAGGAGCGCAAACCCCCAGCCCCAAAAGCGAAAGCCACCCCTATATTGAAACCGAAACCCCTTTCCTATTTAGGAGAGTTATATTTCGCCTAGGACGCATCACTCCCTGATTGGCTGCAGCCCATGGCCGAGCTGACGTTCACGGGAAAGGCAGAGTACAAGTAGTCGTAAAATACCCTTGGCACATGCGCAGATTATTTGTTTACCACTTAGAACACAGGATGTCAGCGCCATCTTGTGACGGCGAATGTGGGGGCGGCTCCCAACATCTCCCCCTTTTCTTTTAATAAGAGCAAATAGGCCACCCATATTAATGAGAGTGGAGATAGAGGTCAAATCCCCAGTGTGCAGGTAAAGGAGCCATGTACAGGATTAGCTCTTAGGCTCACAGGCTTTTACCCAGAGCAACCCTGACCTGCTCCCGTGTCGTTTTGCCTGGAGAGAAGGACACTTGGACACTCAACCTTCTTGAAAGATGACATGTCTCCCTAGAATAGGCTCATATATGCCGAGAGCCTTTCTACTGCAGTGCTTAGCCGTGCAACTCTCTCGGGCTGCTGAAGCACACTCACTCTATCCCGTGCAATGAGACTAGCCTCATGGGATATAAGAGCTGAGTGGCCAGCGACCTATTGCCTAAGCATAGATATATCAGGGGAAGCTCCATGTTCTAGTCCTGCAAGCGCCTGGGCAATAACCACCTTGTCTCTCCTAGTTTGGGCCTTAAGCTTACAGACCAACCAGAGAAGCAACACTAATCCACAGCAAAGTGTATCTCCAAATAATATCAATCCCACCCATTCTTTAAAGAAGGAAAATGCTGAGGAGATCCAATTGGGTAATCCTTTGGTCAGGGACAGGTCCAAGCGCGTGGAGTTGACCTGAAGTCTCAATTCCCGAAGGATCTGTTCAAATTCAGCCGTCCAATTCTGTAACATATACTGAAAAAGACTTTTTGACAAATTAGCTGCCCTAGTAAATTTCTCATACTGAATGGAAGTAACACACAATCCCGGAAACTTTTGTTTACACCCCAGCTGAGCTATTTGCCATAATACATCTAGTTGTTCCTAGACAAGATCTATGAGTTGATTAACCAGCATGAGACCTCTCTGTATCTTGACATTAGCTGAGGCCTGTTTATCTATGACTGTAGTCACTGAGGCTGACAAAGTGTTAATGGTGTCAGTCATCTGGACCTGTCCAGACAGAGCCAAGGCTGTCTGAATCAAGGCTAAACCCAGTTCCTAGTTAGTGGTAAAAAAGCAGGAGAATACTTGAGCATTATACATCACCGTCATTGGGAGTGGAAATGTCGACATTATCCCCCAACGCTGCTCTCTCTTTATTATTGACGCCCTGGACATCACCAAGACGAGGGACATCAGTATTCCCTTGGTCAGTCTGGATTTTTCGGGTGAGTCTTTCTGGTATCCAAAATGGGTTGTCTTCATTCTGTGGGAAAACACAGATAGCTCCCCTGGATCTTATCAAAATAGGATCCGGGCCATACCATTTATTATCAAGGACATTTTTCCATTTAACCATCTCATTGGGCCTATCTGGCTCTGTACAATGACGTTCAGCCGCAGTATGGCCATGAGCATCAATATTTAAAAAATTGAGTGTAAAGAGTGCCATAGACACAAACACTCTTGGTGTTCGGGGTAAAGTCTCCTCAAAAGTTCCCCTCTTCTGTTTTATAAGATAGGCTTTGAGGGTGCGATGCGCACGCTCAACAATACCCTGTCCTTGAGGGTTGTATGGAAGTCCAGTCAGGTGGGTAACATCCATCTGACGGCAGAACTGCTGAAATTTTTGAGACGTATAAGCTGGTCCATTATCAGTCTTAAGGAGTTTGGGTTTCCCCCAAGCACTCCATGCCTCAAGGCAATGTTGAATCACATGTGAGGCTTTTTCTCCGGTTAACGGAGAAGCAAACATGATGCCAGAACATGTGTCAATGGACACATGGAGATATTGAAGTTTTCCAAAGGAAGAAACATGTGTAACATCCATTTGCCAGACCTGTAGAGGTCGAATACCGCGTGGGTTAATTCCCACATGAGGAACTGGCAAGAACTCACAGCAGCTTTGACATTGAGTAACAATGTCACGGGCTTCTTTTCTTGTCAAGGAGAAACGACTGCGTAATGTTTCAGCCGTCACATGAAAATTGTTATGAAATTTTCTTGCAGCCTCTACCGGGGATGATAGGGCAGCAGCCACCACTTTAGTGGCCTTATCTGCCAAATCATTTCCCAGAGCCATGGGGCCAGGTAGGCCTGAATGGGCTCTAACATGAGTAATATAAACAGGAAATCTTCTAGATAACAAAACTAATTGTATCTGCTGAAAAATATTGGCAACTCTACTGGAAGGCTTAATCACTCCAGCCACTTCTAAAAGATTTACTGCATTAACCACATAACAGGAATCTGACACAATATTAAGGGGTTCTAAAAAGGTTTTTAAAACTTCTAAAACCACTAAACATTCTACCACTTGAGGTGAATTTTCATTATATTGTTTGGATACCACTTTACCATTAGCCACATAGGCACCTATGCCAGTTTTTGATCCATCAGTATATACCACAATCCCATTTTTAAGTGGGTTTCTTACTGTTATTTGTGGAAAAACAACAGATTGATTTTGGGCAAACTGTAAAATTGGATGTTTTGGATAATGGTTATCTATTTGTCCTGAAAAGGAGGTAACTAAAACTGCCCAATCATTAGATGTGGCTGCCAAGGTTTGAACCTGTGCAGCGGTATAAGGTACAATTAAAAGATATGGACTTCGCCCAAAGTGGGTGATTGCTGCTTTTAGGCCTCTAAGGGCAAGCTGTGCAATTGCATCAGGATACCAATCTATTATTTTAGCTGGGGATACGTTTGGATGGATCCACAACAATGGCCCATTCTGCCACAAAACTGTGGTTGGCAATTGTGCTGTCTTAAAGACACACAAACTGAAAGGCTGCGAATCCTCAATACGTTGTAATTGTGCATTCTGTAAGGCTTTTTCCACCTTTTGTAAGGCCTGGTTAGCAGCTAGAGTAAGAGTCCTAGGGGAGGAGATATGAGGATCTCCTTCTAAAATACCAAACAAAGGCCTTAACTCAGCGGAAGGAATCTTTAAAAAAGGTCTGAGCCAATTAATATCTCCCAACAGCTTTTGAAAATCATTTAAGGTATGGAGGTGATCTCTTCTTATCTAAACATGTAAATATTGATTTCTCTCAAAGGAGGAAATATGCGTGACATCCATTTGTCAGACCTGTAATGGCCTGACGCCACGAGGGTTTACCCCTACGTGAGTAGATAAAATTTGACAACAATCTAAAGGCATTATTAAGTAATCAGAATCATTTCTAGTAGAACCAATCTCTCTGGCAGCTCTAGGAATACCAGAGGAAGAAAAAACAGCCATGTAGGCTTGGCAAAATTATTAGTTGAGCTATTTTGTCTCTTTGTGATATAGAAAAGACAACTTGAGGACAAGAACAGAGAACCTGAAGTTCCCCTTTATAATCTTGATCTACAACTCTAGGGTGGACAATAAGACCTTGTAGGCTGCAAGAGCCTGCCTCTGTCATTATTGTCCAGTGGCTTCACCTGCTCGGGAGAGCGCCTTCCAGGCCCTAATAGCCTTTTCATCTGATTCAGAACTATTAAGAACTGGCTCCTTGAGCTCACCTAGTGATGAGTATAGGCTCCTTCTCCTAGAAACCTCTGCTGATTGATCTTTTTTCTTTTCTTTTTCCTTCTCCTTCTTTCTAATCTCTCCCCAGGTATTCTTACCTGACCTAAACTTTTCCTCAGGTTCAAGACCCGTGGAAAGGCCTGTATACTTATTTTGTGTACCATATTTTCTCTTTGCTCCTACTCTCTCTCCCCGCTTTACTTCTGATAGATTGTCCTGAATTTCATCTAGAATCCTCCCTGCCTTAACCACTTGATAACATGTGAAAAGGAACAAAAGGGCTTCTAACACTAGAAAAAATTCAAGGCCAAACATATCTTGTAAAGCTATTTTCCACTTTACTTCTGATAGACTGTCTTGAATTTCGTTAGAAAGTTCAAGGCCAGGCGTACCTTGTAAAGCTATTTTCCACTTTACTTCTGATAGACTGTCTTGAATTTCGTTAGAAAGTTTAAGACCAGACTTACCTCGTAAAGCTGTACTCACTGGTACTCTCGTTCCCCAGCTGAAAAGTTCTGAATTCATGCAGTTGAATCCTTCTCAACAGTCTGCTTTACGGGAACCTTTATTACCGCGACCCGCAGTTCTGGTTCTGGAATGAGGGATCTTCCTTGCGCCGGTGAAACTCCCGTCCCGAGTTTCCTCCCGGGTTTTTTCTTCCCGGATTTTCTCGTCCCGGAATTTCTCGTCCCGGATTTTCTCGTCCCGGAATTCGGCACCAATTCTTAATCGCGTTCTCACGCCCGGCCAGGAAGAACACAACAGACCAGAATCTTCTGCGGCAAAACTTTATTGCTTACATCTTCAGGAGCTAGGAGCGCAAACCCCCAGCCCCAAAAGCGAAAGCCACCCCTATATTGAAACCGAAACCCCTTTCCTATTTAGGAGAGTTATATTTCGCCTAGGACGCATCACTCCCTGATTGGCTGCAGCCCATGGCCGAGCTGACGTTCACGGGAAAGGCAGAGTACAAGTAGTCGTAAAATACCCTTGGCACATGCGCAGATTATTTGTTTACCACTTAGAACACAGGATGTCAGCGCCATCTTGTGACGGCGAATGTGGGGGCAGCTCCCAACAGGATCCAGCAATACCTCTCCTGGGCATATATCCAGAAGATGCCCCAACAGGTAAGAAGGACACATGCTCCACTATGTTCATAGCAGCCTTATTTATAATAGCCAGAAGCTGGAAAGAACCTAGATGCCCCTCAACAGAGGAATGGATACAGAAAATGTGGTACATCTACACAATGGAGTACTACTCAGCTATTAAAAAGAATGAATTTATGAAATTCCTAGCCAAATGGATGGACCTGGAGGGCATCATCCTGAGTGAGGTAACACATTCACAAAGAAACTCACACAATATGTATTCACTGATAAGTGGATATTAGCCCCAAACCTAGGATACCCAAGATATAAGATATAATTTGCTAAACACATGAAACTCAAGGAGAATGAAGACTGAAGTGTGGACACTATGCCCCTCCTTAGATTTGGGAACAAAACACCCATGGAAGGAGTTACAGAGACGGAGTTTGGAGCTGAGATGAAAGGATGGACCATGTAGAGACTGCCATAGCCAGGGATCCACCCCATAATCAGCATCCAAACGCTGACACCATTGCATACACTAGCAAGATTTTATTGAAAGGACGCAGATGTAGCTGTCTCTTGTGAGACTATGCCGGGGCCCAGCAAACACAGAAGTGGATGCTCACAGTCAGCTAATGGATGGATCATAGGGCTCCCAATGGAGGAGCTAGAGAAAGTAGCCAAGGAGCTAAATTGATCTGCAACCCTATAGGTGGAACAACATTATGAGCTAACCAGTACCCCGGAGCTCTTGACTCTAGCTGCATATATATCAAAAGATGGCCTAGTCGGCCATCACTGGAAAGAGAGGCCCATTGGACTTGCAAACTTTATATGCCCCAGTACAGGGGAATACCAGGGCCAAAAAGGGGGAGTGGGTGGGCAGGGGAGTGGGGGTGGGTGGATATGGGGGACTTTTGGTATAGCATTGGAAATGTAAATGAGTTAAATACCTAATAAAAAATGGAAAAAAAAATAATCTTTTGGGAAAATTTTAACATGCAAATTTCAACTCAAAGAATAATTCAGCAACATGCAAAGATATAAATGTTGAGAACAAAGTAACAATGAAACAAAAAGTTACTTCAGAAGATTTGGTTCATATAAAAACGACTTCAGTAAAGGAAATTTATTACTATTCTACACATTATTTAGAAAAGAACAATTTCCGTATCTGTTTCATATAGGTGAAATATTGCTGCCTTGGGGATCAATAGCAGTAAGTAAAATGCTTTTTATCTTCGATATATAGTAGCAAAATATACAAATAAAATCAGTGGATGAATCTCTATTACTTTAGGTGTCATTGTGACAGAATTTAGAAAAAGCTTAAGAAAGGAAAACTTTAGTTTTGGCTCATGATTTTAAGGAAAATAGTCATCACAATGGGAAAGGCACAGCAATGGGGCAGTTGGAACAGCTCATGGTTAGAGTAGCAAGAGTATAGTGCAGTCCAAGAGGCAGAGAGAGACATATCCCAAGAGAGACAGGCTATAAACCTCAAAGCTTGCCCTCCAGTGACAAACTTTCTCTAGCTAGGTCCCAATCCAAAGGTTCCACAATGTCCCCAAAGAACACCATCAACTAGATACTACAAGATGTTTAAACACACGAACCTGTAAAGATGAAAAGCATAGCAAAATCTCAAAAAATAGAAATTATTTTGATTTGTAAATGAAGATGAATATAGTAAACTTAAAATCAGTGGACCTTGACACTAAGTAACAATTAACTTAGACATCTTACAAATCTATTGTATGATAACAGTAAGAATATTGATAATCTAATCAGATAAAAGGAATGGTCATACACCCTTATTTCTCTTTCAACCACAGAATAGATGTGAGTTCATATCCTTGACTTCAAGCTGGAGTACAGGGAAGTGTAGACAGAGGACACCCTCAGACATTAGTGGTAATTAAAAAGGCAAGTGAGATCTGGATTTGCAACCCCAGTTCTAACTAGCTTCAGCAAAATTCTTCCAGTAATGTTGTCCACTATCCTTCTCATGAGCTCTTCCTTCCATATCCATGCTGCTGGAAATGGGAGTCCATGCCAGAGGCATGTGAGTCGTGAGGGGAACCTGTACAGCTGTCTTGTTGAGCTTGTCCAGGAGCTTTGCAGTAAGCCTTTATTACATGAATACTTGGGGAAATGTAGAGTTTTCCCATCTGAGCACAGATGAGGTTCTGGAGTGTGTAGAAGAGCTTTGATCAGAATGAAACTCTTGTATATTTCCACAATTTCTACTCTCTTGAGTTTAAGGGAATCAGAATCCTAGTGAAACATAAACAATACAGGTGAGCTTTCTTTCCAGTGTCCTTTCCTAGGGACTTGAAATCTCAACTCCCCACTACTTCCACAAAGGCCAAAAGGGAAATAGTTAAACTAAATTTTTAATATCTTTTTAAAAATTTTTGTTTATGGTTGTTTGTCTGCATGTATATTTATGGATCATTTGTGTGTCTGGTGTCGGCAGAGAGCAGAAGAGGGTGTCAGATCCCCTAGAATTGGAGTTACAGAGAGTTATGAGCTGCTCTTGAGGTACTGAGAACTGAACCTGGATCCTCTGAAAGTGCTCTTAATCACTACCCCATCTGTCTTAGTCAGGGTTTATACTCCTGCACAAAACATCATGACCAAGAAGTAAGTTGAGGAAGAAAGGATTTATTCAGCTTACATTTCTACATTGCTGTTCATCACCAAAGGAAGTCAGGACTGGAACTCAAGCAGGTCAGGAAGCAGGAGCTGATGCAGAGGCCATGGAGGGATGTTTCTTACTGGCTTGCTTCCCCTGACTTGCTCAGCTTGCTTTCTTATGGAAACCAAGACTACCATACCAGCCCATAGATGGCACCACCCACAATGGGCCCTCCCACCCTTGATAACTAATTGAAAAAAATGCCTTATACCTGGATCTCTCTTCTCTTCTCTCTCTCTCTCTCTCTCTCTCTCTCTCTCTCTCTCTCTCTCTCTCTCTCTCTCTTCTCTGTATAGCCCTGGCCACTTGGATCTCATGAAGGCATTTCCTCAAGGGAGACTACTTTCTCTGTGATAACTCCAGCTTATGTCAAGTTGACACACAAAACCAGCCAGTATACCATCTCTCCAGCCCCAAAATTAAGATTTTCTTATGCTTCCATAAGTCCAGTTTCTTGTCAGTTTTACCAACAATTTCTTCTTTTTAATTAGTAGCAAACATCTTCCAAATACAGATTTGCTTTATTAAACAAGCTGAAAAAGTAATACACAGGCAAGAAGAAGGTGCCAAAATCAGGATATAGTCACCTCACCAACAAAGATCCTGAAGAGCAGTGTCTGAGAGGAGCTTGGATGGCCTGTTTTCTAGAGCATGGACACTTCTCTTAGTTTTGCCATTCGAAAACAAGATCATGATTACTACACAATGGCATCAGCTTGTTCCAAATTTACTTTCCTTTAGTTTCTTTGTCACTTAAGATTATACATGACAATGCTCAAAATCACTCTTAACTATGATGGGTCTTGTCTAATTAAAAAAAAAAAGCAGCACTGATGCATAGCTTTGTGGGAAGAAACCTTCAGAGATAGGTCACACTTTGGCCTTTGTGCTTTCTCACTTTGCCACTGGGATAGGCAAATGTTGTAGACATTTCTCTATCAGTAGAGATATAGGAAATGAAACAAATTGGTTGATCTTGGCTGATCTTGGTGGATTATGGAATAGTAAACAAAAGAAAGTTTTGTTATTAAGCTCTTGAGTTTTTGGTTGGTTGTTTAGCAGAACAGAACCTCATGCCTTTAACATCTGACTTAGTATGATCAGAAACTCGATACTCAACAACCCCAAAATTTCCAACTCTAGTCATTCACACTATTTCATCCTCTACAAATAATTATTTTGTCCTCTAACTTATTTTTGTTTACTATAAACCATACTAAAGTTTACCTTGGGGACTTATAGACAACGAATTTTATGCAGCCTCCAATTATTCCATGTCTGAAATTATCAAAGAATGTACGATAAATAGATTCCATACAAATTAAGAAAACTGTACCTCTAATAACACTGATTATCTGCAATATAGCACTGATATATGATGTATTTTCACTTGAAGTCATCCAAATTCTTAAGTTCAAAAGGTATTTACTTCATAAATATAATTGCAAAAATATTTATGGAAAAGCAGTATTTTTTCATTTATTAGATATTTTCTTTAATTACATTTCAAATGTTATCCTTCAGAGGGCCAAGGGCCTCTCATCCCATTGATGTCTGACAAGGCTATCCTCTGCTACATATGAGGCTGGAGCCATAGGTCACTCCATGTGTACTCCTTAGTTGGTGGTTTAGAACCTGGGAGGTCTGGTTGGTTGATATTGTTGCTATTCCTAGGGGTTGTAAACCCCTTGAGCTCCTTCAGTCATTTCTCTAACTCCTCTATTGGAAATCCTGTGCTCAGTTCAATGATCAGCTACAAGCATCCACCTCTGTATTTGTCAGGCTCTGGCAGAGCCTCTCAGGAGAGAGCTATATCAGGCTCCTGTCAGCAAGCACTTCTTGGCATCCACAATAGTGTCTGCATTTGGTGACTGTATATGAGATGGATCTCCAGGTGGGGCAGTCTTTGGATGGCCTTTCCTTCAGTCTCTGCTCTACACATTGTATGTTTATATGCTCCCATGAGTATTTTGTTCCCCCTTCTAGGAAGGACCGAAGCATCCACATTTTGGTCTTCTTGAGCTTCATGTGGTCTGTGGATTGTATCTTGGGTATTCTGATCTTTTGGGCTAATATCCACTTATCAATGAGTGTGTAGCATGTTTTTTTTTCTTTTGTTACTGGGTTACCTCACTCAT
Organism: Mus musculus; assembly: GCF_000001635.26. Taxonomy (NCBI): domain Eukaryota; kingdom Metazoa; phylum Chordata; class Mammalia; order Rodentia; family Muridae; genus Mus; species Mus musculus. The sequence continues at coordinate 12,357,131 of NC_000085.6, read as the reverse complement.
GATGATATTTTCTAGGTTCATCTAAAAATTTCATTAAGTCACTGTTTGTAATAGCTAAATAGTACTCCATTGTGTAAATGTACCACATTTTCTGTATTCATTCCTCTGTTGAACAACATCTTGGGTCTTTCCAGGTTCTGACTGTTATAAATAAGGCTCCCATGAACATAGTGGAGCATGCGTACTTCTTATATGTCGACCATCATTTGGGTATATGCCCAGGAGTGGTATAGCTGTGTCCTTAGGTAGTACTATGTCCAATTTTCTGAGGAACCACCAGACTTATTTCCAGAGTGGTTATACCAGCTTGCAATAACGCCAACAATGAAGGAGTGTTCCTCTTTCTCCACATCCTCTCCAGCATCTGCTGTCACCTGAGTTTTTGATCTTAGCCATTCTGACTGGTGTGAGGTGGACTCTCAAGGTTGTTTTGAATTGCATTTCCCTGATGACTAAGGGTGTTGAACATTTCTTTATGTGCTTCTCAGCCATTCTATATTCCTCAGTTGAAAATGTCTTGTTTAGCTCTGCACCCCATTTTTAATAGGGTTATTTGGTTCTCTGGAGTCTAACTTCTTGAGTTCTTTGTATATATTGGATATTAGCCCTCTACCAGTTGTAGGATTGGTAAAGATGATTTCCCAATCTGTTGCTTGCTGGTTTTTTCCCACTGACAGTGTCCTTTGCCTTACAAAAGCTTCACAATTTTATGAGGTCCCATTTTTTGACTATTGATTTAGAGCATAAGACATTGGGGTTCTGCTCAGGAAGTTTTCCCCTTTGGCCCTGTGATTGAGGCTCTTCGCCACTTTCTCTTCTGTTAGATTCAGTGTATCTGGCTTTATGTGGAGGTCCTGATCCGCTGGGACTTGAGCTTTGTATAAGGAGATAAGAAAGGGTAGATGGTCTTGCAAAGATCATATGCAGTACAGGGGAATGCCAGGGCCAGGAAGCAGGAGTGGGTGGGTTGGGGAGCAGGGTAGGGGGGAGAGTATAGGGGGCTTTGGGGATAGCATTTGAAATATAAATGAAGAAAATATCTAATAAAAAATTCTCACTGCACAAAAAAAAAGAAAGAAAAGAAAAGAAAAGAAAAGAAAAAAGAAAAGAGAAGAAAAGAAAAAGAAAGGTTTGATTTGCATGCTCCTACATGCTGACCTCCAGTTGAACCTGCACCATTTGCTGAAAATGCTGTCTTTTTTTCACTGGATGGTTTTGGCTCCTTGGTCAAAGCTCAAGTGATCATAGGTGTGTGGGTTCATTTCTTGGTCTTCAATTCTATTCCACTGATCTACCTATCTGGCTCTGTACCAATACCATACAGTTATTATCACCATTGCTTTGTAATACAGCTTGAGGTCAGAGATGGTGATTCCCCCAGATGTTCTTTTATCATGAGAATTGTTTTTGCTATCCTGAGTTTTTTGTTATTAAAAATGAATTTGCAAATTGCTCTTTCTAACTCTATGAAGAATTGAGTTGGAATTTTGATGGGGATTGCAATGAATCTGTAGATCGCTTTCAGCAGGTGGCCATTTTTACTATATTAATCCTGCCAATCCAAGAGCATGTAAGATTTTTTTCATCTTCTTGAGACCTTTGATTTCTTTCTTAGAGACCTGAAGTTCTTGTCATAGATCTTTTATTTGCTTGGTTAGAGCCACATCAAGGTATTTCATGTTATTTGTGACTAATGTCAAGAGTGTCATTTCCCTAGTTCTTTCTTAGCCTGATTATCCTTTGAGTATAGGAAGAATACTAATTTATTAGAGTTAATTTTTACATCAGCCGCTTTGCTGAAGTTTTTGTTTTTGTTTTTTTTATCAGGCTTAGGAGTTCTCTGGTAAATGCTTTGGGGTCAGTTAAGTATACTATCGTATCATCTGCAAATAGTGATATTTTGACTTCTTCCTTTCCAATCTGTATCCCTTTGACCTCCTTTTGTTGTCTAATTGCTCTGGTTAGGACTTCAAGTACTATATTGAATAGGTAGGAAGAGAGTGGGAAGTCTTGTCAAGTCCCTAATTTTAGTGGTATTGCATCAAGTTTCTCTCCATTTAGTTTGATGTTGGCTACTGGTTTAGGTATGGCCCTTGAATTCCTCATCTTTCCAAGACTTTTACCTTGAAGCGGTGTTGAATTTTGTCAAAAGCTTTATCAGAATCTAATGACATGCTCCTGTGGGTTTTTTCTTATATAGTGAATTGCATTGATGAATTTCCATATATTGAACCATCCTTGCATCCCTGGCATGAAGCCTATTGATCATGATGGATGATCATTTTATTGTGTTCTTAGATTCAGTTTGAAAGAATTTAATTGAATATTTTTGCATCAATATTCATCAAGGAAATTGATCTGAAGTTCTCTTTCTTTATTAGGTCTTTGTGTGGTTTAGGTATCACCATAATGTGGCTTCATAGAACGAATTGGATAGTGTTTCTTCTGTTTCTATCTTGTGGAAGTTTGAAGAGAACTGGGATTAGATCTTCTTTGAAGGTCTAATAGAATTCTGCACTAAACCCATCTGGTCCTTGGCTTTTTTTGGTTGGAAACTTAATGACTGTTTCTATTTCTTTAGGGGTTATGGGACTGTTTAGATTGTTTATCTGATCCTGATTTAACTTTAGTACCTGGTACCTGACTAGAAAATCGTTCCTTTCATCCAGATTTTCCAGTTTCATTGAGTATAGGCTTTTGTAGTAGGATCTTATTTTTTAAAAATTCCTCGGTTTCTGTTTTGTCTCTCTTTTCATTTCTGATTTTGTTAATTTGGATACTGTCTCTGGTGTAGTTGATTCTTTGGGTTTCTTTCATCCCTGAGTTGGATTATTTCCTGCTCTCTACCCCTCTTGGGTGTATTTGCTTCTTTTACTCTAGAGCTTTCAGGTGTGCTGTTAAGTTGCTAGTGTATGCTTTCCCTAGTTTCTCTTTGGAGGCACTCAGAGCTATGACTTTTCCTTTTAGCACTGCTTTCTTTGTGTCCCATAATTTTGGGTATATCGTGCCTGAGTTTGCATTAAATTCTAAGATGTCTTTAGTTTCTTTCTTTATTTCTTCCTTGACCAACTTATTATTGAGTAGATAGTTGTTCGGCTTCCATGTGTATGTGGGATTACTGTTGTTTTTGTTGTTATTGAAGACCAGCCTTAATCCGTGGTCGTCTGATAGGATGAATGGGATTATGTCAATCTTCTTGTATCTGTTGAAGCCTGTTCTCTGATCAATTATATGGTGAATTTTGGAGAAGGTAAAATAAGGATCTGAGAAAAGGGTATATTCTTTTCTTTTTTTTATTACGTATTTGTTTCATTTACATTTCCAATGCTATCCCAAAAGTCCCCCACAGAAGTCCCCCACACACTCCCCCAGCCACTCTCCCACCCACCAACTCCCACTTCTTGGCACTGGTGTTCCCCTATACTGAGGCATATAAAGTTTGCACAACCAATGGACCACTCTTTCCACTCATGGCCATCTAGGCCATCTTCTGATACATATGCAGCTAGAGACATGAGCTCCGGGGGGTACTGGTTAGTTCATATTGTTGTTCCACCTATAGAGTTACAGATACCCCCCAGCTCCTTGGGTACTTTCTCTAGCTCCTCCATTGGGGGCCCTGTGATCCATCCAATAGCTGACTGTGAGCATCCACTTCTGTGTTTGCTAAGCCCTGGCATAGTCTCACAAGAGACAGCTATATCAGGGTCCTTTCAGCAAAATCTTGCTAGTGTATGCAATGGTGTCAGTGTTTGAAGGCTGATTATGGGATGGATCCCCGGGTATGGCAGTCTCTAGATGGTGCATCCTTTAGTCTCATCTCCAAACTTTGTCTCTGTCACTCCTTCCATGGGTGTTTTGTTCCCAATTCTAAGAAGGGGCAAAGTGTCCACACTTTAGTCTTCATTCTCTTGAGTTTCATGTGTTTTGCAAATTGTATCTTATATCGTGGGTATTCTAAGTTTCTGGGCTATTATCCACTTATCAGTGAGTACATATTGTGTGAGTTCTTTTTTGACTGGGTTGCCTCACTCAGGATGGTGCCCTCCAGGTCCATCCATTTGTCTAGGAATTTCATTAATTTATTCTTTTTAATAGCTGAGAAGTACTCCATTGTGTAAATGTACCACATTTTCTGTATCCATTCCTCTGTTGAGGGGCATCTGGGTTCTTTCCAGCTACTGGCTATGATAAATAAGGCTGCTATAAACATAGTGGAGCATGTGTCCTTCTTAGCAGTTGGAACATCTTCTGGATATATGCCCAGGAGAGGTATTGCAGGATCCTCCAGTAGTACTATGTCCAATTTTCTGAGGAACCGCCAGACTGATTTCCAGAGTGGTTGTACAAGCTTGCAATTCCACCAACAATGGAGGAGTGTTCCTCTTTCTCCACATCCTTGCCAACATCTGCTGTCACCTGAATTTTTGATCTTAGCCATTCTGACTGGTGTGAGGTGGAATTTCAGGGTTGTTTTGATTTGCATTTCCCTGATGATTAAGGATGTTGAACATTTTCTTCAGGTGCTCCTCAGCCATTCGGTATTCCTCAGGTGAGAATTCTATGTTCAGCTCTGAGCCCCATTTTTAATGGGGTTATTTGATTTTCTGGAGTCCACCTTCTTGAGTTCTTTATATATATTGGATATTAGTCCCCTATCTGATTTGGGATAGGTAAAGATCCTTTCCCAATCTGTTGGTGGCCTTTTTGTCTTATGACGGTGTCTTTTGCCTTGCAGAAGCTTTGCAATTTTATGAGGTCCCATTTAAAGATTCTCGATCTTACAGCACAAGCCATTGCTGTTCTATTCAGGAACTTTTCCTCTGTACCCATATCTTCGAGGCTTTTCCCTACTTTCTCCTCTATAAGTTTCAGTCTCTCTGGTTTTATGTGAAGTTCCTTAATTCACTTAGATTTGACCTTAGTACAAGGAGATAGGAATGGATCAATTCCCATTCTTCTACATGATAACCACCAGTTGTGCCAGCACCATTTGTTGAAAATGCTGTCTTTTGTTCACTGGATGGTTTTAGATCCCTTGTCAAAGATCAAGTGACCATAGGTGTGTGGGTTCATTTCTGGGTCTTCAATTCTATTCCATTGGTCTACTTGTCTGTCACTATACCAGTACCATGCAGTTTTTATCACAATTGCTCTGTAGTAGAGCTTTAGGTCAGGCATGGTGATTCCACCAGAAGTTCTTTTATCCTTGAGAAGAGTTTTTGCTATCCTATGTTTTTTGTTATTCCAGATGAATTTCCAGATTGCCCTTTCTAATTCGTTGAAGAATTGAGTTGGAATTTTGATGGGGATTGCATTGAATCTGTAGATTGCTTTTGGCAAGATAGCCATTTTTACTATATTGATCCTGCCAATCCATGAGCATGGGAGATCTTTCCATCTTCTGAGATCTTTTTAATTTCTTTCTTCAGAGACTTGAAGTTCTTATCATACAGGTCTTTCACTTCCTTAGTTAGAGTCATGCCAAGGTATTTTATATTATTTGTGACTATTGTGAAGGGTGTAGTTTCCCTAACTTCTTTCTCAGCCTGTTTATCCTTTGTGTACAGAAAGGCCATTGACTTGAGTTAATTTTATATCCAGCTACTTCATTTAAGCTGTTTATCAGGTTTAGGAGTTCTCTGGTGGAATTTTTAGGGACAAACACACACACACACACACACACACACACACACACACACACACACACACACATATATATACTATCATATCATCTGCAAATAGTGATATTTTGACTTCTTTCTTTCCCATTTGTATCCCCTTGATCATCGTTTGTTGTCGAATTGCTCTAGCTAGGACTTCAAGTACAATGTTGAATAGGTAGGGAGAGAGTGGGCAGCCTTATCTAGTCCCTGATTTTAGTGGGATTGATTCCAGCTTCTCACCATTTACTTTGATGTTGGCTACTGATTTGCTGTAGATTGCTTTTATCATGTTTAGGTATGGGCCTTGAATTCCTGATCTTTCCAAGACTGTTTACCATGAATAGGTGTTAGATTTTGTCAAATGATTTCTATGCATCTAATGAGATGATCATGTGGTTTTTGTCTTTGAGTTTGTTTATGTTGTGGATTACATTGATGGATTTCCGTATATTAAACCATCCCTGAATCGCTGGAGTGAAACCTACTTTGTCAGGATGGATGACTGCTTTGATGTGTTCTTGGATTCAGTTAGCAAGAATTGTATTGAGTATTTTTGCATCGATATTCATAAGGGAAATTGGTCTGAAGTTCTCTATCCTTGTTGGGTCTTTCTGTGGTTTAGGTATCAGAGTAATTGTGGCTTCACAGAATGAGTTGGGTAGAGTACCTTCTACTTTTATTTTGTGGAATAGTTTGTGAAGAACTGGAATTAGACCTTGTTTGAAGATCTGATAGAACTCTGCACTAAACCCATCTGGTCATGGGCTTTTCTTTCTTTCTTTCTTTCTTTCTTTCTTTCTTTCTTTCTTTCTTTCTTTCTTTCTTTCTTTCTTTCTTTCTTTCTTTTGTTGTTGGGAGACTATTAATGACTGTTTCTATTTCTTTAGGGGATATAGGACTGTTTAGATCATTAACCTGATCCTGATTTAACTTTGGTACCTGGTATCTGTCTAGAACCTTGTCCATTTCATCTAGGTTCTCCAGTTTTGTTGAGTATAGCCTTTTGTAGAAGGATCTGATGGTGTTTTGGATTTCTTCAGGATCTGTTGTTATGTCTCCCTTTTTATTTCTGATTTTGTTAATTAGGATTCTTTCCCTGTGCCCTCTAGTGAGTCTGGCTAAGGGTTTATCTTTCTTGTTCATTTTCTCAAAGAACCAGCTCCTCATTTGGTTGATTCTTTGAATCTTTCTTGTTTCCACTTTGTTGAATTCATCCCTGAGTTTGATTATTTCCTGCTGTCTACTCCTCTTGGGTGAATTTGCTTCCTTTTGTTCTAGAGCTTTTAGTTGTGTTGTCAAAATGCTACTGTGTACTCTCTCTAGTTTCTTTTTGGAGGCACCCAGAGCCATGAGTTTTCCTCTTAGAAATGGTTTCATTGTGTCTCATAAGTTTGGGTATGTTGTGGCTTAGTTTTCATTAAACTCAAAAAGTCCTTAATTTTCTTCTTTATTCCTTCCTTGACCAAGTTATCATTGAGAAGAGTGTTGTTCAGTTTCTATGTGAATGGTGGCTTTCTATTATTTATTTTGTTATTGAAGATCAGCCTTAGTTCGTGGTGATCTGATAGGATGCATGGGACAATTTAAAGTTTTTTGTATCTGTTGAGGCTTGTTTTGTGACCAATTATATGGTCAATTTTGAAGAAGGTACCATGAGGTGCTGAGAAGAAGGTATATCCTTTTGTTTTAGGATAAAATGTTCTGTAGATATCTGTCAGATCCATTTGTTTCATAACCTTTGTTAGTTTCACTGTGTCCCTGTTTAGTTTCTGTTTCCATGATCTGTCCATTGATGAAAGTGGTGTGTTGAAGTCTCCCACTATTATTGTGTGAGGTGCAATGTGTGCTTTGAGCTTTACTAAAGTTTCTTTAATGAATGTGGCTGCCCTTGTATTTGGAGCATAGATATTCAGAATTGAGAGTTCCTTTTGGAAGACTTTACCTTTGATGAGTATGAAGTGCCCCTCCTTGACTTTTTTGATGACTTTGGGTTGGAAGTCGATTTCATTAGATATTAGAATGGCTACTCCAGCTTGTTTCTTCAGACCATTTGCTTGGAAAATTGTTTTCCAGCCTTTCATTCTGAGGTAGGGTCTGTCTTTTCCCCTGAGATGGGTTTCCTGTAAGCAGGAAAATGTTGGGTCCTGTTTGTGTAGCCAGTATGTTAGTCTATGTCTTTTTGATGGGGAGTTGAGTCCATTGATACTAAGAGATATTAAGGAAAAGTAATTGGGGCTTCCTATCATTTTTGTTGTTAAAGTTGGCATTCTGTTCTTGTGGCTGTCTTCTTTTAGGTTTGTTGAAGGATTACTTTCTTGCTTTTTCTAGGACGTGGTTTCCGTCCTTGTATTGGTTTTTTTCTGTTATTATTCTTTGAAGGGCTGGATTTGTGGAAAGATAATGTGTGAGTTTGGTTTTGTTGTGGAATTCTTTGTTTTCTCCATCTATAGTAATTGAAAGTTTGGCTGGGTATAGTAGTCTGGGCTGGAATTTGTGTTCTCTTAGTGTCTGTATAACATCTGTCCAGACTCTTCTGGCTTTCATAGTCTCTGGTGAAAAATCTGGTGTAATTCTGATAGGCCTGCCTTTATATGTTACTTGACATTTTACCCTTACTGCTTTTAATATTCTATCCTTATTTAGTGCATTTGTTGTTCTGAATATTATGTGTCAGGAGGAATTTCTCTTCTGGTCTAGTCTATTTGGAGTTCTGTAGGCTTCTTGTATGTTCATGGGCATCTCTTTCTTTAGGTTTGGGAAGTTTTCTTCTATAATTTTGTTGAAGATATTTGTTGGCCCTTTAAGTTGAGAATCTTCATTCTCATCTACTCCGATTATCTGTAGGTTTGGTCTTCTCATTGTGTCCTGGATTTCCTGGATGTTTTGAGTTAGGATCTTTGTGCATTTTGCATTTTCTTTGATTCTTGTGCCGATGTTCTCTATGGAATCTTCTGCACCTGAGATTCTTTCTTCCATCTCTTGTATTCTGTTGCTGATGCTTGCATCTATGGTTCCAGATTTCTTTCCTAGGGTTTCTATCTCCAGTGTTGTCTCACTTTGGGTTTTCTTTATTGTGTCTATGTCCCTTTTTAGGTCTTGTATGGTTTTGTTCATTTCCATCACCTGTTTGGATGTGTTTTCCTGTTTTTCTTTAAGGACTTGCAACTCTTTTTCATTGTTATCCTGTATTTCTTTAAGTGAGTTATTAAAGTCCTTCTTGATGTCTTCTACCATCATCATGAGATATGCCTTTAAATCCAGGTCTAGGTTTTCGGGTGTGTTGGGGTGCCCAGAACTGGCCGAGGTGGGAGTGCTGGGTTCTGATGATGGTGGGTGGTCTTGGTTTCTGTTAGTAAGATTCTTATGTCTGCCTTTCGCCATCAGTAATCTCTGGAGTCATTTGTTATAGTTGTCTCTGGTTAGAGCTTATTCATCTCATGATTCTGTTATTCTCTAGCAGCAGACCTGAGAGACTAGCTCTCTCCTGACTTTCAATGGTCAGAGCAATCTCAGTAGGCAGGCTCTCCTCTTTCAGGGAAGGTGCACAGATATCTGGCATTCGGACTTGCCTCCTGGAAGAACTCAAAACATCCAGGAAATCCAGGACACAATGAGAAGACCAAACCTACAGATAATCGGAGTAGATGAGAATGAAGATTTTCAACTTAAAGGGCCAACAAATATCTTCAACAAAATTATAGAAGAAAACTTCCCAAACCTAAAGAAAGAGATGCCCATGAACATACAAGAAGCCTACAGAACTCCAAATAGACTGGACCAGAAAAGAAATTCCTCTGGACACATAATAATCAGAACAACAAATGCACTAAATAAAGATAGAATATTAAAAGCAGTAACGGAAAAAGGTCAAGTAACATATAAAGGCAGGCCTATCAGAATTACACCAGACTTTTCACCAGAGACTATGAAAGCCAGAAGAGTCTGGACAGACGTTATACAGACCTTAAAAGAACACAAATGCCAGCCCCGGCTACTATACCCAGCCAAACTCTCAATTATCATAGATGAAGAAACCAACGTTTTCCATGACAAAACCAAATTCACACACTATCTTTCCAAGAATACAGCCCTTCAAAGGATGATTGCAGAAAAAACAAAAAATACAAGGACAGAAACCACGCCCTAGAAAAAGCAAGAAAGTAATCCCTCAACAAACCAAAAAGAAGACAGCCACAAAAACAGAATGCCAACTCTAAAAACAAAAATAATAGGAAGCAACAATTATTTTCCTTAATATATCTTAATATTAATGGACTCAATTCCCCAATAAAAAGATATAGACTAACAGACTGGCTACACAAACAGGACCCAACATTCTGCTGCTTACAGGAAATCCATCTCAGGGAAAAAGGCAGACACTACCTCAGAGTGAAAGGCTGGAAAACAATTTTTCAAGCAAATGGTCTGAAGAAACAAGCTGGAGTAGGCATTCTAATATCGAATAAAGTCGACTTCCAACCCAAAGTTATCAAAAAAAGATAAGGAGGGACACTTCATACTCATCAAAGGTAAAAACCTCCAAGAGGAACTCTCAATTCTGAATATCTATGCTCCAAATGCAAGGGCAGGCACATTCATTAAAGAAACTTTAGTAAAGCTCAAAGCACAGATTGTACCTCACACAATAGTAGTGGGAGACTTCAACACACCCCTTTCGTCAATGGACAGATCATGGAAACAGAAACTAAACAGGGACACAGTGAAACTAACAGAAGTTATGAAACAAATGGACTTAACAGAGATGTACAGAACATTTTATCCTAAAACAAAAGGATATATCTTCTTCTCAACACTTCATGGTACCTTCTCCAAAATTGACCATATAATTGGTCACAAAACAGGCCTCAACGGATAGAAAAATATTGAAATTGTCCAATGCATCCTATTAGACCACCATGGACTAAGGCTGATCTTCAATAACAACATAAATAATGGAAAGCCAACATTCACATGGAAAATGAACAATACTCTTCTCCATGATACCTTGGTCAAGGAAGGAATAAAGAAGAAAATTAAAGACTTTTTAGAGTTTAATAAAAATGAAGCCACAATATACCCAAACTTATGAGACACAATGAAAGCATTTCTAAGAGGGAAACGTATAGCTCTGAGTGCTTCGAAAAAGAAACTAGAGAGAGCACACACTAGCACCTTGACAACACACCTAAAAGCTCTAGAACAAAAGGAAGCAAATTCACCCAAGAGGAGTAGAAGGCAGGAAATAATCAATCTCAGGGGCGAAATCAACCAAGTGGAAACAAGAAGAACTATTCAAAGAATCAACCAAAGGAGGAGCTGGTTCTTTGAGAAAATCAACAAGATAGAAAAACCCTTAGCCAGACTCACTAGAGGGCACAGGGACAGAATCCTAATTAACAAAATCAGAAATGAAAAGGGAGACACAACAACAGATCCTGAAGAAATCCAAAACACCATCAAATTCTTCTACAAAAGGCTATACTCAACAAAACTGTAAAACCTGGACGAAATGGACAAATTTCTACACAGATAACAGGTACCAAAGTTAAATCAGGATCACGTTAATGATCTAAACAGTCCCATATCCCCTAAAGAAATAGCAGCAGTCATTAATAGTCTCCCAACCAAAAAAAGCCCAGGACCAGATGGGTTTAGTGCAGAGTTCTATCAGAAATTCAAAGAAAATCTAATTCCAGTAATGCACAAACTATTCCACAAAATACAAGGTACTCTCTCCAACTCATTCTATGAAGCCACAATTACTCTGATACCTAAACCACAGAAAGATCCAACAAAGTTAGAGAACTTCAGAACAATTTTCCTTATGAATATCGATGCAAAAATACTCAATAAAATTCTCGCTAACCGAATCCAAGAACACATTACAACAATCATCCATCCTGACCAAATAGGTTTTATTCCAGGGATGCAGGGATGGTTTAATATACGGAAATCCAACAACACAATCCATTATATAAACAAACTCAAAGACAAACACCTCATGATCATCTCGTTAGATGCATAGAAATCATTTGACAAAATCCAACACCCATTCATGATAAAAGTCTTGGGAAGATCAGGAATTCAAGACCCATAACTGAACATGATAAAAGCACTATAAACAAACCAGCAGCCAACATCAAAGTAAATGGAGAGAAGCTGGAAGCAATCCCACTAAAATCAGGGACTAGACAAGGCTGCCCACTTTCTCCATACCTATTCAACATTGTACTTTAAGTCCTAGCCAGAGCAATTCGACAACAAACGATGATCAAGGGGATACAAATTGAAAAGGAAGAAGTCAAAATATCACTATTTGCAGATGATATGATAGTATATATAAGTGACCCTAAAAATTCCACCAGAGAACTCCTAAACCTGATAAACAGCTTCAGTGAAGTAGCTGGATATAAAATTAACTCAAACAAGTCAATGGCCTTTCTTTACACAAAGAATAAACAGGCTGAGAAAGAAATTAGGGAAACAACACCCTTCTCAATAGTCACAAATAATATAAAATCCCTTGCCGTGACTTTAACAAAGGAAGTGAAAGATCTGTATGATAAGAACTTCGAGTCTCTGAAGAAAGAAATTAAAGATCTCAGAAGATGATCTCCCATGCTCATGGTTTGGCAGGATCAACATTGTACAAATGGCTATCTTGCCAAAAGCAATCTACAGATTCAATGCAATCCCCATCAAAATTCCAACTCAATTCCTCAATGAATTAGAAAGAGTAATCTGCAAATTCATCTGGAATAACAAAAAACTTAGGATAGCAAAAACTCTTCTCAAGGACAAAAGTACCTCTGCTGGAATCACCATGCCTGACCTAAAGCTTTACTACAGAGCAATTGTGATAAAAACTGCATGGTACTGGTATAGCGACAGACAAATAGACCAATGGAATAGAATTGAAGACCCAGAAATGAACCCACACATCTATGGTCAGTTGATCTTTGACAATGGAGCTAAAAACCATCCAGTGGAAAAAAAGACAGCATTTTCAACAAATGGTGCTGGCACAACTGGTGGTTATCATGTAGAAGAATATGAATCGATCCATTCCTATCTCCTTGTACTAAGGTCAAATCTAAGTGGATGAAGGAACTACACATAAAACCAGAGACACTGAAACTTATAGAGGAGAAATTGGGGAAAAGCCTTAAAGATATGGACACAGGGAAAAATTCCTAAGCAGAACAGCAATGGCTTGTGCTGTAAGATTGAGAACTGACAAAAGGAACCCCATGAAACTACAAAGCTTCTGTAAGGCAAAAGACACTGTCAATAAGACAAAAAGGCTACCAACAGATTGGGAAAGGATCTTTACCTATCCCAAATCAGATAGGGGACTAATATCCAATATATAAAAAGAACTCATAAGGTGGACTCCAGAAAATCAAATAACCCCATTAAAAAATCGGGCTCAGAGCTAAACAAAGAATTCTCACCTGAGGATAACCGCATGGCTGAGAAACACTTGAAAAAATGTTCAGCATCCTTAAACATCAGGGAAATGCAAATCAAAACAACCTTGAGATTCCATCTCACACCAGTCAGAATGACTAAGATCAAAAATTCAGGTGACAGCAGATGCTGGCAAGGACGTGGAGAAAGAGGAACACTTCTCCATTGTTGGTGGGATTGCAAGCTTTTACAACCACTCTGGTAATCAGTCTGGCGGTTCCTCAGAAAATTAGACATAGTACTACCGGAGGATCCTGCAATACCTCTCCTGGGCATATATCCAGAAGATTTTCCAACTAGTAAGAAATACAAATGTTCCACTATGTTCATAGCAGCCTTATTTATAATAGCCAGAAGCTGGAAAGAACCCAGATGCCCCTCAACAAAGGATTGGATACAAAAAATGTGGTACATTTACACAATTGAGTACTGCTCAGCTATTAAAAGAATAAATTTATGAAATTCCTAGGCAAATGGTTGGACCTGAATGGCATTATCCTGAGTGAGGTAACCCAATCACAAAAGATCTCAAATGATATGTACTCACTAAGTGGATATTAGCCCAGAAACTTAGGATACCCAAGATATAAGGTACAATTTGCTAAACACATTAAACTCAAGAGAATGAAGACCAAAGTGTGGACACTTTGCCCCTTCTTAGAATAGGAAACAAAACACCCATGGAAGGAATTACAGAGACAAAATTTGGAAGTGTGTCGAAAGGATTGACCATCTAGTGATTGCCATATCCAGAGATCCGTCCCATGATCAGCTTCCAAACGCTGACACCATTGCATACACTAGCATGATTTTGCTGAAAGGACCCAGATATAGCTGTCTCTTGTGAGACTATGCCAGGGCCTAGCAAACACAGAAGTGGATGCTCACAGTCAGCTATTGAATGGACCACAGGGCCCCCAATGGCGGAACTAGAGAAAGCACCCACAGAACTAAAGGGAACTGCAACCCTATAGGTGGAACAACAATATGAACTAAGCAGTACCCTGGAGCTCTTGTCTCTAGCTGCATATGTATCAAAAGATGGCCTAGTCGGCCATCACTGCAAAGAGAGGCCCAATGGACTTGCAAACTTTATCTGCCCCAGTACAGGGGAACGCCAGGGCCAAAAAGGGAGAGTGGGTGGGTAGGTAGTGGAGGGTGGTGGGTATGGGGGACTTTTGGTATAGCATTGGAAATGTAAATGAGCTAAATACCTAATAAAAATGGAAAAAAAATAAGTTACAATTTGCAAAACACATGAAACTCAAGAAGAACGAAGACCAAAGTGTGGACACTTTGCCCCTTCTTAGAATTGGGAACAAAACACCCATGGAAGGAGTTACAGAGACAAAGTTTGGAGCTGAGATGAAAGAATGGACCATCTAGAGACTGCCATATCAAGGGATCCATCCTATAATCAGCCTCCAAACACTGATACCATTGCATACACTATCAAGATTTTGCTGAAAGGACCCTGATATAGCTGTCTCTTTTGAGACTATGCTGGGGCCTAGCAAACACAGAAGTGGATGCTCACAGTCAGCTATTGGATGGATCACAGGACCCCCAATGGAGGAGCTAGAGAAAGTACCCAAGGAGCTAAACGGATCTGCAACCCTATGGATGGAACAACATTATGCACTAACCAGTACCCTGAAGGTCTTGCCTCTAGCTGCATATGTACCAAAAGATGGCCTAGTCGGCCATCACTGGAAAGAGAGGCCCATTGGACATGCAAACTTTATCTGCCCCAGTACAGGGGAACGCCAGGGCAAAAAAGTGGGAGTGGGTGGGAGGGGAGTGGGGGGGGGAGGGTATGGGGGACTTTTGGGATAGCATTGGAAATATAAATGTGGAAAATACCTAATTAAAAAAAAACCAACAAAGTAAGTGAATTACCAACCAATTTCTCTTGTGGAAGAGATGCAAACATACTTAATACAATACTTGCATTCAAAATCTTAGAACACATCAAAAAGATAACCCACCATGATCAAATAGGCTTCATGCCAGAAATACAGATTTGGTTCAACATATGATAATCAGTAAATGTAATCTTGTCTGTGTGTGTGTGTGTGTGTGTGTGTGTGTGTGTGTTCATATGTATGTGTACAGAATACAATTATTCTCCTGTGGCATGGTTCATGTTGAATGTATTCCACCCAGTAATGTACAACCTCTGCCTAAATCAAGAATGATTTTTAGTTTATAGTTTGTCTCATTTCTTAACAGTTATCAATGTTGTCCTATAAGTATGTTTCTCATATGTACCAAGACCATTTTCACATTACTAAAAATATCTATTCATAACTTTTGTTATTTAATAAATAATTGCTTAATAGTTGACATTTCAAGTTTTCAAAAACCTCTCCTTATGATGTGGATTTTAGATGTCTTTTGCCAGGGCATAGTGGTGAGAAAACAGAAATTTTACTAATTGTAATGTTGCACCTGAGTTAACAATGACTTCCCTTCCCTTCCCTTCCCTTCCCTTCCCTTCCCTTCCCTTCCCTTCCCTTCCCTTCCCTTCCCTTCCCTTCCCTTCCCTTCCCTTCCCTTCCCTTCTCTCCTCCCCTCCCTCCCCTTCCCTCCCTCCCCTTCCCTCCCCTCCCCTCCCCTCCCCTCCCCTTCCCTTCCCTTCCCTTCCCTTCCCTTCCCTTCCCCTCCCCTCCCCTCCCCTCCCCTCCCCTCCCCTCCCCTCCCCTCCCCTCTCCTCTCCTTTCCTTTCCTTTCCTTTCCTTTCCTTTCCTTTCCTTTCCTTTCCTTTCCTTTCCTTTCCTTTCCTTTTTTTTCTTTCTACTCCTCTTCCCCCTCCTTTTCTATTGCCTTCATTGTTCTTAATCATCAAGAATCATCAAGGCAAAGATTGAGGAAGAAAATACAACTGAGATAACCCAATTCATCTGTCTGGGGTTTTCAGATTCCCCAGAAATCACAGAACTATTATTTGACTTATCCACACCTGGAACATGTCCTTCATTGTTTTAATAAGGATGGATTCACACCTCCACACACCTAGTATTTCCTTCAAAGAAATCTACTACATCAGCTCAGCAATAGAATAATGCTTTCCAAATTCTTCCAAGAAAAGCAAACTATCAGCTTTGTGGGCTACATGGTATAATATTTTATCTTTTTCACTAGGGTGCTAAGTGAATCTTTCCTTGTGACAGCTATGCCTATGACAAGTATGCTATCATTTGCAACCCCACTGCTCTATCACCAATCATGTTACCCACCCTGTGTGCTTGGGTGATGGTAGAATCTTATGTGACTACAAACTCATCTTCTTTACCTCAGATTTGTACCTTGTTGCAGCTCTACTTCTGTGGACTTAACATCAACAGATGTTTCTTCTGTGACATGCCCCAGCTGTTAAATCTGTCCTACACTGACAAATTCTTTGTACAGTTTCTGCTTGCCATATTTACAAGGTTGTTTAGAATAGTGAATGCCTTACTCATCTCAATAGCATATGACTATGTAGCCATATCTGTAGTGTATAGTTTCTACTACGCCACTTTTAGCTTGGGGTGGACCACAATACAAGGCCCACTAGAGTTCCCTTGGATCCTTGAATGAAAAACACATGCACGTTAGCTTACTTTTTATATGCTTTTAGCTCTGTGGTTGGGCCCTTCAGATCCTTCCTTGGCTAGTGCACCCTTCTTTTCATTCCCAGCTTGACACTTCAAAGTCTGCTCTCAACTTTAGTTGCCTGGTTATCTTCTTCTGCTCTGCACCCTAAATCTGCTCTCAACTTAGTTGTGTTTCTAATCTCCCCACCCCTGCTACCCTAGGCCCAATTAGGGAAGTGGCCAATAGCCCTTCCACCTGAGCTCTCACATGGCTGGTGGCTCTCTCTCCTTCTGAAGCACTCCGACATCTTCCCTCCTCCTGTGCCTGCTAGCCTGCCTATAGGAACCTGGAAGTTCTGCCTCTTCCGCCCAACTATTAACCTCTAACATCTTTATTGGTCAATCAAGAACCAATTAGGGAACAGGACTTTCAGAATTCACATGCAGATTCCCAATCAGCACATAGGAACCACCCCTACACATGTCACATAAAATACAGGCAGGTCTAAAGTCTTCAACACCTATGCTTCATACCTGACAGCTGCTTCCCTCTTCTATACATCAAGTTTGTCTATTTGAGTTCCAGTTCTGGCAGCTCCTCCACCTTTGACAGAGTCGCTTTCATAATCTGCCCTGTGGTGATTCCCATTTTGAATCCCTCGATTTATAGTCTGAGAAGGTTGCAACAGTGGACTTCCTATTACCAAGGTCACAAATATGCACCTTTCTGAGAGATTTCTCCGCAATCTACCACCATGTGTGCATGAATGACATATTACAAAATCCACAAAGTTTAAACAAAGGCTCAATTTGGTATAGAAAATAATAATATGAACCAATGGTTGTTCTATGTCAGGACAGAGGAACTTGAGTTAATGAGTCTTGGAGAATTATTGCTTTAGTGACTTCATAGGTGATGTCAGCTTTCATTATTCTATTCAGAGGTATCTATGATAGTTGATTTTTGAAACTTTTCCACTTTTTATGTGTGGAGACTGATGAATGTACTATACAGAGGATGTTTGCAGGCTGAAAATAGTTTTGCACTGATGTAGTAAAACCTCCTGAATTGACCAGTCTGATAGAACTGGAAGCTTTTTCTAAGGTGTCCCTTATTGCTAGTCATTAAATAAAATCTTGTTCACATTTTTGTCTCCTACTGCTGTTGGCTAGAAATGAAAGGAATTATCTATATTATTAAAGATGAAAGAAGCTCCATCTACTTGCCTAAGAATTTCATAAATTCATTGTTTTTAATAGCTAAGTAGTACTCCATTGTATAAATGTACCACATTTTCTGTATTCATTCCTCTGTTGAGGGATATCTGGGTTCTTTCCAGCTTCTGGCTATTATAAATATGGATGCTATGAACATAGTGGAGCATGTGTCCTTATTACATGTTGGATCATTTTCTGGGTATATGCCTAGCAGTGGTATTGCTGGGTACTCAGGTAGTACTATGCCCAATTTTCTGAGGAAATGCCAAACTGATTTCTAGTGTAGTTATACCAGCTTGCAATCCCACCAGCAATGGAGGAGTGTTCCTCTTTCTCCACATCCTCACCAGCATCTGCTGTCACCTGAGTTTTTGATCTTAGCCATTCTCACTGGTGTGAGGTAGAATCTCAGGGTTGTTTTGATTTGCATTTCCCATATCATCCTGAGTGAGGTAACCCAATCACAAAAGAACACACATGATATGCACTCACTGATAAGTGGATATTAGCCCAGAAGCTCAGAATACCCAAGATACAATTTGAAAACTACATGAAACTCTAGAAGAAGGAAGACCAAAGTGTGGATACTTCGTTCCTTCTTAGAAGGGGGAACAAAATACCCATGGGAGGAGTTACAGAGACAAAATGTGGAGCAGAGACTGAAGGAATGACCATCCAGAGACCGCCCCACCTAGGGATCCATCCCATATACAATCACCAAACCCAGACACTATTGTGGATGCCAAGACATGCTTGCTGACAGGAGCCTGATATAGCTGTCTCCTAAGAGGCTCTGTCAGTACCTGACAAATAGAGAAGTGGATGCTCACAGCCATCCATTGGACTGAGCACAGGGTCCCCAATGAATGAGCTAGAGAAAGGACCCAAGGAGCTGAAGGGGTTTGCAACCCCATAGGAGGAATAATAATATGAACCAACCACTACCCCCAGAACTCCCAGGGATTAAACCACCAACCAAAGAGTACAAATTGTGGGACTCATGGCTCCAGCTGACTGTATATCATAGGATGGCCTAGTTGGTCATCAGTTGGAATAGAGGCCCTTGGTCCTGTCAAGACTCTATGCCCCAATGTACGGGAATGCCAGGGCCAGGAAGCAGGAGTTGATGGGTTGGTGAGCAGGGGTAGAGGGTAGGGGCTAGGGGGTTTCTGTAGGAGAAACCAGAAAAGGGGATAACATTTGAAATGTAAATAAAGACAATAGCTAATAAAAAAAATCTAAAAAGAAAAAAAAGGTGAAAGAAAAATGGTCCAATGTTTTCAAGTGGAAGTCATAAATATGTCTGGTATGTTGATTTTTGCATTCAAAATCCATGTCAAAGCCAAAATCAGTCACTGATGTATCCCAAGTCACTCTCTTCACATCCAAATGAGACTCCATGAGGTACATAGCTAAAAGAATCTCATTACTGAGTTGTTTTTGATAATTCAAGAGTCACCTTGAGTTTGGCTTAGGAAGACTTATATAATGTCACTTTAATAAGTGTCAGTGAAGACAGGAAGGCTGGGTAAATATTGTAATCAAAGGTACCAAAAAACAAAAAGTATGGGGAAATGTTATACATTATTTCTTATCACCTATATCCAATGCTTTGTGTTTAAATTTAGAAGGTGCATGAGACGTTGCAGTGTATGGGACAGAATAATTATTACCTGCATGCTTTTATCTTTTGTTCAAAACAGGACTATTACGCAATATTAATAACAATAATGACTTGTTTTGTCATATCAAGACTTGAACATTCTGGTTTAAACCAAATGTTGTGAACACAAGTTATTTGTAGCACTTTTGTTAGATACTATTGTCTAGGGGAACAAATCTAACAAGAACTCATAGGTGACACCATTTGACTAAGACCAGAGGTGAAGATATAATCAATGGTTTTACCAAATATTCCTTCAGTTTACACATACCGAGGCTTGAAAGAATGTGGGCTTGTAAGATATACAAGAGAATGAAGACATTCACCCCAAGGCAAGTGAAAGGAGAAGAGAACTATTTTTCAGATGTACTTATTTTTGGTGCATGACTGTTTGCCTGCATGTATGTGTACCACGTATGAGCCTGGTACTTGCTGAGGTCAGAAGAGGGCATCAGATCTCCTGGAACTTAAGTTACTGAGCCCTATAAGCTGTCATGTACATACTGGGAAGTGAACATGGGTTCTCTGAAAGAGCAGTACCTACTCTTAATCTCATAGTCACCTGTGCAGCCCCCAAATGAAGTTTTGTTGTTGAAGCAAATGGAAGGAAAAAAGGAAAAAGAATGAAAGGAAGTAAATATTCACAAAATATGACATTTTTAGAGTTCTAGAGATCTTTGGGAGGTACTTCAATTTTTTTCAGTCCCAGGGGACTTAACTGAGTAGGCCACAGTGATCCATGAAGGAAGTGATCATACTGGGAATAATACCTAGACATCAAAAATAAATGAATTGTTTTCATTCCGATGAAAGTGAGTCACAGTAAAAACTTAACTTGATGCTAGAGAGTGATTCAGAGCACTTGCTTTTTTTTTTTTTTTTTTTTTCTTTTTTTACACAGGGTCCAGGTTCAGTACGAAGCACCCACCTAGAAGTTCATAACCATCTATAGCTCCAGTTCCAAGGGACCAATGCCTTCTTCTGGCCTCCACAGGCATGTAAATGGTGCATCTGCATACATGTAGGCAAAAACCCATACACATATAATAACTACATTTTTTTAAGTTAAGTCGAAAGAAAAGACACATCTTGGCTATGACTCAAGAGACAAAGTTATGTATGCTATTACTTTATGTCTTGGAATGGGTTCCGTTTGTCAAGCACCATGTGAAGACCTTTTCATTCACATCTTATTTGATGACCTCAACATACTTTCAGGCAGAAGTCATTATTATATTAGTTTAAGCTATTAAACATCTTCATATTGGTTTTTTATGGATAAAAACAGCACAGTTGGAATTTGATACAAAATAACTTAGTTGGAAAATTTTGTTTCTAAGAACTATATTTTTAATTAATTAATTAATTAATTTTTATTCACTTTATGTTTTAGCACTAGTCTTAGTTTGTTTGGGTGTGAGGTTTGTTTCTAGCTGAGGACATCTTAAAGTGAAAGGCTGTTTTTCAATATAAGAGGACATCTTCTTAGACCCAAAAGAAAGGAAATCTCATAGGAGAATAAGGCAGGGGGCATTGGTAACGGGCAGCCAGCCACAATATCATTACTCCAGAGAATAATTATTACTCAGTAGATGTTAGCGCTAATGGTTGCTCAGCTTTACACATTGGATCCTGGAGTTGTTGCAGCAGGCAGCCTCTGGGAGCTGGGATGGAGGAGAGGGCATCTCTGCCCGTTACAGTAATAAACTCCCATAGGTCATTTGAAAACTTTAGTGACAAAGGAGCAGGGATTCCAGAAGCACACATCTTTATTTACACAAAGTTTGTGAACATTAAAAGAAAAATGATGTAAGCAGAAATGAGGCACACAGCAGTGGGAAATGCAAATGAACCAAAGAATACAGAAGAGGCTACAGTTGAAAAGCCACCAATATTTTCTCTGGTGGTGCAAGATCTCAAGACGTTTCACCTAAAGAAATTCAGTAAGTCTAACTCATTCCCTCCTACTTCATTCAACCTGAAAATAGTACATTTCATCTCATCCCAACTTTCCTTTGTAAAAAGGGCAGAGAAATGCTGCCAGGTCCTGAGGCCATTCAGATCAGGTTTGTACAAATTGAGTCCTCACAACAGTTCCTGGCACATAGCAAGTATTAAAAAAAGTATTTATTCACAGTTATATTATATGGGATTATATCTTAGGATCACTGTTTGTGTCTAAAAGCACATTATATGTTTTATTATAATTACATGCCAGGCATAATAACTGATGGGACACTCTGCTGAACTTTGAGGATAAGCAATGGAAAGCATTTGTTCCATACTGTGAATAATCCTGAATGTTCATGAATTTTTAATGGATATTCAACAGGTACCTGCTATTTGAAGGAAGATTCAACATCTTAGAACAGCCCAAGTCAGAAGCAGATGTCACACATGAGTGTGAGTGACAAAAAGCACAGGCAAGGATGGACAGCCAAACACAAGTGAGAGAAGACTAGGAGCTTGAGTTTCACCAATCTATCATGGCAAATGTTCATTTGCCTTGTGAGACACACTTGTTTTCACTTTGACCTGACACCAGTACGAATCTGTCTTTCTTCACTGAAGAGTGTGTGTTGAGGTTTTGCCTTTTATTTTCTATTGTAATGTTATATGTGGGTTCCCAATGATCTAGAGACTGCATGTAGCCCCTGTGATCCTGCCCCATGTTAATTCTGATTGGTGAATAAAGATGCCAATAGCTGGGCAAAAGAGACATAGATGGGGTTTAGGTTTCATGGACTTGGGGGAAGAGGAGAGTCACAAGGAAGAAGAAGGTACAGGAAGGAGGAAGGGAAAGCCACCATGGGTTAAGGGTCAAGAGAGCATGGCCCTGAGAGCTTGCCAGTTGGAGTTAAGAGCAGCCTGGATGAAACATAATAAATAGTAAGTAATAACTACAGTTATAAATAGGAAAATAGTTTCTAACAGCATGAGGGGAGGCAGTTGCCCAGCTCTTGGGCTGTTTAGGGCTTATTTTAAATATAAAGGCTTTGAGTGTCTCTTTTATCTGGGAACTCAATAACCAAAGGTAGGGCTAAAAACCCCAGGCTTGGATATAAATATTTACTACAAGTGTGCACAGGCTTACCTCCTGTGTTTAAAATGGTAGCCTGAGCTAACTGGTAACATCCAAGTTGACCTTTGCCAATCACTAACATAACAAACCCTTTCTTCTTCCTGCTACTTTTCTCTGGGAAAATCCTAGCATATGATGCTTCTGAGGTTTTCTCCCCCTTTATCATGGATGCATGTTCACAGCCCTTCCATTCTGTAGGTTGTGATGCTGAAATTGGTCAAATTCAAGTTTTCATCTTTCATAGTTGCGGGGGAGCCACTCTCAGGTCCTCATGGTTGTGCAGCAAACATCTTACTGGTGGAGTCATCTCAATAGCCCCATCTCTTTTTATTTTAGACATAGTCTCATGTGTTCCATGAGGACTTTCAACTAACTAACAATATAGTCAAGAATCACACTGAATTTCTAATTCACCTTGGCACCTGTGTGCCAACATATCCAGTTTATGTGGTGTCGGGAATTAATCTCAGGCTTTGGCCTTGCCAGTTAAGCAGTATACCAACTTAGTTACATCTTCAGCCCCAAGTATTTCTTTTAAAGTTACCAACACTAGCTCTCAAACCTCAGGACTGTCTCTTTTCTTATGCAGGAAGCTTGTGTATGGCCGGAGGAAGAAACAGCACAGTTGTGACCAGATTCATCCTCCTGGGATTCTCAGATCAGCCTCAGATGAAAATCTTCCTTTTTATGCTGTTTCTGGGGATTTATATCCTGACCTTAGCCTGGAACTTGAGCCTCATCACCCTCATTAGGATGGACAGTCACCTCCACACACCCATGTACTTCTTTCTCAGTAATCTCTCCTTCCTGGACATCTGTTATTCATCCTCCACTGCCCCCAAGATGCTTTCTGACATTGTCACAGATAAGAACACCATTTCTTTTCTTGGCTGTGCCACACAATACTTTGTCTTCTGTGGAATGGGGCTGACTGAATGCTTGCTCCTGGCAGCTATGGCCTATGACAGGTACACTGCTGTCTGCAACCCACTGCTCTACATGGCTCTCATGTCCCATACTCTCTGTTTAAAGTTGGTGGCTGGTGCCTATATGGGTGGTTTCCTTAGTTCTTTGATTGCAACATGCTCTATCTACCAGCATGATTTCTGTGGGCCCAACATAATCAACCACTTCTTCTGTGACCTTCCTCCAGTCCTGGCTCTAGCCTGCTCTGACATCTTTACCAGCCAGGTGGTGACCTTTATTTTAGGTGTCATTGTGGGGGTGATGTCTGTCCTAGTGGTCCTCATCTCTTATGGATACATTATTGCTGCTGTCCTTAGGATCAACTCAGCTAAAGGTAGGACCAAGGCCTTTAGCACCAGTGCTTCTCACCTGACTGCTGTGACCCTCTTCTATGGCTCTGGTCTCTTCATGTACATGAGACCCAATTCAAGTTATTCCCTCGGACAGGACAAGGTGGCATCTGTATTCTATGCTGTGGTGGTCCCCATGATGAACCCCATCATTTATAGCCTCAGAAATAAGGACATTAAAAATGCTGTGAGGAAAGCTGTGGAAAGGGACAGCATGCTTTCTCATGGGTATTCATTTTTCTGAAAATGGGTGGTGTTTACATGACAGTCTGAGTGGATGAATATTGCAGAAATTCATGTAGGTTTGACGACTTGAATTTCAAGATGATGTGAATGGACCCCCTTACATTACATTTAACTAGAGATGGTTTTGTCACTATTGATTTCCTAAAATAAATAGCATGAGTACATTTAGGTGTCAATACCCTCTTTAGTGGAAAACCTCACCATGATGACATAACACTCTGCAACATCAAAACACCTCTTTTCCATAGTTTGGATATAGAGCACAGAGAAACTGAGCTGGAACTCAGATGGAAGTTTCCTCCCTGCTGGCTAGCATTAATAGTACCAGAGGGTGATGTGAGAGAAGTCATCAACAATATCACCTAGCTGTGGATCTTGCCAATTATAATACCAAAAGGCCTGATAGTGTATGCTCACTGGACCGGTAGTGGCATGAATGTTTGAGAGGTAACCAGTCCCTTCATGATTGGATCTGAAGCCTGTTCTATTGGAGGGAATCCATGAACCTGGGACTATAAACATGACCTAAAGCCTGTGACTAAGGGGATCATAGCCACTTTCTGGGAGTCTAAGGATAACTTGCTGTTGATAAATGGATATGTCGCTGGTCATGGTGGTTTATGCCTTTAATCCCAACATTGGACACAGAAGCAGGCAGATCTCTTTGAGTTCAAGATCATCCTGGTCTACAAAATGGACAGACATGACAGCCAGGGCTACCTAGTAAGAACCATTTCCTAAAAATCAACCAAACAAATGGATATGTATCAAAACTGTTTGCTTAGTAATTATGTTTATATATTTAGATTGTACAACTCTCAGTCTTGGTTAGAGAAGACTCTTGCCAGGGGAACGTTATCAAAACAGATTTGTGACTGGTCAAGGTGCTGTGAATAAGTGACTTTTGAGTACTCAACTTTAAATGCAACATCTATATGATCTTGCATTTAACCTTTCTGTGCTCCTGAATGTAAATGTGATGTGACTAACTACATTCACACCTGTATCAAATTCCCTCAAGAATTTGAACAGGAAGTGTAAACTAAATAAACCCCTTCCTCCCTCCCTGTTGTTTTCTGCTGGGATCTTTTATCCCAAGAATACAAATTGGCACTGAGGAAAATGGGAACGTTCACATGATAAACCTGACACAGATTTTTGGGCAGAGGAATTAGAGACTTTGCAACTTTGGATTGGAAAAGCCATTGAATTGTATTGAAAGAACTTAATGTACCATTTTAATAAAAGCTTGGAAGAGAGTAATATTGAAAGAAGTATGGGAAGTGGAGACCCTTTTCATGAGGTTTCAGGGTGACAAGTTTTGTGTTTTTTTTTTTTAGAATCTGGGAGAGAAGACATTTTTGAGATATGTCAGTTAAGAATATGTATGTGCAGATCAGACTGGGGCTGAAGAATCTGTTGTAATTAAGAAATCTGCACCATTGAAGCGAAACGTGTGCTTCATGAGAACAATAGAACAGTATTTTATCAGGATTAGTATGCAGAAACTCATACAACTATGGTCCAGAAGGGCCAGGCTACACGTGGAGCTTACTGCAAAACTTGGTAATAAAGGAAAAGTTGTCTATATGGTGCTGAAACTGAAAGATGAAAGAACTTGTGGAGAGAAATTGAGGCCCGGCACTGTGCTGCAGGTCTGAAGATCCTGTGAAGCAATAGTAGAAAACATTCATCAAAGTGGAGACTCACTCCCAGGACACTGAGTTTCCAGAACCATTGGACATCCCACAAGGACATCTGTGGGTATAAAGAGAGCTAGAATGGAAAGCCTGTGTGCTGAGAAGGACAGAGTTGGAAAAGTGGTTCTACCAAAGCCCTTTTGATCCCAGGAAAATCACAAAGCACAGGTAGTCAGACACTTGTGAGTTACAATGACAGAAAACTATGTCCTGTGCACAAATATAGCATGAATAAACACAGTTTTGGGTTAACCAATTTCTGCTTAGGTTTAAGGGCCACACCCTAGAGTGGTACTCAAACCTAAGATTGTGGCCATAAACCTGGCCAGGAATGAAAAGGTGGGGGAGTCTTCGACCCTAGGGAAGAATCTACTGCTAGTATCTTATCATATGGACAGTATTACACTGTCTTGTAGACACTTAAATGTTCACCTACAGATTAGAACCACACTTAGCCCTTATCAAAGAAACTTAAATTTTTTTCAGTGGACAGCAGTCATTACAGAGACTCACAGATGGTTAGAGAGCAGAGAATATGTAACTGTTGAGTGTTAACTCCTAAATGGTATATCTGTATAATACACACACACACACACACACACACACACACACACACACACACAAACCATTGAAAAGGAAGGGTAAAAAATTGTAAAAGGCAGCATTTGGGAAAAAATGCTATGACACAGTCTTCTCTGGGCATGACAGGGCAATTCCCTCTATGAACTCATGGCAGACCAAACTAGTTTAATTCAAGAATTGATGGAGATGCTCAAAAGATTCTGCCACCAGATGAAGACCTTTATTACTTGAGGACTGACTAGGTGGCAAGATTCAATTTGTTTCAAGGAACTGTTCCCCAAGAGATTGCTCACACTCTAGTGAATATCCCTACCCTGCAAGCCTGTATCTGATTCTCTCATGGCCTAGTCAGGCCTATTGCACATTGAGCTGAACTAGAGGGAGGGAAGCTTAGCTGAGGCAGGTAGGGGCAGACATATCTTGGTTAGCAGTTCTTGAGGTGGGTGGTGGTGGAGAATAAACACACCTGGGAGCAGCTTCAGAGAACTGGTTCATTATTGGGATTGGGGGAAGTAAAGAGGTATTTATGCCCCAGGGCAGGCAGCCTTGTTCCCTGAGGCACTGCACATATACACATACACATACACATACACATACACATACACATACACATACACATACACATACACATACACACACACACACACACACACATACACACACACACACATACACATACACATACACACATATATATATGCATATATGCACACACATATATGCATATTCATGCACATACACACAGATACATAAACCACACACACACACACACACATACACATACACACATATATATGTATATATGCACACACATATATGCATATTCATGCACATACACACAGATACATAAACCACACACACACACACACACACACACACACACACACCACACACACACACACAAGAAAAAAAAAACCTCAGAACTTCTTAGTGGCTGTACAAATTCAGACAGATTCTGGGAGTTGTAATTCATGTATTATACAATTTACCCTGATATAGGAAACTGTTATCAATGGCTATGAAATTTCAAACTTTTGAGAATAAGAAAGAAATGAAAACCTTTCTTTCGCTCCAAGAAAAAACACTTCATGATAGCTATAATAAAAAGAAGCTGTCAATTTAAGAGTGAGAGCACGTGGGAGGCTTTGAAGGAGGATAGCTAGGAGGGGCAGGAAGGAGAAAAGGAGGGAAGTGATAAAATTCTGTTTAAATTTAAAACTTTAGCTTTATAATAAATTAATAAACAAATAAATTTATTGACCAAGAAAACAAGGTCCTCCAAATCAATAGGATTGGTGTTCATGTGAACTCTTGGAGGCCAAGGTATTATGAACAGGGCCTGAATGTGTCTGTACCAATTAAAGTTCAAGAGCTGATAAAAGTAGACATGTGCCCCATCCTTAACCAAGTAGCTATTGCCAATTGATAGTCATCTGCAATTGAAAATTTAGTTTTTTCCAAGGGAATCTCAATGAACAGACAAGGTATGCTTAAGGGTAGGCTACATGACTAGGAGTAGATGGGCAACAGAAAACAGAATCAATGCCATCCTTGAAGGTCTCTTGTCTCATATGTTGTAGCAAGTCTTTTATTTTATTTTATTTTATTTTATTTTATCTTAACCCTTTTTATGTTTGTTCTATTTTATATTTTTTTCTGGATTTAGCCTATAGATTCTTTGTGTATTTATTATGGCTTCCATTGTAGTATTTTTATGAGATTCCTGAGTGTTCAGGCAAGTGTTTTTCTGTTTCTTGGCTATCTTTTGGGCATTTTTCCTTGTTTGTTTTTTGTATGTTTGTTTGGTCCTATGCTAGTGTGTTAATTTATTTTATCTTACTTTCATTTTATTTTATTTTATTTTATTTTATTTTATTATTATCCCTTAGAAACTTTTTTGTTTTTTAATGAGAAACAGAAATGGGTGGCTCTGGATGGAAGAGGAGGTGGGGAAGAAACTGGGGGGATTAGAGAGAAGGAAAACCATAATTAGGATATATTGTGTGAGAAAAATAAATTTTCAATAAAAGAAATAATTAAAAAAAAACATGTAAATTTCTCACAGATAATTTTCAGGGCTATAACTTGGTCCATTTGCACACAAGTCAATTTGATACTCAATTTCCCCTGTAAATCTAGCTAGCAATATATCTTTAGGATATCCTCATCGCTATTAATTTTTAATGTAACAACTCCCATCTCTGAGAGGCAACTTGTTATGCTCTCTGTATACTAAGAATTTAGTCTTCTTTTGTATATGGAGCAAAAGAGGATTGCAAGCATGATGAAATCAGCCAAGAATCCCAGAGGTGGCAAACAGGATCCTCAAATATTCCCTGCTCAAATTAAATTGTGGTTCGTGCAACTGTTATTGCATGAACATATATATATACACACACATATATATGTGTGTGTGTGTATTCATGCAAATGAATATATATATATACATATTGCATATATATATACATGCAATAACATTTTTTTTAACGGGGCCATGAATTTGAAGAAGAGTGGATAGGCATATATGGGAGGTTTGGAGGGAGAAATGGGAAGGGAGAAAAATTGTAATTAAAGTATAATCTCAAAAGTCTGAATATTTATGTTGAAGTTCCAGAAGAACACACCAGTTGCTAATTAGAATCCATGAGAATTTGACTAAATTAAGATACACTAAAATTAAACCTAGGAACTGATTACTAAATCTCAGAAAATAGAACTTTGCTTAGTCAAAATATAAATGATGCTCAGAACTTCATTTGATAAACACTGAGAAACACCAGAGAAGGTACAAAACCCACAAGACTCTGAAAATACTGAGGAGTTGCATGAATTCATCTGATGACTGTTTCATACTAGGAAAAAGTTTTAGCTGTCACAAATGAAAAAAAACTAAATTAAAGTTTACTGATGAACAGGGAATATTTGAGGATCCTGTTTGCCACCTCTGGGATTCTTGGCTGATTTCATCATATGTGCATTCTTCTTTTGCTCCATATATAAAAGAAGACTAAATTCTTGGTATGCAGAGAGCATAACAAGTTGCCTCTCAGATATGGGAGTTGTTACATTAAAAATTAATAATGATGAAGATATCCTAAAGATATATTGCTAGCTAGATTTACAGGGGAAATTAAGTATCAAATTGACTTTGCATGAAAAAGCATTAAGTCCTGTTATCATGTAATAAGCTATGCAAAAACCTTCTTGTTCTCCATTCCTTATTTGCTTACCCACTGACTGATATTTGAAATTTTATAAAACATCATGTTTGATAATTTTTAAAAGAAATCACCTCTTTCATTGAAATTATTATTTCTTAGGGGATTAGGGAGAAAAGATAAAGGAGGAGGAAGAGGTGAAGAGGGAAGAAGATGAGAGAAGAGAGAAGAGAAAAGAAGAAAATGGAAGAAGAGAGAAGGAGAAAGAGGAGGAGGGGGAGAAGGAAATGTAGAAAGAGAGAGAGAGCCAGAAGAGGAGAAGGAAGAAGGAAGAAAAAAGAAGAGGAAAAAGAAGAACAACAAGAAGAACAAGAACAAGAATAGAAAGACCAAGAACAAGAAGAACAAGAAGAACAAGGAGAACAGAAAGAACAGGAAGAACAAGAACACAGGATCCTTCCGATTTCCATCTGCACCTGGAGCTGATCCTGTGCCACAGCGCTCCATACCCAAATACTGTCAGGGGAGAGCTGGTCTCCCAGGAGTGCATATATAACTGTGAGCACAGGTAAGACCACCACTTCTGCTTAAATTTCTGGCCCAAGAGGGACCCTCCCACAGCCATCAGTACACAGGAACCAAGGAACAGACAGGAACATTCCAGTTTCCATCTGCCCACTAGAGCTGAAGAAGAAAAGAAGAAGAAGAAGAAGAAGAAGAAGAAGAAGAAGAAGAAGAAGAAGAAGAAGAAGAAGAAGAAGAAGAAGAAGAAGAAGAAGAAGAAGAAGAAGGTAGTTTACATGAGCTGAAGTCCTGTCAGCAATTTTATGAGGAAGTACAGCATCTTATATACTGTTTGTAGGGTGAAATGGGCCAAAGTTTCAGAAATCTAAGTAAAATATTATTGGCGAATTGGATTCCACAGATACAGCCAACTGAGTACTAATAAACACAGCTCATTCATAGGTGAAGTTTGATACCCAGGATCCAAAACCATAATATTTCTGGGCCCTGGGCCTAGCCCCAGACCAGACCTTGCCAAGTCTAACCTTGAACAAGGAACCATAATTAGCATTCTCTTTATCCTTTCAACTTGGCCTCTGAGAAAGCCTTGGGTCTGCCTGGAGCCCAACATACTTGACATTATGTTACATTCAGTAGTGACCTGTCAGGCAGCATGTGCCTACTAGGACAACAATGGCATTACTCTTACGAAAGTAACCAGTCACATTCTGATTGGAAAGCAGGTCTGTTCTGCATAAGGGAATTCACGCTTAGTACTACTATATTATATCTAGTATAAAATGAAACAAAATCCACAACTAGGAAGGTCATAGACTTTGAGAAAAAAATCAAAGAAGATAGGCTAAAAAAGATTGTAGAAATCAGGCTACAGAATCATTTAAGTAGATTCTATTCTCTAGATATGACAGGGGAATATAAACCCATGAACTCTCAACAATACGCTTAGGAAAACAAGGCCAATATATTGCCAATAGTAGTGTACATACCAATGTGTACAGGGGAAATTCCACATGACCTCACACCTGAAGGACTAGAAGTACAGAATGATATATTGGGACGAGTTGCAAGGCATAGCAGAATGTATAACCTGCATGCTATATAAAACATGATGTGGTTCCTGAACACAGCTAATGTGGATTTAGTCTCTATGAGAGCTTGATATGAACTAGAAACTACTGTTAGATCCATTTAGTGGGCAATAAGAGAGAGAGGCCCGAGGAGGCTAATTTACACCAAGTTGCATAAGCTGTAAGCTTGTAAGCTACAAAAGTAAATTGTACCAGAGTTCTGTGAAAGCAACATTCAAAGTTACAATAATACTAAGTTCCTAGAGTGATACAGAGAACTAGTGCATTTCTCCCATCTGGAATTTCCTCTCATGTGCATGGAGATAATATTACTGGTAGGATGATTGGTTTAGGTTAGGAGTTTGAAGAAATAAATAACTGTGTAGCTATAAAAGTGAGTTGTAAACAGGGTAGGGTATGCAACTTCAAAGGACAGTTATCCAGCTAGGGGACTAGCCAGCTATGCCACTAAGGGCAAATCCTTTAACATCTCTAATCTAATGATTGCAACCTAAAAGTTGAGAATCTGAGGACTAGAAGATTTCCTATGTCCTTTCTACAAATAGTTCTTGGGTCCATAGAGTAACAACCCAGAGATCATTAAAGGACCAATTGAAAGTTGAAAATTGATACACATGGCAAAGTGGGCCTGAAATCATTAGGGAAGTCACCCTAGCAACCATTACACCAGAGAGTAAGTATCTGTAGTGTTTCCCGGTAATTGGCTTTTCTCCTTCCACCTTAAAACTCAACAGGATCCCAGAGTTGCGGCCTCACTTGCTGTGAGTGGATAATTAAGTTCATGGCCATAGCATCCACTAAGGAGAACCATTGCACTGAACAGGAAAGTACACAGAAGGAAAAATAGGTAGTTTGAACCTTTCTAAGGAACCACATCTTCTTCTAGGATTGGGTTTGGGGCTAAATGTCAAGACTTTGAATGTAGACTCTGTTCTGTCAATACCCGTGAAGTTTTTACAATAGGACTAAAATGGGGCAAGGTTTTTAGAGATTTACCTCATCCATCCACACCCCCCCCCCCCGCACTCACTGCTTTCAAACTTCCTTACCCTTATAACCATTTTCTTTCTCTTTACCTGGATTACTGAACTTCAGTGAATAGAATGATCTCAAACATAAAAGTTTACATTAATTTGGGGGGGGGGGGCGAGGTGAGAGTTAAATTCTTAAATATCTTACTATGACATTTATTGCCTTCTGTTTGTTGTCTTGTATTATAAGGGAATAGGGGAATCTTCAACCCAAAGAAACAGTGAATGTCAATCCTGACAGTTGTGTAAGGATTTCAGAAAGACCTGAATCAAAACAAACTTAACTTTGTTTCAGAAAAGTTGGCTGAGATAAAAATATAGTTGTCTATGCTTCTCCTTTTCTTCATCATTGGGGTAATACTTTATTTTTGTTCTTCAGAATTCTGCTTTAAAAATAAGAAATTGTTCTCTGTAGAAATACACAGCTTGATCCATAACTTTTGGTTAGCTAGAGATGAGGTAAGTGCTAAAGGAAGGACACATAACAATGTAACTTCTTTTGTCTTTTTGGAAGGACTCAAACAGCTTTTTGTTATTCTCCTTGGTTGTGCTGGTAAGTCTGAGACTAACAGGATGACAAAGCAGATATCCAAACTCAGACAACAGGAGCAGATAGCATGGGTCTGAATGTCAGCCTTCTGGCTTCTTTAACTTGAATCATTTGTTACTCAGTATCATTCTCTGCTTCACCTGGTTTTGTGCCCCAAACACCTCAAACTGATGACATGTTTGTAGGGTCAGCGCTCAGAAACATCTCCATTAGCTACTTGTACTCAATAAAGATCCCATTCAAGGTTTATATCAGAAAACTTTCCTTCTGTAGCTGCCCAGAAGATGGTAAACACACGGAAAATACTTATCAAAGACAGTAGGTATATCCAGAATTGCCCCTTTAGCAAATTGAAAAATTTTCAAAAAATTGATAACTTGGAGTAAAAATAAGAATCTACATTTGCCCAGTCTTTTCTGGAGATGCTGGACTATACAGAATACACCAAAGCTTGGCAATCCATGTTACCAGAATGAAAGTTTAAAAAAAAAAAGATGAAATCTATTGCAGTTGCTAGATCAAGAGTTTCCCTGAACTAAAGACATTAAATCAGTGTTTTTAGAATGCTCATAAATCTCTCAGGAAACTTGGGGTCCTAGATAACTGGTGCTCAGTTTGGAAGGAGAGCAGAAATTTTAGTTATCTTGAGCAGCTTAGACAAATTCATAGTGCAAGGGGCATCACAGCTAAACCTCTGATTATGAACCTTTGACCATATTCCTGCTATGGTGCTGTCCAACTAACAAAAATATCCTGAAACAGAGATAATCCTTCCTTAAAGTCAAGAATAGACTACCAACTTCCAGATTGGCTGTTTCATAGGAGAACTTCCAAAGATTTGGTCCTTGATTTTATTGGACGCACATGAATAATTCTATCACTATTATAAATTTCATAATACTCCAGGCTACTTTCAAAATGTGGTTTAAATATATTAGCAAAGCATTTGAGAAATTCTTTGGAATTGAGGATCTTTCCCTAAATGAAAAAGATAATAAAAATTACTAAAATCATAATCTGATATAAAATGATTTCATTTTATTTTGAAAGAACAACACCTACACTGACATGAGACTGAAGCAGCAATTACACTCAGGAGTGCCAGTAGACCACTAATGCCACTTACTTCAGTCATGTCTGCCATCTGTTTCATAAGCTCAGCAATTTCATGGGTGCATTAATAAATGTTTCCAGTCAATTTTTAATTATCTTTTTAAATCCTCATGACAATATATGAATCAGGTAAGATCTAAAGAATGAGCAGGTTTTCATTGACAGCTGGAAAGGAAACACTGGGTTCCTCCTATGGAAAGGTAATGTACTGTTTCTCTCAATTCAGACTCAGAGAAAGAGATAGAAAATGTTATTAGTTCCCTTGAGCCAATTATGTTTTCTTTTTCTCCTCCCCAGTACTAACTAGGATTACCAAGGCAATGATTAAGGAAAGAAACTTTACTGAGATCACCGAATTCATCCTCCTAGGATTCTCTGATTTCCCCCAAATCACAGCACTGCTTTTTGTTATGTTCCTCATCCTGTATATTACAACCCTGACCTGGAACCTGTCCCTTGTTGTTTTAATAAGGATGGACTCCTATCTCCATACACCTATGTACTTCTTCCTTAGTAATCTGTCCTTTATAGACATCTGCTATATCTCTTCTACAGTCCCAAAGATGCTTTCCAACCTCTTCCAGGAAAAGCAAACTATCAGCTTTGTGGGCTGCATAGTTCAATACTTTATGTTTGCCACAATGGGACTGAGTGAATCTTGCCTCATGACAGCCATGGCCTATGACAGGTATGCTGCCATTTGTAACCCTCTTCTGTACTCATCAGTCATGTCACCCACACTTTGCGCTCAGATGGTGATGGGAAGCTACACAGCAGGAATCATGGGTTCTCTATCTCAGGTGTGTGCCTTGCTGCAGCTCCACTTCTGTGGACCTAACGTCATCAGACATTTCTTCTGTGACATGCCCCAGCTGTTAAATCTATCCTGCACTGACACTTTTTTTGCACAGGTAGTGCTTCTCATATTAACAATGTTGTTTTGTATTTCAAATGCTTTAGTCATCATAATATCCTATGGCTATATTGTCTTGTCCATTCTGAAGATCACTTCAGCTAAGGGTAGGTCCAAGGCATTCAATACTTGTGCTTCTCACCTGACAGCTGTTTCCCTATTCTACACCTCCAGTGCTTTTGTATATTTGAGTTCCAGCTCTGGTGGCTCCTCCAGCTTTGATAGATTTGTGTCTGTCTTCTACACTGTGTTGATTCCTATGTTGAACCCTTTGGTTTATAGTCTGAGGAACAAGGAAATCAAAGATGCTGGAAAGAGGTTACAGAAGAAGCTGGGATGCTGCTAATAAAAGAGTCTGAGATTTCTGGAAGATTTTCCCTACAAACTACCTACTTTTGTGGAAAAAAAAAAAAGATTCAAAGTTGTAATAGCCATGTGGACTGTGACTGACTCGATGCTAATGAAATATAATCCTTGTAAGTCCTGTAGGTTTATCCTTTCCGTGTTACATTAGAAATAGCTTTATCTGTTATTATTTATCCACAGTATTTGTGAAACAACTAAATTTATAAGATTTTGCTGCTGCAATTAAAGACTTTCAGCCCTTGGTCTTGTCCTTACAGAAGGCTGTATGCATGTCTGGGTTTAGAACTCTTGCCTCAAAAATGGCTCAATTCAGCAGAATAAAGACCTGATGAAGACCAATGTTCTTTGTTTCTGAGCAAGACACCTCCTGTTAGAAGGAATAAAATTAACATTGACTTGGCTGTGCCTCCTGGGGAAAAATACTTTTGACAATTAAAATGTTTCTAAGGCAAATGAATGCTAACCATCTATGATTTTTGGGGGGTCTTATTCTTGTCTCCACTAGCAACTGGGTAAGTGAAAAAAATGTGGACTAAGACTTCAGTAAAGATGAAGGTAATGGTTTGTTTATTTACTGTGAGTATGATTATTTGATTCTTGAAATCATAGTCCATTTGGAATTTCAAATTTAAATTCTAACTGATCTGATACTGTAGCACTCTAACTTTCTTTCTTAAATCATGGCAATTTATTCTTGGTTAACATGGATTATGGGATAATGCTATAAAATTACTTCTGAAATTTTAAATATAGATTGTATTTTTATGGGAGTACACATATGAATTTACTGTAGGTTACTGAATATTCAATATCTAAAAACTAACAGAAAATGTGTAAACTACTATACAGGTCTTTAAAATTAAAGAACAATATAGGTAGAATCAAGAGCCTACTAAGTATCCCTCAAAGATCCTGAACAGCAGTGTTTGAGAGGAGCTTTGCTGCCCTGTTTTCTAGAGAGTCTGGACACTTCTCACCGTCAGGAGCCATAATAGGACAAGCTAATAACTAGCAGGTGATCATCCTGAAGTGCCCTGCCTTGGATTATTATATAACCTGCGACAGGTGAGCCCTCATTAAGCAAGGCTGTGAGGGACTCATTTTAGGAATGATTCCTGCTAGTAATATGCTTTTCCTGTCATTATTAAACATACATAACAATCACTAAGTAGGAGCACACCCCCTTTGAAGCAGATCTCTGCAGATCCACAAATATGTACTATCTTGTAGTGATGCCATATAGACAAATATATGACTTAAGTCTTAATGATGATCCTATAAGAATTCCTAAAATTATATCTGTGATTATTAAGCTCTTTCATTAATGTGACTGCTATTAGGTCCTTTTCTGATAGTCAAAGCTGCAATGAAAACTCTGCCAGTTTCCCAAGTGTCACCAGTTAAGTGCTCTTAGATGGTAACCATAGTTTCTCCTACCCAGAGCACATTCCAAGAGGTTTTAAAACAATTAGCCAAAGGGCATTAAAAGGCAACTAACAATTTATTGTAGGTGCTAGGACAGAAGATAAAATACCGACTCTGTTTATCTATACAAAACTTCACTAATCACTTAGTTATGGTTTTAAACCTTCATTGAACCTGTGGAGCTGAGACAGATGGTAGATGTTTAGCCAGATAATTACTCCTAATGGATATTCATGTAAACATTCTCTGATGTAAACTTCTATTTAAATTTATGATTTGATTTTTTTTGTGTGAACTTGTAATGAACTTTGTAACATGTGATCATGTATTCTGAAAGAAGTATAAGTACTGAGGACAAAGAGAAGCGTGAGAATCATGAAGATAGCTAAGATCAATAGAGGAGAATTTTGGCCTTTCCCCACTTAGATTAGAACTTTTCCCTTTACCCACTTAGGATCTTCCTGCTTTTCCCCTTAGATAGCTTTTATAGGAAACATTTTACAACTTGATAATAAACTCTGTGGTCACTTCTCTAACTCTCTTCTCTTACTGAGACTTCTGACTAGCAGGCTGAAAGTTAGAGCCCAGCAGTTCCTGCTGAGATAGACAAGGCTATTTACTTAATCCTTTGTGGCTTGAAGAAGAGGTACTAGGTACCAGAAACTGCAGTTTCTGGCCTTAGAGGATCACAGAAGGCAGGTCAGCTACAACAGTATAGTAACTTAGGCTTAAAATAAGTAAACCTTTTATTATACAGCAACCCTAAATATCTCTACAAAGTCCTACCCTCCCTTAAGCTCCCCACCCCACCCCCTGCCGCTGCCTGAAGAAAAACCTAAGAGAAAAAGGAACATCCCACGCCCGGGCTGGCCTCTGGCATCTCACTTTTTTGACAGGTGAAAAAAAGATTATGATTAGGACACAATGGCATCAGCTTGATTTACTTTCCTCTAGTTTCTTTGTCACTTACAATTATACATGACAATGCTCAAAATCAGTTTTAACTATGATGGATTTTGCCCAATGAAAAAGGAGCAGAGGTGATACAAAACTTGTGGGAAGAAATCTTCAGAGATAGGCCACTCTTTGCCCTTTGTGCTTTCGCACTTTGCCACTGAGACATGTATTGTTGCAGATATTTCTCTATCAGTAGAGAGGATCAATTTCGATGACCTTGGTTGACCTCTGTGGATGATGGAATAGTAAACAAAATAAAGCTTGGTTGTTAACCTCTTGAGTTTTATATTGTTTGTTCAGCAGAAAGGAACCTCATGCCTTTAACATCTGACTTAGTATGACCAGAATCTCCAGATACCCAACAACCCAAAAATTTCCAACTCTAGTCATTCACATTATTTTACCCTCTACAAATATTTTTTTTATCCTTTAGCTTTTTTTTTTTTTTTTTTTTTACTATAAATCATGATAAAGTTTACGTTGGGGACTTATAGAGAATGAGAACTTCATGCAAACTCCAATTACTCCAAGTCTGAATTTATCAAAGACTGTAAGATAGATTCCAAACAAATTTAGGGAGCTATATCTCCAATAATGCTGATTATCTGTAGTATAGTAATTATGCGTGAAGTATTCTCACTGAAAGTCATTCAAAAATAAGTTCAAATGGTATTTACTACATAAATTTAATTGCAAAATGATTATAGAAAAGCAGTATTTTGCCATAAATTTAATGATATAAATTTTCTTTTTTTCTCAAAGCTAAAGATGAACTATCTAAATTAAAAGTCAATGGCTATAAGAAACAGGAATGGATATTTAAAAAAAAAAAGACATGCCAAGGTAGGCTTCTCACAGACATTCTCTTCTCTCTCTCTGACCCCACGATCCAGTTTCCAATTTCATAAGCACTGCTGCAACAGAACACTAAGTGCAGCCTTCCTTTCCCACTGATCACACATCTTGTGGATCCTATAATGCATGCAATTCTAATCTGCCTCCCCAACTTCTCTTGGTAGCTTTATGACAGTTCCCAACCCCAATGGGTAACCCAAGGGCTCCTCTGCCCAGGACAACAAATAAGTTGAATGGAGACCAAAACCTTTCCTTTTGCCCCCAAGATGCACCCCACACCCTATGCCACACACAACAAAATCAATGGCTATAAGCAACAGGGATTGACCCTGACAAACTGCCCAGGTCTCATCCCCAGACCTAAAGCAGGAAGCCCACTGTATACTCCCTTTTCCTTCTAACACCAGACCCAAGATTCTACAAAGACTTTCTCCCTCCACCTTCCTTTCCCCAACTTGTCCAAGAATCCGAGGGAACAACACCAGCAGGAATATCCTGTTAAGACAACAGCTGAGCCACAAAGATCACTCTCACCAAAAATCCAAGAAGGAAACAGAATCCAAGGAAAAAAACAGCCATCCAACAAAAAACTTAGCCAAAAATTAGCACACAGACCTATAATCATCACAAACCAAGACACCTAGACATCAGCATAACAACCAAGCCAATATTTCTCTGCCAGAGCCCAGATATCCTATCACAGCAAGCCCTGAGTATTCCAGCAGAGCTGAAGAACAAGAAGTTCTTAAACCAACTACATGAAAATGATAGAGGTCCTTGAGGCACAAATGAATAAACCTCTTAAAGAAAGCAAAAAACAAAAACAACAACAAAAACAACAAAAAAAAAAACAGTTGAAGAAAACTGTTCAAGGCCAAAAAAAATGAAAATAAAAACAATAAAGAAAAGATAACTAAGGAAAATTTGAAAATAAAAAGTTTAGGAACTTGAACAGGAACTACACTAGGAAAAATCACCAACACGCTACAAGAGATGGACAAGAGAATCTGGATTTGGGATGATTATAGGTCTATAGACATTGAATAGAAGAAACGGATACACCAATCAAAAAACTGTTAAATCTAAAAAGTTGCTGACACAATGCATCCAGAAAATCTGGGACAATGTAAAAAGACCAAATCTAACAGTAATAGGATAAAGGGAAGAGAAGAATCATAAGTCAATGACCCAGATAATATTTTCAACAAAATCATAGAAGAAAATTTTCCTAACTTTAAGAAAGCCATGACTATAACAATACAAGAAGCTTAAAGAACACTAAAAATATTGGACCAGAAAAAAAGTCCCTTTACCAAAAAATATATCACCATTAACCCTACGGAACAAAGAAAGAATATTAAAAGCTCATAAGTAGACCAAGTAACATATAAACTCAGAACTATTAGAATTACACCTGATTTTTCTATCAAGACTCTAAAATCCAGAAGACTCTGGACAAATTATAGCACAGTCTAAGAGACTACAGATGACAACCCAGACTACAACAATCAATAAAACTGTCAATTATCATAGAAGAAGAAAATGAGTTATTCCATGTTAAAGCCAAATTTAATCAGTATCTATCTATAAATCCAAGTCTACAGAAAGTGAGAGAAGGAAATTTTCAACCTAAGAAGTCTAAGTACACCCATGAAGAGACAGGAAAGAAATAACATCACACCAGTGAAACCAAAAGAAGGAGAACATACACACACACAGAATGAGAGAGAGAGAGAGAGAGAGAGAGAGAGAGAGAGAGAGAGAGAGATTTCACACTAGCAACTTAACAACACACCTGAACAAAAAGAAGTAAGCACATCCAATAGGAGTAGATTGTAGGAAATAATCGAACTGAGGGCTGAAATCAATAAAATAGAAACAAAGATAACAATACAAAGAATCAATGAAACAAAAAGTTGGTTCTTTGAGAAAATCAACCGGATACTTATCCAAATTAATTAAGAGACACAGAGAATATTCAAATTAACAAAATGAGAAGGAAAAGATGGAACATAACAGCCATCAAGGAAAGCCAGAGAATCAATCATAGGAATAAACTTTAAAACTTTGTATCCCACAAAATTGGAAAATCTAAAGAAAAAGGATAATTTTTTGATAGGTATCACTTAGCAAATTTAAATCAAAATAAGAAAAATAATTTACATAGGCATACAACCCCTAACAAAATAAAAGTAGTCATTAAAATGCCCCCACACCAAAAATATTCATGGGACAGATGGTTTTAGTGCAGAATTCTATCAAGTGTTCAAAGAAGAGTTAATGACAAAATTATTTCACAAATAGAAACAGAAGGAATATTGCCAAATTTATTTTATGAAGCCACAGTCACCCTACTACTCAAAACATATAAAGACTCAACACAGTAAGGGACTTACAGACCACTTTCTCTTGTGAAAGAGATGCTAACATACGTAATAAAATTCTTGCATTTCAAATCTTACAACACATCAAAAAGATCATCTACCGTGATCAAATTGGGCTCATGCCAGAAAAACAGGGATGGTTCAGTTTATGATAATCAGTAAATATAATCGTGTGTGTGTGTGTGTGCGTGTCATGTGTTCATATGTATGTGTACAGATTACAATTATTCTCCTATGGCATTCCTCATGTTGAATGAATTCACCCAGTAATGTACAACCTATACCTAAATCAAGAATGAGTTTTAGATTATAGTTTGTCTTCTGTCCTAACAGTTCTGAATGCTGTCCTCAATGTATATGTTTTTCATATGAGCCAACAACATTTTTCACAGTACTATAAAAAATCTATTCATAAATTTTTGTTATTTAATAAATAATCACTTAAATTTGCCATTTTAGGTTTTCAAAATCTCTTCTTATAATGTAGATTTTAGTTGTCTCTTGCGACAGCTTAGTGGTGGGAAAATGCATAATGTACTAATTGTACTGTTTCATCTGAGTTAACAATGCCTTTTCTTTTCTTTTTCCTTCTTCTCTTTTCTTACCTCTCCTCGTCATTGTCGTTGTCGTCGTCATCGTCGTCGTCCTCCTCCTCTTCATTCTTCCTCTTCTTTTTCTTCTTCTTCTTCTTCTTCTTCTTCTTCTTCTTCTTCTTCTTCTTCTTCTTCTTCTTCTTCTTCTTCTTCTCCTTCTCCTTCTCCTTCTCCTTCTCCTTCTCCTTCTCCTTCTCCTTCTCCTTCTCCTTCTCCTTCTCCTTCTCCTTCTCCTTCTCCTTCTCCTTCTCCTTCTCCTTCTCCTTCTTCTTCTTCTTCTTCTTCTTCTTCTTCTTCTTCTTCCATTGCTGCTGTTGTTCTTTTTTTTATTAGATATTTTCTTTATATACATTTCAAATGCTATCCTGAAAGTTCCCTATACCCTCCCTCTGCCCTGCTCCCCTACACACCACCCACTCCTGCTTCTTGGCCCTGGCGTTCCCCTGTACTGGGGCATATAAAGTTTGCAATACCAAGGGGCCTCCCTTCCCAGTGATGGCCAACTAGGCTATCTTCTGCTACATATGCAGCTAGAGATACGATCTCTGGGGGTACTGGTTAGTTCATATTGTTGTTCCACCTATAGGGTTGCAGACCCTTTCATGAAGGATCATCTAGGCACTGATTGGGGAAGGAAATACAACTGAGATAACCCAATTATCGATCCAGGATTCTTAGATTCCCCACAAATCACAGAACTACTCTTTGTCTTATCTGCACCTGGAACAAGTCCCTCATTGTTTAATAAGGATGAATTCACACTTCCACACACCCATGTGCCAGGGGTCAGCCCAGCAGCAGAGGGGGAAGAGTGTAGGCAGAGGGTGAGATTTTGTCTTAGGAGAAATTTAAGGTTGCTGTGTAATAAAAAGTTCACTTATCTAAGTGTAAGTTACTAGGCTATTGTAGCTGACCTGCCTTCTGTGATCCTCTGAGACCAGAAACTGCAGTCTCTGGCACTTAGCACCTCACCCTAAAACAGCAGAAAATTAAGTAAAGGATTAATTAAAAGGCTAGAGCCTTTTCCCTATTGTCCAGATGCCTCTTGCTTGTAGGGCTAGGGGAAAGTTTGGAGCAATAAACTTCTATTGAACCAGGAAAAGAGAATAACACTCTGCAGAAGGAAAAACTTTTAACATAAGCAAATATGCATAATCTCACATAAATTCATATTCAGCTTCTTTCATGCTCATTTATTCATTTTCATTCAAACCCAGTTGGGCACGGCTTGCATGCATTCTCACAATTACATACTTACACACACATCCATACTTACATATGTGTATGCAGCAAAGGACCAAGCACTGGTGCAGAAAGAACTCACTCATTCTGGATGAAAAATGCACTCCAATCTTTATTACATAGAGAAAGAAAAGGCTTCTACTTTTTTAATGCTAAATGAATTAAACCCATGTTTGTAAGAAGAAAGCTTTGTTTCTTTTAATAAGACTTAACCTGCCTGTCCTTACCATGTGACCTGTTCTGTCCCACGATAAGGAGAAGCCTGCCTGCTCTCTGCAACATCTTCATTTTTCCTCTTTCCCTCTGCATTCTGCACATTGCTCTCTTAGTATTTTATGTTACCTATAATTTCTAAGTTACTCCACTCTGCATTCTCCTTCTAATCTAAAAAGTAGATTAGATTAGAATCACAGGTTCTTTCTCCCCTTCTCTGCTAAAATAATCCCTGCTAAATCCTGGGAGCCTCTCATTTCCCCTGCATCTGGAACCCTACAGTGGCTATCGCCATTTCATCATCCCCCCATGCTACAAATTTTATCCAATTTCCTGACCCTTTGCACTTTTCTCCTGTTCCCTCCAGTACCTGATCCTGCCTCTATTTCCTCTTGTCCCTCTCTCCCTCCCAAGCCCCCCTCCCACGATCACCCTGTTCCACCCTCAATGCAGGACTGAAGCATCCACACCCTGGTCTTCCTTCCTCCTAAACTCAATATGGTCTGTGGGTTGTATCCGGGGCATTATGATTTTTGGGACTATTTATTAGTGTGGACATGCAATGAGTGTTCTTTTGAGTCTGGGTCAACTCACTCAGGATGATATTTTCTAGTTCCATCCATTTGCCTGGGAATTTCATAAAGTCGTTGTTTTTAATAGCTGAGTAGTACTCCATTGTGTAAATGTACCACATTTTCTAAATCCATTCTTCTGTTGAGGAACATCTGGAATAGCTTTTGGCTATTACAAATAAGGCCTCTATAAACATAGTGGAGCACGTGTCCCTCTTATATGTTGGAGCATCTTTTGGGAATATTCCCAGTAGTGGTATAGCTGGGTCTTCAGGTAGAACTATTTCCAATTTTCTGAGGAACCACCAGACAGAATGATTTCTCGAGTAGTTGTACCTTCGTGCAATCCCACCAGCAATGGAGGAGTGTTCCTCTTCTCCACATCCTCACCAACATCTGCTGTCGCCTGAGCTTTTGAACTTAGCCATTGTGACTGGCAAGAGGTGGAATCTCAGGGTTGTTTTGATTTGCATTTCCCTGATGACTAAGGATCTTGAACTTTTCTCTAAGTGCTTCTCAGCCATGCAAGATTCCTCAGTTGAGAATTCCTCAGAACTCAGGTGAGTTCTGTTTAGTTCTATATCCCATTTTTAAAAATAGTGTTATTTGGTTCTCTGGAGTCAAACTTCTTGAGTTCTTTGTATATATTGGATATTACCCCTCTACCCAATGTAGGATTGGTAAAGATCTTTTCCCAATCATGGGTTGCCGTTTTGTCCTACTGACAGTGTCTTTTGCCTTACGGAGGCTTTTCCATTTTACGAGGTCCCATTTGTTGATTTTTGATCTTAGAGCATAAGCCACTGGTGTTCTGTTCAGGAAATTTTCTCCTGTACCCAAGTGTTCGAGGCTCTTCCCCACTTTCTTTTCTATTAGATTCATCTGATTTTATGTAGAGGTCCTTGATCCACTTGGACTTGAGCTTTGTACAAGGAGATAGGAATGGAGCAATTTAAATTCTTCTATATACTAAGCACCAGTTGAGCCAGCACCATTTGTTGAAAATACGGTCTTTTTTTTTCTACTGGATGGTTTTAGCTCCTT
The DNA here is from genome assembly GCF_000001635.26 of Mus musculus. Taxonomy (NCBI): domain Eukaryota; kingdom Metazoa; phylum Chordata; class Mammalia; order Rodentia; family Muridae; genus Mus; species Mus musculus. The sequence goes on along the minus strand of NC_000085.6, from coordinate 12,312,581 downwards.
TGTCAAAGATCAACTAATCTGCAACCCTATAGGTGGAACAACATTATGAACTAACCAGTACCCTGGAGCTCTTGACTCTAGCTGCATATGTATCAAAAGATGGCCTAGTCGGCCATCACTGGAAAGAGAGGCCCATTGGACACGCAAACTTTATCTGCCCCAGTACAGGGGAACGCCAGGGCCAAAAAGGGGGAGTGGGTGAGTAGGGGAGTGGGGGTGGGTGGGTATGGGGGACTTTTGGTATAGCATTGGAAATGTAAATGAGCTGAATACCTAATAAAAACTGGAAAAAAATAAAAAAGGAAAAAAGAAAAAAGAAAATACGGTCTTTTTTTTCTACTGGATGGTTTTAGCTCCTTTGTCAAAGATCAACTGACCATAGGTGTGGGTTCATTTCTGGGTCTTCAATTCTAGTCCACTGATTTACCTTCTGGTCTCTGTACCAATGCCATGAAGATTTTATCACTATTGCTCTGCATTACAGCTTGAGGACAGGGATGGTATTTCCCCAGAAGTTTTTTTATTGTTGAGAATAATTTTCACTACCCTGGCCTTTTGTTATTCCAAATGAATTTGAGAATTGCTCTTTCTGTCTCTATGAAGAACTGAGTTGGAATTTTGATGAATATTGCATTGAATGTGTAGACTGCTTTTTGGTAATTATTGTGCTGTTTCCCTAATTTCATTCTCACCTCATTTATCCTTTGAGTAGAGGAAGGATACTGATTTGTTAGAGTTAATTTTATATCCAGCCACTTTGCTGATGTTGTTTACAAGCTGTAGGAGCTCTCAGGTAGAATTTTTGGGATCTTTTATATATAGTATCATGTTATCTGCAAATAGTGATATCTTGATTCCTCCTTCCAAATTTGAATCCATTTGACATCTTTTTGTTGTCTAATTGTCCTAGTTAGAACATTGAGTACCATATTGAGTAGGTAGGGAGAGAGTGGGCAGCCTTGGCTTTTCCCTGATTTTAATTGGATTGCTTTTAGTTTCTCTATGTTTCGTTTGCTGTTGCCTGTTGGTTTGCTTTTATTATATTTAGATATGGACCTTGATTTCCTGATCTCTCCAATACTTTTAACACAAAGGGATATTGGTTTTTGGGAGTTTTGTTTGTTTGGTCTTTTTGATCAAATGTTTTTTCAGCATCTAATGAGATGATCATGTGTTTTTTTTTCCCCTTGAGTTTATTTATACAGTGGATTATATTAATGTATTTCCATATATTGACCCATCCCTTCATTCTTGGAATGAAGCCTACTTGATCGTGGGAAATGATTGTTTTGATGTGTTCTTGGATTCCATTTGCAAGAATTTTATTGATTATTTTTGCATCGATATTCATAAGGAATATTGGTCTGAAGTTCTCTTTCTGTGTTGGGTCTTTTTGTGGTTTAGGTTCAGTGTACCTATGGATTCATAGAAAGAATTGGATAGTGTTCCTTCTGATTTTATTTTGTGGAATAGTTTGAGAAGAATTGGTATTAGATCTTCTTTGAAGATCTGATAGAATTCTGCACTGAAAGCATCTGTCCCTGGGTTTTTTTTGTTTGTTTGTTTGTTTGGGAGACTTTTTCTATGCCTTAGGGGTTATGGGAATGTTTAGATGGTTTATCTGATTCTGATTTAACTTTAGTACCTGGTATCTGTCTTGAAAATCATTCCTTTCATCTAGATTTTCCAGTTTTGTTGAATATAGTTAGTAGTAGAATCTGATGATTTTTAAAATGTCCTCAGTTTCTGTTGTTATGTCTCCCTTTTCATTCCTGATTTAAAAAAAAAAAAATTGGATACTTTGTCTGTACCTTCTAGTTAGTTTGGCTTAGGGTTTATCTATCTTGTTGATTTTCTCAAAAAATCAGCTTCTAGTTTTGTTGAATCTTTGTATAGTCTTCTTTGTTTCTACTTGGTTGATTACAACCTTGAGTTTGATTATTTCCTGCATGCTGCTCCTCTTGACTGTTATGCATCTTTTTCTTTTAGAGTTTTCAGATGAGCTGTTAAGCTGCAAGTGTATGCTCTCTCCAATTTTTTTATGGTGGCACTCAGGGCTATGAGTTTTCCTCTTAGTACTGCTTTCATTGTGTCCCATAACTTTGGATATGTTGTGCCTTCATTTTCATTAAGTAATAAAAAGTCTTTAATTTTTTTTTCATCTCTTTCCTGACTGATCATTGAGTAGATAGTTGTTTAGCATGTCTGTGGGAGTTTCTATTGTTTTTGTTTTAATTGAAGACCAGCCTTAGTCCATGGAGGTCTGATTAATTAAATGTTCTTATATCTGTTGAGGTTTGTTTTTTTGTCTGAGTATATGGTTGATTTAAGAGAAAGTATCATGAGGTCCTGAGAAGTAGGTATATTCTCTTGTTTTAGGGTAAAATGTTCTGTAGATATCTGTTAAATCCATTTGCTCCATAACTTTTTTTTTTTAGTTTCACTGTGTATCTGTTTAGTTTCTGTTTTCATAATCTGTCCATTGATGAGAATGGAGTGTTGAAATCTCCTACTATTATTGTGTGAGGTTCAATATGTGCTTTGAGATTCAGTAATGTTTCTTTTACATGTGTGGGTGTCCTTGCATTTGGGGCATAGATGTTCAGAACTGAAAGTTCATTTGGGTGACTTTTTTCTTTGATGAGTATGTAGAATCCTTCCCTATCTTTTTAAATAACTTTTTGTTGAAAGTCTACTTTATTGGATATTAGAATGGCTACTCCAGCTTGTTTCTTGGGAAACAAGAATTTGCTTGGAAATTTTTTCCCATCCTTTCACTCTGAGGTAGTGTCTGTATTTTGTCACTGAGGTGTGTTTACTGTATGCAGCAAAATTCTGGGTCCTGTTTAAATATCCATTCTGTTAACCTACATCTTTTGATTGGGGAATTAAGTCCATTGATATTGAGATATCTTAGGGACCAATGAATGTTGCTTTCTGTTATTTTTGTTGTTAGAGGTGGAATTATGTTTGTTTCTTTTCTTTTGGGGTAGTTGTGACAAGATTAATTTCTCGCTTTTTTTCTTGGATGTAGTTTCCCTCTTTGTATTGGGCTTTTCCTTCTATTATCCTGTGTAAGGCTGGATTAGTGGAAAGATATTGCTTAAATTTGGTTTGTCTTGGAATATCTAGGTTTATCCATTTATGGCAATTGAGAGTTTTGCTGGGTATAGTAGTCTAAGCTGGCATTTTTGTTCTCTTAGGGTCTGCATGACATCTGCCTAAGATCTTCTGGATTTTAGAGTCTCTGTTGAAAAGTCTGTCATAATTCTGATAGGTCTGCCTTTATATGTAACTTGACCTTTTTCCCTTTCTGCTTTCAATATTCTTTCTTTGTCCTGTGCACTTGGTGTTTTAACTATTATGTGATGGGAGGAATTTCTTTTCTGACCCCATCTGTTTGGTGTTCTGTAGGCTTCTTACATGTTTGTGGTCATCTCTTTCTTTAGTTTAGGCAAGTTTTCTTCTATAATTTTGTTCAAGATATTTGTTGGCTCTTTGAGTTGGGAACCTTCACTCTTTTCTATTATTCTTAGATTTGGTCTTTCCATTGTGTCCTGGATTTCTTGAATGTTTTGAGTTAGGAACTTTTTGCTTTTTGTATTTTCTTTGACTGTTGTGTCAATGTTTTCTGTGGTATCTTCTATATCTGAGATTCCCTCTTCTATCTCTTGTATTCTGTTGGTGATACTGGCATCTGTGACTCCTATTCTCTTTCCTAGGTTTTCCATCTCCAAGGCTGTCTCTAGTCTCCAAATGTGTATTGAGGTCTCTCAGATGTTAAAAGATCTGGAGGATATCGTCCTGAGTGAGGTAACCCAATCACAAAAGAACTCACATGATATGCACTCACTGATAAGTGAATATTATCCCAGAAATTTAGAATACCCAAGATACAATTTGCAAAACACATGAAATTCAAGAAGAAGGAAGACCAAAGTGTGGATACTTTGTCCCTCCTTAAAATGGGGAACAAAAGACCCATGGAAGGAGTTACAGAGACTAAGTTTGAAGCTAAAATGGAAGGAAAGACCATGCAGAGACTGCCCCACCTGGGGATCCATACTATAATCAGCCACCAAATGCAGACACTATTGCATATGCCAGCAAGATTTTGCTGAAAGGACCCAGATATAGCTGTCTCCTGTGAGGCTATGATAGTTCCTGGAAAATACCGAAGTGGATGCTCACAGTCAGCTATTGGATGGATCACAGGGCCCCCAATGGAGGAGCTAGAGAAAGTACCCAAGGAGCTGAAGGGTTCTGTAACCCTATAGAAGGAACATCAATATGAACTTACCAGTACCCTCTGAAGGCCTGCTATTGTCAGGATTAAGAGAGGCCAGCAACCATTAGGGACCACCAGCTCTAACTGCATTCCTAGAGTCTGACTGCCACTTGAGACAACCAGCAGCCTGAAGCTATCAGGGACTACAAATTCTGCCTCCATCCTTGGAAGCCTGCTATCACTGGATACAACCATATCTACCTGCAATCCCAGAAGCCTGCTGATGTCATGGACTAACAGCTAAAACTGCAACCCCAGAGACCTGCACTCATCAGGAACTACCAGGCCTTCCAACACTAGTGACTAGTTGCTAAAGGCCAGTGTAAGAACAAAATCAACAAAAGCCAGGGCAATATGGCACTACCAGAACCCAGCTATCCTACAACAGCAAGCCCTAAATATCCTAAAACACATGAATCACAAGAAAATGACCTTAAATCTAATCTTATAAAGATGGTAGAGTCCAATATAGATTAAATGCATAAAGCCCTTAGAAGAAATACAGAAAAAGACAATCAAACAGGCAGAGGACCTTAAAGAGAAAATGAATCAATATAAACAAATACAGGAAGATATAACCCAAAAAGTGAAATAAATGAACAAAACTGTTCACCTGAGAATGGAAATAGAAGCAATAAAGAAAATACAAACTGAGGCAATCCTGGAGATGGAAAACCTAGGAAAGAGAACAGAAAATGCAGACATCACCTACAGAATACAAAAGATGGAAGAGAGATTCTCAGGCACAGAAGATACAACGGAAGCAATACATACTTTTGTCAAAGAAAATACTAAAGCTAAAACATTTCTAGTACAAAACATCTGGAAAATTTGGGACACTAGAAAAAGACCAAACCTAAGAATAATAGAAATATAAATAGAAAAAGAAGACTCACAAGTCAAGGGCACAGAAAAATATCTTCAACAAAACCATAGAACATTTCCCTAACCCAAAGGAATAGATTCCTATAAGCATACAAGAAGCCTACAGAACACCAAGTAGAGTAGAACAAAAAATCCTCCCACATAATAATCAAAACAAAGTGTACAGAAAAAAAGAAAAAATATTAAAAACCACTAGGGATAAAGGTCAAGTAACATACAAAGCAAAGCCTATTAGACTTACACAAAACTTCAAAAAAGAGACACTAAGATACAGAAGGTCTTACAGTCTCTAAAAGATCATAGATGCCACCCTAGACTACTATACTCAGCAAAACTTTCAATCATCACAGAGGGAGAAAGCAAGATATTCCATGACAAAACCAAATTTAAACAATATCTTTCCACTAATCCAGCCCTACACAGAGGGTACTAGAAGGAAAACTCCAACACAAGAAGCATAACTACACACAAGAAAACACAAGAAATTGGTAATCCCACACAAGTAAAACCAAAGAACACACACACACACACAGTACAACCACCACCATCAAAATAATAGGAACCAACAGTCATTGGTTATTAATATTTCTCAACATCAATGGTATCAATTCACCAATAAAAAGACACAGGCTAGCAGAGTGGATGCAAATATAGGATCCATTATTCTGCTGCAGACAAGAAACACACCTCAGCAACAAAGATGAATACTACCTCACAGTGCAGGGTTGAAAAAAAAAGTTTCCCAAGTAAATTGACCCAAGAAAGAAGGGCATCGTGTATTTTGTAGACAAGTGGATAGAAGTAGAATATATCACCCTTGGTGAGGTTTATCAGATCCAAAAGACATACATGCTATCTACTTACAAGTAAATATTAGTCATAAAATGCAGGGTAATCACTTTAAAATCCACAGACCCAAAGAAGCCAAATAATAAGGAGGATTGAAGGGAAGATGGTTGAATCTTTCTCAGACAGTGAAACAAAATGGATATCAGAGTTGAATATCTAGGAAGGAACTGTGTGGGAGAGGGGATGGGGAGGGAAGCAGGGTGTGTGTGTAGGGCAATCAGGTATAGGGAGAGCAAGGGAGAAGAACAGAAATTGGTGGTATGGTAGGGGGCATCTCTAGGACATGCAAGAGACCTGGGACAAGGGGTGGTCCCAGGGTGTCTATGGGGTTGACTATAGCTGAGACTCCTAACAGTGGGGGATACGAATCTTGAAGGGCCCACTTTCTGTAGCCAGGTAGGACTCCCAGTATAGGGGAGAATTACAACAACCCAACCTCAAAACCTTCAACCCAATATGTGTCCTGCCTCCAAGTTATCTGGGGGAAAATGTTAGAACAGAGACCGAGGGAATTGCCAACCAATGTCTGGCCCAAATTGAGATCCATCTCTTGAGATCCATCCCATGAGCAAGCACCCATTCCTGACACTATTAATGATACTCGATTATACTTACAGACAGGAACCTAGCATAACTGTTCCCTGAGAGGCTCTGCCAAGAAGCTAATGAAAACACATGCAGCCATCCACAGCCAAGCATTTGATGAAGTTCATGGGGTTTGGGGGGAGTCTTATGGAAGATTTGGGAAAAGGATTGCGTGGCATGAAGAGTACAGGAACTCCACAGAAAGAGCAACAGAAGCAACTAACTTGAACAACCAACCAAAGAGCAGATGGGGGTAACCTAGACACCTACCCCTGCACATATATAGAAGATGCTTGGCCCTCATCAGGTTCTTCAGTAACTGGATCAGGTTCTGTCCTTGTATCTGTTGACTGCGTGTGCATCCCTTTCCCCTAACTGGGAGTCTTGTCTGGCCATAGTGGGAGAGGATTTGTATAGTTCTACAGTGACATGATGTGCTGGGAGTTGTGGGGGTGAAATCTAGAAGTTAAGATCTCCCTTCTCATAGGAGATGGGAGGAGGTAGGGAGGATCTATATGAGAGGAGGACTGGGAGGAGAGGGAAAACTGACATCGGAAAATAAAGCGAGTAAATAAATAAATAAATAAATAAGAAAAGCTCAAAAAGAGTAAACATTAAAAAATAGCAGGAAAGAAAAGACTTAGTTGGAAGTGTGAGGAGGTGGTGAGGTGTTGCATGTAAAATTAAAAAGCAACACACAATCACTGGCTAATCACTGGCCATTGTCTTGGTCTGTTCTCATCCTGGCAGACAGGTGTAGACCACATTTTCCCTTTAGGAAAATCCTGTCCCACCAAGACTGACTCTGCCTCTCCAGAGCTCAGCAATCACTCTCTCTCTACCCAGCAGCTGACTGCTGCCAAATCTACCCAACACTCCCCAATTCCCACATCTAGCTCGGGTGCACTTCTTGCAAACCCCTGCTCTGCCAGTTACCTTTCTCTTGAACCCGGTTGAGTTGCCACATGAAGGAAAACACCACACAGTCATAGTTTAGAACCAACAGAGAACAATCACCCAGCACAGAACCTAGCATCCTAATTATATGAACTATTCTGTTAGAAATCTTCCAGTGGAGGATCCTGGTAGATCTACCACCCGAACTAACCTCCTCTGGCTTACAAGGTCTCTGCCTTGCTCAGACCATCCACAAGCAAGGTTCTTTTTCCTGCAATACCCTCCCACACCTGAAAGTCCTGCTTCCTCATCCAGTGATTTGTTTCTTGTCATCTTTATTATCCAATCAATTAGGGGGAAATTCCACTACAGTGAGGATCTGGAAGATGAAACAGGGGAAACCATTATAAAAATACACTGTATGAAATTAACTTTAATTTCAATTTAAATTGCCCTCATACATATACACACACAGAGTTAATGATTATAGTTGATCTGAACTTTCAAGAATAAGGATCCCAAATATCTTGATGTAATTAAGGAGAACTGGGGAAGAGGTAGGGGAATAAAGAAGATAGAGAGCTGTAGTCAAGAAGTTTACATGAGCTGCAGACTCATGTAAGCAATTTTTTTGGCCTTTTTAAATTAGGTATATTTTTCATTTACATTTCCAATGCTATCCCAAAAGTCCCCCATACCCTCCCCCTCCACTCCCCCACCCACCCACTCCCACTTCTTGGCCCTGACATTCCCCTGTACTGAGGCATATAAAGTTTCCAAGACCAATAGGCCTCTCTTTCCAATGATGGCTGACTAGGCCATCTTCTGCTATATGCAGCTAGAGACATGAGCTCTGGGGGGTGGCGGGGGTAATGGTTAGTTCATATTGTTGTTCCACCTATAGGGTTGCAGATCCCTTTAGCTCCTTGGGTACTTTCTCTAGCTCCTCCATTGGGGGCCTTGTGATCCATCCAATAGCTGACTGTGAGCATCCACTTCTGTGTTTACTAGGCCCCGGCATAGACTCACAAGAGACAGCTATATCAGGGATCTTTCAGCAAAATCTTGCTAGTGTATGCAATGGTGTCAGCATTTGGAGGCATATTATGGGATGGATCCCCAGGAATGTTAGTCTCTAGATGGTCCATTCTTTCATCTCAGCTCCAAACTTTGTCTCTGTAACTCCTTCCATGGGTGTTTTGTTCCCAATTCTAAGAAAGGGCAAAGTGTCCACACTTTGGTCTTCATTCTTCTTGAGTTTCATGTGTTTTGCAAATTGTATCTTGTATCTTGGGTATTCTAAGATTCTGGGCTAATATCCACTTATCAGTGAGTACATATCATGTGAGTTCTTTTGTGATTGGGTTACCTCACTCAGGATGATGCCCTACAGGTCCATCCATTTGCCTAGGAATTTCATAAATTCATTCTTTTAATAGCTGAGTAGTACTCCATTGTATAAATGTACCACATTTTCTGTATCCATTCCTCTGTTGAGGGGCTTCTGGGTTCTTTCCAGCTTCTGGCTATTATAAATAAGGCTGCTATGAACATAGTGGATCATGTGTCCTTCTTATAGTTGGAACATCTTCTGGATATATGCCCAGGAGAGGTATTGCAGGGTTCCTCCAGTAGTACTATGTCCAATTTTCTGAGGAACCGCCAGACTGATTTCCAGAGTGGTTGTACAAGCTTGCAATCCCACCAACAATGGAGGAGCGTATCTCTTTCTACACATCCTCACCAGCATCTGCTCTCTCTGTAAGATCGAGAATCAACAAATGGGACCACATAAAATTTCAAAGCTTCTGTAAGGCAAAAGACACAGTCAATAAGACAAAAAGGCCACCAACAGATTGGGAAAGGATCTTTACCTATCCTAAATCAGATAGGGGACGAATATCCAATATATATAAAAAACTCAAGAAGGTGTACTCCATAAAATCAAATAACCCCATTAAAAAATGGGGCTCAGAGCTAAACAAAGAATTCTCATCTGAGGAATACTGAATGGCTAAGAAGCACCTGAAAAAATGTTCAACATCCTTAATCATCAGGGAAATGCAAATCAAAACAACCTTGAGATTCCACCTCATACCAGTCAGAATGGCTAAGACATGTCAGCAATTTTATGAGGGAGTACAGCATCTTATATACTGTTTGTAGGGTGAAAATGGGTCAAGGTTATCGGAAATCTAAGTTTAAAACTATTGGTGAATTGTAGTCCTCAGACACAGCTGACTGAGGACTAATAACTACAGCCCATTTATATTTATATTTATATTTTTTATATTTATAAGTTGGATACCCAGAATCCAAAATATTAACATTTTTGGGCATTGGGCCTAGTCCAAACCAAACCTTGCCAAGGCTACCCTCCAACAAGGACCCATAATTAGCATTCTCTTTGTCTTTTCAACTGGGTCTCTGAGAAAGCATTGGATCTGCCTGGAGCCCAACATAGTTGATATTACATTACATTCAGTAGTGACCTACCAGGCAGCATGTGCCTACTAGGGAAAAAATGGCATTATTATTATTATTATGGAAGTAACCAGTCACATTCTGATTGGAAAGCAGGTCTGTTCTGCATAAGGGAATTCATGCTTAGTACTAGTATATTACACCTAGTATAAAACTGAACAAGAGCCCTAGGGAGGTCATAGACTTTGAGAATAATCAAAGATAGGCAAAAAAGATTGTAAGAACCAGAGAACAGGGACTCATCTTAGAAGGTTCTATAGACATGTCAGGGGAACATAAACCCATGAACTCTCAACAATATGTTTATGAGAACACGGTCAGCATATTGCCAATACTAGTGAGTGGATATATTAATATATACAGGGGAAATTCCGTGTGGTCTTAAGGATAGATGGAGATATAGACATTTATGATGAATGGGGCTTTTTTCATGAAGGATTAAGTGTGCAGAATAATATATCAGAAAGAGATGCAAGGAAAAGCAGAATGTATAACACACATGCTACATAGATACATGACATGGTTCCTGCACAGAGCTAGTGTGGCTTTAGACTCTCGAGGAGAGCTTGCTTCTGTACTAGAAATTATGGTTAGATCCATTTAGTGGGCAATGGGAGGGAGGCCAGAGGAAGATAATTTACACAAAGCTAAAAAACAACAATTCTATCAGAGTTCTGTGAATGCAACATTCAAAGTCATAATCATATTAAGTCCCTAGAGTGATACAGAAAACTAGTGCATGTCTTCCATCTGGAATTTCCTCTCATGTGCATGGAGATAACATTATTGTTAGGATGGTTGGTTTAGGTTAAGAGTGAAAAAATAAATGTGTGTAGCTTTAAAAGTGAGTTGTGAACAGGGTAAGTGTATTCAACTTCAAAGGACAGTTATCAAGCTAGGGGACTAGCCAGCTATGCCACTAAGGGCAAATCCTTTAACATCTCTGATCTCATGATTGCAACCTAAAAGTTGGGAATCTAAAGACTAGAACGTTTCCTATATACTTTCTACAAATAGCTCTTGGGTCCATAGAGTAACAACCCAGAGATCACTAAAGAACCAGTGGGAAGTAGAAAATTAATGCACATGGCAAAATATGCCCGAAATCATTAGGGAAGTCATCCTAGCAACCATTACACCAGAGAGTAAGTATCTGTAGTATTTCCCGGTAATTGGCTTTTGTCCTTCCAACTTAACTCTCAACAGAATACCAGAGTTGCAGTCTCACTTGTTGTGAGTAGATAACTAAGTCCATGGCCAAAAGCATTCATTAAGGAGAACCATTGCACTGAACAGGAAAGTACACAGAAGGAAAAATAGGTAGTTTGAACCTTTCAAAGGAACCACATCTTCTTCTAGGATTGGGTTTGGGGCTAAATATCAAGACTTTGAATGTAGACTCTGTTCTGTCAAGACTTGTGAAGTTTTTAAAGTAGGACTAAATTGAGGCAAGGTTTTTGGAAATTTACCTCATCCATGCATGTCTCCTCACCTCTCCTAAACTTCCTTGCCCTCATAACCATTTTCTTTATATTTGCCCAGATTACTGAACTTCAGTGAATAGAATTACCTCAAACATAAAGATCTGCATTAATTTGGAGTATGAGGGGACAGTTAAATTCTTAAATATCTTACTATAACATTTATTGCCTTCTGTTTGTTGTCTTGTATTATAAGGGAATAGGGGAATCTTCAACCAAAAGAAACAGTGAATGTCAATCCTGACAGTTGTGTAAGGTTTCCAAAAAGACCTGAATCAAAACAAACTTAACTTTGTTTCAGAAAAGTTGGCTGAGATAAAAATATAGTTGTCTATGCTTCTCCTTTTCTTCATCATTGGGGTAATACTTTATTTCTCTTCTTCAGAATACTGCTTTAAAAATAAGAAATTGATCTCTGTAGAAATACACAGCTTGATCCATAACTTTTGGTTAGCTAGAGATGAGATAAGTGCTAAAGGAAGGACACATAACAATGTAACTTCTTTTGTCTTTTTGGAAGGACTCAAACAGCTTTTTGTTATTCTCCTTGGTTGTGCTGGTAAGTCTGAGACTAACAGGATGACAAAGCAGATATCCAAACTCAGACAACAGGAGCAGATAGCATGGGTCTGAATGTCAGCCTTCTGGCTTCTTTAACTTGAATTATTTGTTACTCAGTATCATTCTCTGCTTCACCTGGTTTTGTGCGTCAAACACCTCAAACTGATGACGTCTTTGTAGGGTTAGCGCTCAGAAACATCTCCATTAGCTACTTGTACTCAATAAAGATCCCATTCAAGGTTTATATCAGAAAACTTTCCTTCTGTAGCTGCCCAGAAGATGGTAAACACACGGAAAATACTTATCAAAGACAGTAGGTATATCCAGAATTGCCCCTTTAGCAAATTGAAAAATTATCAAAAATAATTTATAACTTGGAATAAAAGTAAGTACCCACACTTACCCAGTCTCTCCTGGAGATGATGGACTACACAGAATACACCAAGGCGTGGCAACCCATGTAACCAGTATGCACGTTAAAAAAACATGAATTCTATTGCAGGTGATGGATCAAGAGTTTCCCTGATCTAAAGACATTAAATCAGTGTTTTTAGGATGCTCATAAATCTCCCAGGGAACTTGGGGTCCAAGATAACTGGTGCTCAGTTTGGAAGGAGAACGAAACTTTAGTTATCTTAAGCAGCTTAGACAAATTCATAGTGCAAGGGGCATCACACCTAAACCTCTGATTATGAACCTTTGACCATATTCCTGCTATGGTGCTGTCCAACTAACAAAAATATCCTGAAACAGAGATAATCCTTCCTTAAAGTCAAGAATAGACTACCCACTTCCAGATTGAGTGTTTCATAGAAAGAGTTCCCAAGATTTAGTCCGTGATTTTATTGGGTACACATGAATAATTCTATCACAATTATAAGTTATATAATATTTCAGGCTACTTTCTAAATGTAGCTTAAATATATTATCAAAGCATTTGACAAATTCTTATAAATAGAGGAACTTTCCCTAAATGAAAAAGATAATAAAAATTACTAAAATAATATCTTAGATATAAAATGATTTCATATTTATTTTGAATGAACAACACCTACACTGACATGAGACTGAAGCAGCAATTATACTCAGAAGTGTCAATAAACCACTAAAGACACTTATTTCAATCAGTCACATAGGCCATCTATTTCATAAGCTCAGCAATTTCATGGGTGTATTAATAAATGTTTCCAGTCAACCTTTAATTATTTTTTTAAATCCTCATGACAATATATGAATCAGGTAAGATCTAAAAAATGAGCAGGTTTTCATTGACAGCTGGAAAGGAAACACTGGGTTCCTCCTATGGAAAGGTAATGTACTGTTTCTCTCAATTCAGACTCAGAGAAAGAGATAGAAAATGTTATTAGTTCCCTTGAACCAATGATGTTTTCTTTTTCTCCTCCAAAACACTAACTAGGATCATGGAGGCAATGATTAAAGGAAAAAACATTACTGAGATCACCGAATTCATCCTCCTAGGATTCTCTGATTTCCCCCAAATCACAGCACTGCTTTTTGTTATATTCCTTACACTGTATATTACAGCACTGACCTGGAACTTGTCCCTTGTTGTTTTAATAAGGATGGACTCCTATCTCCATACACCTATGTACTTCTTCCTTAGTAATCTGTCCTTTATAGACATCTGCTATATCTCTTCTACAGTCCCAAAGATGCTTTTCAACTTCTTCCAAAAAAGGCAAACTATCAGCTTTGTGGGCTGCATAGTTCAATACTTTATGTTTTCCACAATGGGACTGAGTGAATCTTGCCTCATGACAGCCATGGCCTATGACAGGTATGCTGCCATTTGTAACCCTCTTCTGTACTCATCAGTCATGTCACCCACACTATGTGCTCAGATGGTGATGGGAAGCTACACAGCTGGATTTATAGGTTCTGTATCTCAGGTGTTTGCCATGCTGCAGCTCCACTTCTGTGGACCCAACGTCATCAGACATTTCTTCTGTGACATTCCCCAGTTGTTAAATCTATCCTGCACTGACACTTTTTTTGCACACGTAGAGCTTCTCATATTAACAATGTTGTTTTGTATTTCAAATGCTTTAGTCATCATAATATCCTATGGCTATATTGTCTTGTCCATTCTGAAGATCACTTCAGCTAAGGGTAGGTCCAAGGCATTCAATACTTGTGCTTCTCACCTGACAGCTGTTTCCCTATTCTACACCTCCACTGCTTTTGTCTATTTTAGTTCCAGCTCTGGTGGCTCCTCCAGCTTTGATAGATTTGTGTCTGTCTTCTACACTGTGTTGATTACTATGTTGAACCCTTTGGTTTATAGTCTGAGGAACAAGGAAATCAAAGATGCTGGAAAGAGGTTACAGAAGAAGCTGGGATGCTGCTAATAAAAGAGTGAGATTTCTGGAAGATTTTTCCTACAAACTACCTACTTATGTGGAAAAAAAGATTCAAAGTTATAATAGCCATGTGGACTGTGACTGACTCGATGCTAATGAAACATAATCCTTGTAAGTCCTGTAGGTTTATCCTTTCCATGTTACATTAGAAATCGCTTTATCTGTTGTTATTTATCCACAGTATCTGTGAAACAACCAAATTTATAAGTTTTTGCTGCTGCAAGACTTTCAGCCCTGGGTCCTGTCCTTACAGAAGGCTGGAAGCATCCCTGGGTTTAGAACTCTTGCCTCACAAATGGCTCAATTCAGCAGAATAAAGACCTGATGAAGACCAATGTTCTTTGTTTCTGAGCAAGAAAACTCCTGTTAGAAGTAATAAAATTAACATTGACTTGGCTGTGCCTCCTGGGAAAAACAACTACTTCTGACAGTTAAATTATTTCTAAGGCAAATGAATGCTAATCATCTATGAATTTTGAGGTCTTATTCTTGTCTCCCCTAGTTACTGGGTGAATAAAAAAGATGTAGATGAAGACTACAGTAAAGATGAAGAAAATAGTTTGCTCATTTACTATGAGTATGATTATTTGATTTTTGAAATGAGTACATATGAAATTTCAAATTTAAATTCTAAATGATCTGATACTGTGGTACTCTAACATCCTTTCTTAAATTATGGCAATTTATTCTTGGTTAACATGGACAATAAAATAATACTATGAAATTGCTTCTGATATTTCAAATATATATTCCATTTCTTTTTTTAAATATTTTTATTACATATTTTCCTCAATTACATTTCCAACGCTATCCCAAAAGTCCCCCATACCCTCCCCCCCCCGACTTCCCTACCCACCCATTCCCATTATTTTGGCCCTGGCGTTCCCCTGTACTGGGGCATATAAAGTTTGCGTGTCCAATGGGCCTCTCTTTGCAGTGATGGCCGACTAGGCCATCTTTTGATA
This sequence comes from Mus musculus, assembly GCF_000001635.26. Lineage (NCBI taxonomy): Eukaryota > Metazoa > Chordata > Mammalia > Rodentia > Muridae > Mus > Mus musculus. The sequence goes on along the minus strand of NC_000085.6, from coordinate 12,297,205 downwards.
CATATATTCCATTTCTTATGAAAGTACCCTTAAGAATTTACTGAACACTCAGTCTCTAAAAATGAATAGAAAGTGTGTAAAATGTTACACATGTCTTCAAAATTAAAGAACAATATAGGTATAATCAAGAGCCTACTAAGTATCCCTCAAAGATTCTGATCAGCAGTGTCTGGAGGAGTTTGAATAGCCCTTTTCTAGAGAGTCTGGATATGTCTCTGTGTTTTGACAGGTGAATACAAGTTCAAGATTAGAACACAATGGCATCAGCTTGTTCCAGATTAACTTTCCTCTAGTTTCTTTGCCACTTAGGATTATAGATGACAGTGCTCAAAATCAATTTTAACTATGATGGGTTTTGCCTAGTGAAAAAGAAGCAGAGGTGATGCAAAGATTTGTGGGAAGAACTCTTCAGAGATAGGTTATACTTTGCCCTTTGTGCTTTCTCACTTTGCCACTGAGATATGCAGTGTTGCTAACATTGCTCTATATGTAGAGATGTGGAAGATGGATTTAGTTGGCTGACCTTGGCTGACCTTGGTCAATGATACAATAAACAAAATAAAGGTTTGTAATTAAGCTCTTAGGTTTTTGGCTGTTTGTTTAGCAGAACAGCACTTTTAACATCTGATTTAGTATGATCACAAACTCCTGATACTCAACAACTCAAAAATTTTCAACTCTAGTCATTCACATTATTTCACCCTCTACAAATAATTTCTTTATCCTCTCGATTATTTTTGATTATAAACCATGCTAAAGTTTACTTTGGGGACATATAGACAACTTGAATTTCATATATTCTCCAATTAATCCAAGCATGAATTTATCAAAGAATGAAAGATAAATATATTGCAAGCAAATTAAGGCAGCTGTATCTCTAATAACACTAATTATGAGGAATATAGTAATGATGTATGATGTATTCTCACTGGAAATCATTCAAATTCTTAATTTCAAAAAGTATTTACTGATTAAATTTAATTGCAAAAATAGAATAGAAAAGCAGTATTTGACCAAAAATTTAATGATATAAATTTTCTTCCATCTGAAACTAAAGATAAAATATGATACAATGGTTATAGTTAGATGAACTCCTAAAAGTGAACATAATTTTGCCCCAGATGTGCAAGGGGCCTTAAAGGATATATAAAAATTGATTATATTTGTAATGTTATGAGAATTATTTAAAACATTAACTAAATGGGAGACTTTAAATGTAAATTAAAAATTTAAACTTAAAAAAAAAGATACAATGGTTATAAGCAATAGGTTTAGACATGCCAAGTTAGGCTTATCACAGACATTCTCTCTTCTCTCTATTCCCCTAGATCTATCCCCCCAATCTCATCCTCAGTGCTGCAGCAGAATACCAAGTGTAGCCTTCCTTTCTGACAAATCACATTTCCTGTGGATCCCATAGTCCATTCACTTCCAACCTCCCTTCCCATAACCTCTTAATAGCTTTATTACAGCCCCCAAACTGAGTAGGTAACCCAAAGGCTGCTCTTACTAGGACAACAAGTAGGCTGAAGGTAAACCCACACCTCTCCTTTTGCCACTGAGATCCACAGCACCATGGTCTCATCCCCAGATCTATAGCAGGAAACCCACTGTGGACTCCCTTTCCTTTCTAACACCATCCCCAACTGTCCACAAAAACTTTCTCCCACAATATTTCTTACCACAACTCATCCCAGCCTACAACACCAGCAATTATTCCCTTTAAGCCACCAGCTTAGCCAGCCAGTAAAACAAGATATCTATAGCTATCACACTCTCCAAAACCCAGGGAGGAAGCAGAATCAAGGAAAAAACAACCACCAAACAAAAACAAAACCAGAAATTAGCACCTAGACCTATCATTATCCCAAACCAAGACATATAGACCTCAGCATAAAAACACAATCAATTAACAACTAAAGTAATATTTCCCTACAAGAGCCCAGCTATCCTATCACAGCAGGCCCTGAATATTCCAACATAGGTGAATCACAAGAAAAAAATCATTAAAATCAACTATATTACGATAATAGAGATGCTTAAAGAGAAAATGAATAAATACCTTTTAAAAATCCAGAAAACACAAACAATTGAAGATGAGTAAAACTGTTCAAAACCTGAGAATGAAAATAGAAGGAATAAAGGAAATAAAAGTAAGGAAATTCTGAAAATGGAAATTTAGGAAGTTGAACAGGAACTACAGAGGCAAACTTTATCAACACAATACAAATGGACAAGAAAATCTGGGATGGAAATGATTAAAGTCTATAGGCATTGAAGATTCAGTAGAAGAAACAGATATGTCAGTCAAAAGAGGTTAAATCTAAAAAGTTCCTGACCCAAACATCCATGAAACCTGGGACACCATGGAAAGACCAAACCTAAAAATATTAGGATTGAGGGATGATAAGAATCCCAGGTCAATGGCCCAGAAAATATTTTCAAGAAAATCATAGAAGAAAATATTACTAATTTTAAGAAGGACTGCCTATAAATGTACAAGAAGCCTACAGAACACCAAAAATATTGGAACAGCGAAAAATACCCTCACCATATAATAATCAGCATACTAAACACATAGAACTGTCAGGAGCCATCTAGGATAGGAGGTGGCCCACTTTTTTTGCATTGTCTGTGGTGGTAGGGCTACAAAGAGACTTCATCTCAGGATTGCTTCTTGCAGCTGACATGACTTTCCTGTCATTATCAAATTAATATAATATTTTCCTGGGCATTAACCCACCCTATTGATCAGATTTCCTGAAGATAATATAAAGATGAACTTTCATGAATTAATGTTATTTAGATAAATTAATGGTTCTATAGAATTCCATATTTGATTCAAATAATCTTTGGAAGAAAGTTTTAGGAGATGGTCTTAGTTGCTTTGCTAGAAAGATATAATAAAGTTAGAATTAAGGGTAGAATGTGACCACTCCTTATATAGTAAGGAAAGGCTGCATAATGAGAAACACAGTGAGCTTTCATCATTATGCTAAAAAGAGAAATAGGTTTGGGCAAATTTGTATTCAAAGAAACACATTTAGATCCAAGGATAAAGCCACAGGTGTGCACTAGGATAAAGAAATACCTTGTAAAAAGCTATTGCTTTGATCTTATAATGAGCATATTAGAATGAAACACTGCGTTAAACTTAATATCAACATCCTTTTGTAACTCCAATTTTATATAGCATCTTATCTCTGAGACAATTTTCTGAAGAACTTTTCATCTAAGAAGGTATAAAAGGGCCAGAGAAAGGAAATAAGACTGTTGATTGAATGGTTTGGCCTGGAGAGTTCTGCTTCATCCATCCAGCCACCCATCCAAGTGTATACATCTGCTTGTCTGTACATATGTGTGTAAGTATATGTGTATGTATGTAAGCATGCATGAATACTTGTAGAGTGTATGAGACAGGTGGTTGGGCCCAATAATAAATGTGAATGTATTAATGTATAAATAAGAATGTGAATGAGAATGTAAATGTATGTATGAAATGTATATGTGTCTGTGCATATACATTTGCTCATATAAAGCATCTTAATTACTTTCCTTTCTGGTTCACAAAGAGTTAAGCAGCCTAGCCAGAGAGGCTTTTGGCTGACTGGACAGAGAAGGGAGTGATAGTAATAAATTTTATACTTAATTCCCCACTGCTAAACAACAGGTGCTAATCACCCAAGCCAGTATTTTTTAACCATAAAATAAATAAGAAAGTTTTTAGGGTTTTTTTTTTTAGAAGTTCTCAGCAAGCATTCAGAACAGTTACAGAGCTAGAAGTCCAGAGAGCATCAGTCTTTAAAACTACCTCTGAGGACATCAGTCTTTAAAACTACATCCAATCTATGTCTCACTTCAAAACATCCCAAGACAGACTGGCTCCCAGCACAGAGCAGAGAATGAACATTAAAATCTGCAATGGAAAAAAACCAAGGCAAACTTATTAGAATTCCACCTGATTTTCTATCAAGATTTTAAAAACCATAAGGGCCTGGACAGATTGCTGCAGACTCTAAGAGACTACAGATGCCAGCTAGATTTTATGTTGCCAAAAATGGAGAAAATAACATATTCCATGATAAAGCCAAATTTAAACTGTATCTATCTACAAATCCAGCCCTACTGAAAGTGATAGAATGGAAATTCTAACATAAGGAGGTTAATTACAACCATGAAAACACAGGAAACAAATAGTTTCACACCAGCAAAATCAAAAGAAGGGAAACAAACACACATATACACATGCCTCTACCACTACCATCAACAACAAAAGCAAAAACAAAATAACAGGAATCAGCAAGTGTTGGTCACTGATATCTCTCAATGCCAATGTTTTCAATTCTTCAATAAAAAGATATAAATTAAGAAAATGAAAGCAAAGGTAAGATCCATTCTTCTATTGCATCCAAGAAACACTCCTCAACATCAATGATAAGAATTACCTCAGTATAATGTGTTGGAAAAAGATATCCCAAGTAAATGGACCTAAGAAGCAGGGTTATATAGGCATTTTTCATATCTAAAAAAAATACACTTCACATGAAAACTAAGCAAAAAGAGATAGGGAAAAACACTACATACTCATAAAAGGAAACTCCAAAAAGAAATGACATTTCATTTTTTGTTTGTTTGTTGGTTTGGTTTGGTTTTGATTTTTTTTTTATGTGCTTGGATTTTTTGGTTGGTTGGTTGGTTGGTTGGTTGGTTGGTTGGTTGGTTGTTTGGTTTAATGGTTGTCTTCTTTTCAAGATAGGTTTCTCTTTGTAACATCGCTAGCTGCTCTGGAACTTGCTTTGTAAATCATGCTAGCCTCGAATTCACAGAGGTCTGCCTGCCTCTGCCTACTGAGGGCTAGGATTGATTGCATGTGCCACCATTCTTGTATAACATTTTAATTATTAACGTCTAGTTCCCAAACACATAGGCACCTAAGTTTGTAAAAGAAACACTATTGTACTGTAAGTCACATATTAACCCTAACAGTGATAGTAGAAGACTTCAATACCTTACACTCACCATTGGACAGGTCTTAATTAAACAGAGGAATACTGAAGCTAACATGTTATAAACCAAGTGGACCTAACAGATATATATCAAATATTTTACCCAAACACAAAATAATATATCTTAGTACATCATGTGACTTTCTCCAAAATCGACCACACATTTAGACACAAAGCAAGTCTCAACAGAAACAAGGAAATTGATATAACTCCCTGCATCCTCTCAGACAAACACAGAATAAAGAAGGATATTAACAACATAAACAAAAGAAAACTTACAAATGCATGGAAATTGGACAACTCTTTATTGAATGAAAAGTGGGCCAAGACAGAAATAAAGAAAGACATTAAAGACTTTCTAGAATTCAATTAAAATGAACTGATGTCATATCCAAAATTATGGAACACAATAAAACTGGTGATAAGAGGAAACTTCATAGCACTTAGTGCCTACATTTAAAAAAAATTGAAATATTTCACACTATAAACTTTATAACATACCTGAAATCTCTAGAACAAAAAGAATTAAGCACATCCAAGAGGAGTAGATGACAGGAAATAATCATACCAAGGGCTGAAATCAATAAAAAACAAACAAAACCCCCCAAAACAAAGAGAACAATACAAAGAATCAATGAAACAAAGAGTTGGTTCTTTGAGAAAATAAACAAGATAGACAAACCTTTATTCAAACTAATTAATAAACACAGAGAATATTCAAATTTACAAAATAAACAAAAAAAGAACATAACAGCCAACAGAGAAATCCAAAGATAGGGATGGGTGGGAATATACCCAGGAAGTCCCAGACCAGCTCAGAGGAGTAGGGGAGGGGAAAGGGGAAGGATTGTGGGAGGAACTGACAGGGAGGGGTAATGTATGGTATGTAAAGTGAATAAGTAAAAAATTAAAATAAAAAAAAATCTGTAATCCAGAAAATTGAAAAAAAATCTAAAAGAAAAGAATGGTTCTCTTGACAGGTGCCCGTTATCAAAGTTAAATCAAGATCTGAAAATCAATTTGAGTAGATTTACAACCACTAATAAAATAAAAGCAGTCATTAAAAGCTCGACCACCAAACAAAGCCTGAAAACTAATAGTTTTAGTGCAGAATTCAACCAAACTTTCAAACAAGAATTAAAGACAATTCTCCTCAAATTATTTCACAAAATAGAAACAAGAAATATTACCAAATTTATTTTATGAAGCCACAATCACTCTGATACTCAAACCACATAAAGACTCAATGAAGAAATGGAATTACAGACAAATTTCTCTTGAGAACACAGACATAAACACACCAAATAAATACCTGCAAACCAAATCTTAGAAAACATCAAAAAGATCTTCCACCATGATCAAGTAGGCTTCACTCCAGAAATGCAGGGATAGTTCAACACATAATAATCAGTAAATGTAATCCTATTTATGTATGTGTTCACATGTATGTGCACAGACTACAACTATTCACCTATTTATGCTGAATGCATACCACCCAGTGATGTGCAACCTCTGCCTAAATCAAGAATGAGTTTGAAATTATAATCTGTCTTCTGTTTTAACAGTTCTGAATTATGTTCTCATAGTATATGACATTCATTATAAGACCATTTTATAGTGCTATAAAAATTCATTCATAATTTTGGTTATTTAATAAGCAATTACTTAAAGGTTACCAGTTCAAGTATTTACATTTTTTTTTCTTATGATGTAGATCTTAGATGTTTCTTGCCAGGACTTGATGGTGAGAAAATGGATAATCTGAAAATAGTAAGGTTTTAACTGAGTTAACAATGCATTTTCTTTTCCTTTTCTCTTCTTTTTTCCTCCTCCCCCTCCTCCTCCTCCTTCTGTTGTTGTTGTTGTTGTTACTCATCAAGGATCATAAAGACGATGATTATGAAAAGAAATATACTGAGATGACCCAGTTCATCCTCCTGGGATTCTCAGATTTCCACCAAATCACAGCTCTGCAATTTATTATATTTCTGTACCTAGAACTTGTGCCTCATTGTTTTAATAAGAATGAATTCCCACCTCCACACATCCATGTAAGTCTTCCTAGTGATCTGTCCTTAATAGGCCTCTACTATATAAACTCAATGGACCCCAAGATATCACACCCATCTACAGCTCCAGGTCCAAAGGATCCAGGGCCACCTTCTGGCCTCCACAGGCATGCACATGGTGCATATGCATACATACAGGCAAAAATTCATACACATAAATAAGTAATTTTTTAAGTCATGTAGAAAGGAAAGTCACTTCTTGGCCATGACTCAAGAGACAAAATTATTCATGCTATTAGTTTACATCCCTGGAGTGAAGTTCTATTTATCAAGCATCATGTAAAGACTTTCTTATTCACACCTTATTTAATGACCTCAACACCCGTTGAGGCAGAAGTCAATATTATATTAGCATTACAAATAAATATGCTGATGTTTAAGAGATTAAACAATTTTATATTCATTTTTTCTATAATTATTTTTATTAGATATTTTCTTCATTTACATTTCTAATGCTATCCCAAAAGTCTCCTATACCTAAAAGCAGATAGCATCAAGAATAGAATCCCAACTCTAACAACAAAAATATGCAGAAGCAACAATTACTTTTCCTTAATACAAATGGGACCTCATAAAATTACAAAGCTTCTGTAAGGCAAAAGACACTGTCGATAAGACAAAAAGGCCACCAACAGATTGGGAAAAGATCTTTACCAATCATAAATTAGATAAGGGACTAATATCCAATATACACAAAGAACTCAAGAAGATGGACTCCAGAAAATCAAATAACCTCATTTAAAATGGGGTACAGAGCTGAACAAAGAATTCTCAACTGAGGAATACCGAATGCCTGAGAAGCATCTGAAAAAATATTCAACATCCTTAATCATCAGGGGAATGCAAATCAAAACAACCCTGAGATTCCACCTCACACCAGTCAGAATGGCTAAGATCAAAAATTCAGGTGACAGCAGATGCTGGCGAGGATGTAAAGTGGAGAAAGAGGAACACTCCTCCATTGCTGGTGGGATTGCAAGCTTGTACAACCACTCTGGTAATCAGTCTGGCGGTTCCTCAGAAAATTGGACATAGTACTACTGGAGGATCCTGCAATACCTCTCCTGGGCATATATCCAGAAGATGTGTCAACCGATAAGAAGGACACATGCTCCACTATGTTCATAGCAGCCTTATTTATAATAGCCAGAAGCTGAAAAAAACCCAGATGTCCTTCAACAGAGAAATGGATACAGAAAATGTGGTACATTTACACCATGGTATACTACTCAACTACTAAAAACAATGAATTCATGAAGTTTTTAGGCAAATGAATCTATCTGGAGGATATCATACTGAGTGAGGTAACCCAATCACAACCCAGAAACTTAGAATACCCAATATACAAATTGCAAAACACATGAAACACAAGAAGGAAGAGCAAAGTGGATATTTCATTCCGTCTTAGAAGGGGGAACAAAATACTCATGGAAGGAGTTACAGAGACAAAGTTTTGAGCTGAGACAGAAGGAGGGACCATCCAGAGACTGCTCCACCCAGGGATCCATCCCATAAACAACCACAAAACCCAGACACTATTTCATATGTCAGCAGGATTTTGCTGACAGGACCCTGTCATAGCTATCTCTTGTGAGGCTATGCCAGTGCCTAGCAAATACAGAAGTGGATGCTCGCAGTCATCTATTGGATCGAACACAGGACCCCCAATGTAGGAGATAGAGAATGTACCGAAGGAGCTAAAGGAGTTTGCAACCCTCTAGGTGGAGCAACAATATGAACTAACCAGTACCCCCCCCCCCCCCAGAGCTTGTGTCTCTAGTTGCACATGTAGCAGAGGATGGCCTAGTCAGCCATCATTGGAATGAGAGGCCCTTGGTCTTGCAAAGATTGTATACCCCAGTACAGGAGAATGCCAGGTCCAGGAAGTGGGAGTGGGTGGGGTGGGGAGCAGGGTGGGGGTAGTATATAGGGGACTTTCAGGATAGCATTTGAAATGTAAATGAAGAAAATATTTAATAAAAAGGAAGAAAAAATAATGTGATAGAAAGAATTCTCAATAGAGGAATGGCCAAGAAGCACTTCAAGAAATGTTCAGTGTCTTTAGTCATCAGGGAAATGCAAATCAAAACAATTCAGATTCTATCCTATGCCTGTCACAATGGCTAAGATCTAAAGTTCAAGTGACAGCACATGGTTTTTGAGGCTGTGGAGCAAAAGAAACACTCCTCCATTGCTAGTGGTTGTGGAAACTTGTACAACCACATTGCAAATCAATTTGGCATGGTTTCTCAGAAAATTGGGAATAGTTCTTTTTCAAGATGCAACTATACCACTCCTATGCATATATCTAAAAGATACACTACTATAAAACATGGACACTTGCTCAACTATGTTCATTGTGGCTTTATTTGTAATAGCCAGAGACTGGAAACATCCTTGATGTCCTTCAACAGAAGAATGGATAAAGAAAATATGGTTCAGGTACACACTGAATGGAGCTGAATTTCTGAATGGAACACTATTCAGTTATTAAAAACAAAGACATCATACACTTTTCAGGCAAATGGATGCAACTTGAGCATATCATCCTGAGTGAGGTAATACAGGTGCAGAAAGACACATATGATATACATGTCCATTATAAGTGGACATTAGCCATAAAGTGTAGGATAATCATGTTACAATCCACAGACCCAAAGAAACTGGGTAATAAGGAGTGCCCATGGGACAGTTCATGAGTCTCATTCAGAAGAGGAAACAAAATAGTCATCAGAGGAGGATGGAGAGAGGGAAATGTGTAGGAGAGGTGTGAAGAGGAATATGCAGCTAGAGATATGATGTTGAGGGGAAGGGAGATGGCTGGGAGTGAGAAGGGACATCTCTCAGACTGGCTGGAGACTGTAAATGGGGGATGCTATGAGGAGTCTATGAGGATGACCCTAGCTGTGATTTATACCAGAGGGAGATACAGAGACTGAAGAGGCCACCTCCCACAGCCAAACAGGACTTCCAGTGGAACGAGGGAAACTTCAACCTACCCACAAATCCTTCAACCCAAAATTTGTCCTGCCTACAAGAAGCAAATGGATAAAGATGGAGAAGAGATTGAGGAAACAGCCATCAATGACTGGCTCAACTTGAGATCCATCCCATGAGAGAGAGCCAACTTCTAACACTGTTAATGATACTCTGCGGTGCTTACAGACAGGAGCCTAGCATATCTGTCACCTGAGAGGCTTCACCCAGCAGCAGATGGAAACATCCAGAGACCCATAGCCAAACATCAGGTGAAGCTCAGGGTGCCTTGTGGAAGAGTAGAGGATAGAATTGAGCAAGCTGGAAGAGTCAAGGACACCACAAGAAGATCTACATAGTCAACTAACCTGAGTCTATAGGGGTTCACAGAGACTGAACCACCAACCAAAGACTGTTCAAGGACTGGACCTAGGCACTACGCACATTTGTAGCAAGTGTGTAGCTTGGTCTTCATGTGGGTCCCCTAACAATTGGATCAGGGACTGTCTCTGTCTCTGCTGCCTGCCACTGGATTCCTTTCCCCTAACTGGACGGCTTGGGTGGGCCTCGGTGGAAGAGGAGATACTTAATCCTGCTAGGCTATATGTTCCAGGGTGGGGTGGTATCCAAGGGAATGCTTCCTCTTCTCTGAGGAGAATGACAGGGAAATGGGGTGAGAGATTTGTAAGGCCAGGACTTGGAGGAGGTGGTTGTGACTAGGATATAATATGAACAAAACAAGTAAATTATGAAAACATTCTTACTAGATTAATGGTAGGTCAGCAAACTTTATGGTGCCAGATGGCATGGGGGATGGAACAAACTCCTGCTGTCCTCATCTGAAGGATAAGGTACTGAAGCTCTTCTTAACCCTTCCTCTGTAATCCTGGACCATTATGGTGTCAAACTACACCAACACATATATAACACATATATAGTACTAAATGGTTTCAATGGGGAATACAAAAAGAGAATGAAGAGAGACACGTTCCATAGGGTAAGCTCTGCGAGGAATTCGAGGGAGAACCAGTGGATAATATGGTCAAAATGTATTATGTATATGAATGAAATTCTCAAGTAATTCTCAAGTAAAGTTTGTTGTATGTATGTGTGAAACTCTCCAATAATGATAAGGAAGGACAATAGGAATTCTTAGAGGGAAGAAGCGGAGAAATTATGTATATTATAATCTCACAAATAAAAAAAAATCTAATGAATCTCTGAAAATATAATGACAGAGATATTAACAATTTTGTCAGATCTAAGTAGCATGAGGCCATTGTTTGCACATCACACGGTACTGCTTTAAACCAGAGACATGGAACACAAACATATATCTGAATTGAGACTACTGGCCAGAAATGATAACTCAGTTTGCATAATTATCTATATAGTCTCTCCTGGTTCTTTGAACTCCCTGAATGTTTCAGGAATTTTCTTGGGAATATATAAATAAACGTGCAATGACCCAGATATAGACGGAATGAACAGATGAAAAAAAAATGATTCCTTCCAAGTCCAGTTTTGTGAACCAGTGACTTTATTAGAGTTACTTAACAAACCAAGAATGACTGGAGCAGCAGCATCAACAATGAATTCTTCACTCCAGCATATTTGACCAACAAGCAACTGCCCTCCTGGGGAGTTTCAGCCCCTAGTCAATCATGCACATCCTATGTATTCAGGGAGTAAAACAAACCAACCACATGTGGTCTTATATGAAACTGGGAGTGGGGAGGAAGGACTGATGAATATAATCTCAGGCAAGGGTGTTGTGATGCCATGTTTCAAGAAGAGAGTTTGTTTGCATAGATTTGTTTGTGACATTGTCTCCCTCTGTAACCTAGGCTGAAATGACTTTGTAGCGAAGGTTGCCGTAAAGCCCATGGAAATCCTATGCCCTATTAAAGCTGGAATTATAGGGGTAAATCACTACTCTTGACTCTACAGTCAATATTAACATTCTATCACTTTCATTTCCATGGACATGCTTATCTCTGTACTATTATAATATTTAGCTCCCATGGCTGTGAACCAAGGTAGTCTGTAAGGCACTTCTGCTTCATGATGATGAAGCTCATGTCTACCTGGAGAAAACAGTTCCAATGCAATACTGAGAAATATCAACTTAAAGTTTAAGTTATTCTACTATGACCATTACATCACTTTTTAAAAATGACATAATACTAAAACAAAATACTGAACATGCATAGACAATAATAAAGAACATGCCAGTCTATCATGTGCTGTTACCCTCAGATTAAAATAAATTCACACAAGTCTTCTCAGACAAAACTTAATCAGGGGCCTGAAATATCAAAATATATATTTTTGGAATGTTCTGATTGGCTCTATCAATCCAGGGTAAACTTTCTGGTTGTAATGTAGAAAAAGAAGAGACATCAGGTCCCACTATCTCATATATTACTATTGGCTCATAAGATATTGCTAAAAGTCATGACCAGAAAAATCAAACTATCAGAAGACGAAGGAAATGACACTGAAGAAACCACGCCTTCCTTATGATTTTTTTCTTCATGATTCAAGCTCTCACTTTTGTGTTTGACCTAGATATTAAATGACTAGGTAGTGTTGTTTGTTTGTTTGTTTGTTTGCTTGCTTGCTTTTACATAATCAAGTTATTTCTGATTAGTCTTCCTAAAAGGCACAAGAAAGCTAATGTGTGGCTTTGTTTCTTTCAAACAAAAACTTTCCACATGGTCATCCTCACCTGCTCAGGATCACAGAGTAATCAATGGTGATGGCTCAGGCTTTAGGATACTACATCTCGATACTGATGACACAGAATTAGTAGAATCTGAGGTCAGGGATTTGATCAGGAATCTTCTCTAAAGGCATTCCTTGTAATTTAACAAGTTTCAGGATTCTACAAGTTTCTCAACTTGATATTTTTAAAATACCTGTAGATAGAATAATTAATGAAGAAGTAGCCCACCTGCAACATGGAAATTATGATGTTACTGGTTCTAAAGATGATGCATTTCAAACGCACCAAAGCAATTGTTGGTTTATATTGGAATATTGTCTATTTCAAAATCATTTTTATCTGAAGTGCCATGGACTTTGTAGTATTCCAGCCATGTGTACATGATTGCAGGTAACAGTAATTCTCACATGGTGTTGTAGTGAAATCTTATCTCTTACCTTAGCTGCAGATTACCTTTTTCTGCAACCTATTCATGGCATCTTTGATTTCCTTGTTTCTCAGACTATATATCAAAGGATTCAACATGGGAATCACCACACTATAGAAGACAGATGCAAATCTGTCAAAGCTGGAGGAGCCACCAGAGCTGGAACTCAAATAGACAAAGATACCAGAACTATAGAAGAGAGAAACAGCTGTCAGGTGAGAAGCACAGGTGTTGAAGGCCTTGGACCTACCATTTGCTGAAGTGATCTTCATGATGGACGAGGCGATATACCCATAGGACACCATGATGGCTAAGGCGTTTATAAGCCCAAAAAACATTGTTAATATGACAAGTAGGACATGTGCAAAGAAAGTGTCATTGCAGGATAGATTTAACAGCTGGGGCATGTCACAGAAGAAATGTCTGATGACATTAGATCCACAGAAGTGGAGCTGCAGCAAGACACATATCTGAGATAAAGAACTTACAAGTCCTGCTGTGTAGCTTCCCATCACCATCTGAGCACATAGTGTGGGTGACATGACTGATGAGTACAGAAGAGGGTTACAAATGGCAGCATACCTGTCATAGGCCATGGCTGTCATGAGGCAAGATTCACTCAGTCCCATAGTGGAAAAGATAAAGTATTGAACTATGCAGCCCACAAAGCTGATAGTTTGCTTTTCCTGGAAGAGGTTGGAAAGCATCTTTGGGACTGTAGAAGAGATATAGCAGAAGTCTATAAAGGACAGATTACTGAGGAAGAAGTACATAGGTGTATGGAGATAGGAGTCCATCCTTATTAAAACAACAAGGGACAGGTTCCAGGTCAGTGCTGTAATATACAGGGTGAGGAACATAACAAAAAGCAGTGCTGTGATTTGGGGGAAATCGGAGAATCCCAGGAGGATAAATTGAGTGATCTTGGTAATATTTCTTCCCCCAATCATTACCTCTGTGCTTGTCCTGCTAAAATCAAAAGACAAATAAGACAATGCGTTGCTGACTCAAGTGACATTAGAGCATTACATTAAAGAAAGACATTTAAACTTTAATGACTACTTCTTGAATACAATGCCTAAGAAATAATGTGATCACACACAAGAACATGTACAAATACAAATAAGTGTGTGTGTGTGCGCGCACACACACACGCACACACACACATACACACGCACACATACACACATACACACATACAATAACTTGGATTATACTATTGTGATTTGTAATTCTGACACAGTGTTTTGTAGCAGAAGTGTATGTTCTTAGTGAAGACAATCATTCTTCCTATGAAAGTGTCATATACAGAACCCCAAAATAAATTTTACAATTTCTTCTCCTGACATTGTTTTAACACACAACATCCCCAAACTGGCCTGGATGAAAGTGTCATGATTTGTAATTCAGACATATTTTGAGGATGCAAATGATGAGTCTCAGAATACATTGACACTTGGCAGGAAAGCACGTGTACTGTTAACATTGATAGCTCTTTATTCTCACAATGACAGACAAGCATCAAAAGAATAAATGGGCATTTCAAAAACAGATGTGTTGATAAGAATCTTCAAATGACAAGGTTAGTCATTTAAATTACTGTGGAACGAGTATACCTCCACCAATAGAATCTGAGATCTAACTCACTGTAGGTCAATTATTATATTAATACACTCTTGGGATAAAGTGTAACTTCCAAAGAGAAATTATGAAGTAAAAACATTAAAATAAATGGAAAACCTGGTTAAGACAAAAATAATAAAATGTAATTAAACGTATGTTAATAGTCACAAAATATATGAAGACGGTACAACAATACTTTCTGTGTGAACTATATATTCTAAATCAGCAAGGGACAGGCACCACAGCACATGATGAATGCTTTCCTAATCTTGTATATGTTTGCTTGTATAATTACTCTCACATATGTGGTCAATGTCTCTCTATACTTGGCTCTTTATTTTTTCTATTTCACACACATTCAGAGATTAACAGTCATACATGTGCACACACACAATCATATGAATATAAACATACAGTCATACACGTTATATGAAGCATTTCCAAAATTCCTCTTGAACTGCTCAAGAGACTGAATGACATAAATGGCTTGACATGGCAAAGCTCCAATAATGTTAGCAATTATTCTTGAAGTTATCACCTCCCTCTGTAAAATACAGTTGATAGAAGAACAAAGATGAGATAACAAGGACCCTTTCACAATCTAGGTCCTACAAACATTGTCTGTAGGTTTCAATAACGGTACTAAGAAATAGTTATTAGAATATGGATTTCTGTCTCATATCACTTTTCTAACTGCCACTCCGTGTTGCTGCATTTGTTTTCCTCCACAAAGTGCCATCTAGAAAACAGTACTGAGAATGAGGGACTGAGGGAGGCTTTCTCCTTAGTGTTAAGTGCTGTTTCCTCACATGTGCATCCATCCACAAGAATATGCTAAATGTCTTATTAACTGGTCCTGTTTAACTTTGCACTTGCAACTGAAAATCATGGTTTTGCTGAATTTTTCACTATGGTTTTATGAACTTTGGACATCTTTCTGTATGTTGTACACTGAACAATGTTGTTCCTCAGGTCATCCAAGATTAGTTAACTTTAATGGAAACATTTTGAAATTATAAACTCTCCTGGGTAACATTTTTGAAATCAATTTACTTGATCAGTTTAATAAAAATAAGTGAAACACACAAGATGGTTGAAATTTATGTCACTATCTCACAGAATTCTGGTGATATGGGCAAGCACATGTAGGAATATTCTCTGTTGCTCACTATTTGCAAGAAAGACTGAAAAGTTATGAAATACTATTCTTACTCTGAGTATTTTTACAGGGTAATTTATTGAAATGTTAGAGAGGGGGAGAACATACTCACTCTTATTATTAGTGTTCTCGGTGTTCAGCATCTCCCAAAAGAGTTTAAAGTAGAAAACCTGTTAAAGGTTTGACTGACTAAGTATAGCTTATCAATGCTGATTTAATAACATTCCCAGTTCAGTGAGATGTGTTGGGAATAATAAGTTAAATGCAGGTTGCTGAGTAAGTAAAATGTGAGTAAGAGAAACTTAAAGGGCACTTAGACCCGCACTACCCGTGTCTAGAGTGGACACTTAGACCAGCACTACCTGTGTCTGCAATGAGCACTTAGACCAGCACTACCTGTGACTGAGTGGACACTTAGACTAACACTACCTATGCCTGAGTGGACACATAGACCAGCACTACCTCTGCCTGAGTAGGCACCTAGACTAGTACTACCTGTGCCTGGTCTGGACACTTAAACCAAAACTACCTATGGCTACAGGGGGTATGTCTCATATCTGTACTGTTAAAGCTGCTGTCTCTGGGGCCACCAAAGGTGACAGTGGAGAGGTATTTGAAGATGGTGAACAGTCTAGTAGAACTGTGCATGAGTACTCAGTCATATCATAAGGCTTGGTTCATCTCTTACAACTGAAATTCATGAGCCAAAGCTGTGCATCTGAGTAGAATATAATTCCTATTATTTCAGAGACATAGCCCTTGTGAGCAAAGGTGCAATAAAGTATTTCAGGGAAGGGAGTAGTTGAGATACATGGACAAGCAGGCTTTGATCTTAGGAAATCTGAAAGTCAGCCAACTTTTACTGCTGATCCAGATCTCAACTTCTGGCTTTTAACATCACCTAGGCTTTACAGATAGTCTTGTTTAGCCCCCGCTGATTTGATTCTCCCCATTTTAATACATAGGAGATAGAAAGTAACAGAATCCAAGGTACATACTTGAGAATTCAACAAGAACCTCTCTGAAATTTTAAACATAGGATATACGCTTTCTCTGAACAGCAGATCATTTGGGTAAGTACAAAGAGAAACTGAGGGGAAAATATGCAGGATATGGAAGTTAGGAGAGGGGCTAGGAGAAAAATAGGGAAGGCTACCCCCAATAAATCTAACTAAACTATGAGTCCTCCTGTAAAAATGAAAGACCTTGAGATAGTTGATTCTAACTACAAGGCTTACCCTCTGACCTTCATCCACACACTGCAGAAGACAAAGTTCGTGCCAAATGTTGAAACTGCCAATATTTCAAGTAATTTTTGAGGAGGGGCACTAGTATATTCCTAATGGATGCTTTTGGCCATTAACCTGGCTGTCTGCTCACACCAAGTGAGACAGCAACACTGGGGAATCCTCTAAATATGCTGTTCAGAGCCAAAGTGGAAAAAAAAAGCCAATTAGAGAAAATATACGACAGACACTTGTTTCTGGCATCATGGTTGTCATGGAGATTTTTCTAATAATTAAAGGCCCAGTTTTCCATGTGCATCAATTCCTAACTTCCCCTGTGATCCTATTATGACACCAGATCATAACATGCCTGACCTTGGAGACACTGGTCTGCAAAGGACATAGGTGTCTGCTAGTCCCCAAAACTCAATTTCTAGGTCATAAACTTGAAATCAGAAATGTTAAAGGATTTTCACAATATTGAATGAGCCACTGGTAATATCATTTGACATCAATAAATGTTTATGCATACAACATAGAAATCACTTTATTTTATATAAATATGCATACACCATTTTTCAAGTATCTATTGTGAATAAATAATACAGCAGCTCTAAGAGAATGACAGTGTATAGTATTCATAAGTGAATAAGACAGGGTACCAAGTTATCCACCAGTTTATGATAAAAAAAAACAAACCTGACATTCAGGAAAAGAATTACTTATCCTGATCATAACCTTGGGTGTGGGTATCATAAAATAAAATTTGGGTTGAGACTGCCAAGATTCTTCATTCTGTGAGAGTACTTTTTTATTAGGTATTTTCATCATTTACATTTCAAATGCTATCCCCAAAGTTCCCCATACCCTCCCTCCACTCCCCTACCCACCTACTCCCACTTCTTGGCCCTGGCATTCTCCTATACTGAGGCATATAAAGTTTGCAAGACCAATGGGCCTCTCTTTCCACTGATGACCAACTAGGCCATCTTCTGATACATATGCAGCTGGAGACACGAGCTCTGGGGGGGTACTGGTTAGTTCATATTGTTGTTCCACCTATAGCATTGGAGACCCCTTTAGCTCCTTGGGTACTTCCTCTAGCTCCTCCATTGAGGGCCCTGTGATCTATCCAATAGCTGACTGTGAGCATCCACTTCTGTGTTTGCTAGGCCCCGGCATAGCCTCACAAGAGACAACTATAGCTGGGTCCTTTCAGTAGAATCTTGCTAGTGTATGCAATGGTGTCAGCATTTGGAGGCTGATTATGGGATGGATCCCTCGATATGGCAATCTCTAGATGGTCCATCCTTTTGTCTCAGCTCCAAACTTTGTCTCTGTAACTTCTTCCATGGGTGTTTTGTTCCCAATTCTAAGAAGGGGCAAAGTGTCTACACTTTGGTCTTCGTTCTTCTTGAGTTTCATGTGTTTTGCAAATTGTAACTTATATCTTGGGTATTCTAAGTTTCTGGGCTAATATCTACTTATCAGTGAGTACATATCATGTGAGTTCTTTTGTGACTGGGTTACCTCACTCAGGATGATGCCCTCCAGGTCCATTCATTTGCCTAGGAATATGGCCTTATCTTCTGGGCCCATGTGGATGGGAAGAGTTGACTCCCAAAGGTAGCACTCAGGCCTACACACACACACACACACACACACACACACACACACACCACAAATACAAATTTTTAAACGTTGGGTGGTGGAATATTCTGGTTGTATACATTATTTCAAACCACAGTATTTCCATCTATTAAATGACAATAACAGTAATACCTAAGACATTTCAGTACTCTGACGATATTTAGGTTAGATAAAGATTATAAAAACTTTAAATTTCATAGTATTATTAAACCTCTTTATTAATGGAGTGTACACATGTTATTTAGAAATCTAACATTTCCTATAAGTCAAATCCATCAGAAAATTTCTTTCATTAAGTAGATTTTACAGGCCAGAGGCAATGAATGATTACAGCAAAATAATAACTTCCAGACACAGCACAGCAATTGCATACAGGAACTCACAGGAAACTATGACTTTAGGCCCAATACCTCTACCCAATCATTCCAGACAACCTCTATTATGTACTGAAAGGCAATAATGAGTTCCTGATGTGAAAATTTATGGTTTTGTTGGAGACTCAGTTGTGGAATATGATGTTTTTCTGGAAACTGTCTTGTGAGAGGATGTTTTTGCTGAAGCAGACACACAGACACATGATGTTTTTCTGGAAGCTGCCTGGGAAAGGGTTATATGATGCTTTGCTAGAGTGGACACTTGAGAGAACACATGATGTTTGGAAAAGGTATAAACAACCCCACAGACAACAGTCAACTCAGTGTTGACCTGCCACTCTTTGCTGGTTTTCACTGGGCTTGACTGATGTTGATATTCACTAATGATGTTGTGTGGTATTGATTTGATTTGCCACTCTTTGATTGTCATCCTTTGTCATTACATCATAGAAATAAATACACCAAAGAACTCATGGTGGTATTCTGGTGGCTTCTTAACGTTTCCACATACTCAGGCTGACTGGCAGAGCCTGATTCATAAATTATGTTTGGAGCTGATGGAGCTACTGCTGCTGATTCATGTGAACTGAGCTGCTGATGTCCTGACAACACAGATTGGATTCGCCTCAAAGAACTATTTCTAAACTGGTCCACATCCTCCTTTGCCATATTAATCTTTCCTTTCCATTACCTCTACTGTGTGGTGGGCTAGAAGGGATGTTGAAGTATTTAAGTACCCTTATATTTTGAAAAATATAAGTCTACAAGTTCCCACCTCTAGATGAAGACCTAATGGCAACTGAGTCTCCCTAGAAAGGGAGAATTATTGAATTCTCGCGTATGAAGCCCCTGAGAGGCTACCCATGCTCTAATAGATGGCTCAACCCCTACCCCCAATACTGTCATCACAAAGTGGTCTCAGCATGTTTTAAAAGGAATACATGAAATTTAGGGTTACAGTGGTGGAGGAGGTAAGGGAAGAATTGGAAGGGAAGGAATAAAGAGTGATCCTCATCAAAATACATTATATACATTATGAAATTCTCAAACAATAGACTTAAGTACCTGAGAACCATAGAGAGCGATGAACCTCACTCAGGTAGCATCACACACCCCATAGAGCCCAGACACCCAAGGAACTCATGATGCCTTAGGCATCTCCCATAAGTTTCTGAGGATTTGCCCCAAGATCCTGCTAATTCTATGAAGAGTTTATTATGTGCAAGGATCACTTTTGATACCCCAAATTTAACACCAATACTTTTTGGGTTTTTTATTTAGCAAAACAAAATATAATAAGATGAAACAAAAATCAAACACATTAACATTGGACAAGGTAAACCAACAGAAAGAAAACAGGCCAAGATGAGATATAAGAATTGGAAGCCCACTCATTCATAGACTTATAAAAACATTAAGCTAGAAGCTATAATTTATATTCTGAGGAACTGGTACAAAGACCCATTGTTACTGCTTCAGTCTCTGTGAGTTCAAATGAACTTTGTTCTCCTGCTGCCCTGCATATTCTCTATTTCATACCCTTTCTGCCTCCACTTCTGTGGTGTCCATTGAGCTCTAATGGGAGGGACTCCGTGGAGACATCCCATTTAGGGCTAAATATTCCAATTAGAGTTATTTACCAAAGCATGAATAACTCTTCACCAGCAGTGTGACAATGATTCCCCTCTCCAGCATATTTGACTAACAAGCAACTGCTTTCCTGGGGAGTTCCAGCTACTAGTCAACCATGCACATCCTATATATGCCATGAAAAAATAAACAAACAAAAGCAAAAGCAGCCACATATACTATTACATGAAACTGTGGGAAAGCACTTGTAACTATCATCTCAGGTAAGGGCCTTATGATTTCCTGTTTCAAGAAGGGAGTTTGCTTGCATGGGTTTGTTTGTGCCTTTGTTTCTTTGTTTCCCTCATAGTCTCACACTGTAGCCCAAGTTGGTCTGAAGCCCGTGGAAACCCCCGGCCTTATTAATGCTGCAGCTAAAGGTGCAAATTACTATTCTTGGATTTGGAGATGATAGTAACATTCTATCCTTTCCATTTCAGTGGGCACAGCTATCTCTGTGCTATTATAAATATTTCATTGTAAGGAAATCAATCCTGTTTCATGATGGTGAAGTTCATGTGTACCTAGAGAAAACAGTTCCACTGCAATACTCAGAAATACCAGCTTAAAGTTATAGTTATTCTACTACCACCATTACATCACTCACTTAAGGCCACACAATACTAGAATTCAAGATAGTGAACATGCATAGACAATAAGAAAGAATATTTCAGTCTGTCATATGTTGGTATCTTAGCAATGTTTAATGTTCAGTGACTATGTTACAATAAATTCACATAAGCCTTACTAAGGTCCAATTTGAGCAGATTCCAGAAATATCAAATTATATTTCATGGAGTGTTCTGATTGGCTGTAACAACCCAGGACAAACTTTCTGGTCTTAATGTAGACAAGTAAGAGAGATCAGGTCTCACTATCTCATATACTGCTATTGAACCATAAGATAAGAAACCACACCATCAGAACACTAAGGAAACGGCAGTGAAGAAACCATGCCTTGCTCACCAGTTTTCTTTACAATTCAAGCTTCCACTTTTGTGTTTGGCTTAAAACTTATTAAACAATTTACTTTGACAAAATCAAGCTGTTTCTGATTAGCCATCCTAAAAGGGACAAGAAAGCCAATGTGTGACTTTCTTCCTTCTTTCCTCTTTTTCTTTCTTCCTCTCTTTGTTTCTCTCTTTCTCTCTTTCTTTCTTTCTTTCTTTCTTTCTTTTTTTGGCAGTTCCCAAGTAATTTTATTCAGAATTTTGTGTTTGTTTCCTGAATCAATAAATACTATACAAAACAATGTAAAAATGGTTACCATTTTCTCTCTCCTGCTCCCCTCACCGGGGGACAATTCCCTGGACAACCTCACTCAGGGGTTCTCCCTGTAGATTTGGTCCAGCAAATGAGGCCAGCCATGTTTTTAGCCCTTTGACTCACTTTTGGAGATTTGGCTGGGGTAGGAAAGCCGTTAAGAACGAGATGACTAGGTTAGGGAAATGCATTAGTATTTAGGGGGAAGGAGACGGCGCCTGGGGCAGAGCCTACCCCAAAGAAAAGGTTGTCTAAAATATTCACGGTTCCTACTTTTTGCCTCAAAAAGTGACATTTATTCAAAGAGAGAGAAAAAAACTGAAATAAAACAAAAAACAAAAAACAGAAAGAAAAAAAAAACCAAGATGTCCATCCCTTGGCTCCCTCCCCTCCCCCCTCCAGCTGTTCCTTAGCCCCATCCCAGGACTGAACCCTGGGCTAGGGCCAGGTCGCAGGACAGCCCCTCAAATGAGGTCAGCAACATTGAGGGGCATCTCTTCAATGGAGGTGTTGTAGAAATTCTCAATGTCTCGAGGAGTCCTCTTGTCTTCTTCTGTCACCATTGGCCACACCCTTACGGCCAAACCGACCACCCCGACCGCTTCTGATGTAGTTTTCCCTGTTGGTGGGAAGGTCGTAGTTGATGATTAAGGAGACCTGCTGCACATCAATGCCTCTGGCCAACAGGTCAGTGGGAATTAATACTCTGCTAGAGCCAGAGCAGAACTCCCTCATGATCACATCTCGTTCTTTTTGGTCCATATCTCCATGCATGGCAGAAACAGTGAAATCTCGGGCATGCATCTTCTCAGTGAGCCAGTCCACCTTCCTTCTGGTGTTGATAAAGATGACTGCCTGGGTGATGGTCAGCGTCTCATACAAGTCACACAGTGTGTCAAGCTTCCACTCCTCTCGTTCCACATTGATGTAGAATTGGCGGATACCTTCCAGGGTCAACTCTTCCTTCTTAACAAGAATCCGAATAGGGTCTCTCATAAATTTCTTGGTCACCTCAAGGACATCAGAAGGCATTGTAGTAGACAACAAAACTACCTGTGTGTTGCTGTTGAGCTTTGGGAATATATCATAGATCTGATCCTTGAACCCACGGCTTAACATTTCATCTGCTTCATCCAGTACAAACATCTTGATGTATTTGGGGGACAGGTATCTCCGGTTAAGCATGTCAAACACCCGGCCAGGGGTGCCCACGATGATATGGGGAGCTTCCATCTGCAGCTTCTGCACCTCAGCATGCACATCGGTGGCCCCAATGCAGGCATGACAAGAGGCACCCATGTAGTCTCCTAATGCCATAACAACCTTTTGTATCTGCTGAGCCAATTCACGAGTGGGTGCCAGAACCAAAGCCTGAGTGGCCTTTAGATCTAATTCAATCTGCTGCAGAATTGATAGGGCAAATGTAGCTGTTTTCCCAGTCCCAGACTGGGCTTGAGCAATCACATCACAACCCTTGATACAAGGAAGAGTAGCTCGCTGCTGGATGGCAGAGGGCTTCTCAAAACCATAGGCATAAATACCATGGAGGAGGGACTCTCTCATCGATTCATGTCATTGAAGCTATCCACAATCTCGTTCCAGTAACTCTTGATGACGCCTTCCTGCTCCATCCCGTCCGGGCCATTGTCTCTGGATCGAGAATCCTGACTCGAAGACATGATCCTTAGAATCTAGCTCTTTGTTTGCTAGGCCAATATCAGGGTCCTTGCAGCAAACGCTTGCTAGTGTATGCAATGGTGTCATCATTTGGAGGCTAATTATGGGATGGATCCCTGGATATGGCAGTCTCTAGATGGTTTCCCAGTCCCAGACTGGGCTTGAGCAATCACATCACAACCCTTGATACAAGGAAGAGTAGCTCGCTGCTGGATGGCAGAGGGCTTCTCAAAACCATAGGCATAAATACCATGGAGGAGGGACTCTCTCATCGATTCATGTCATTGAAGCTATCCACAATCTCGTTCCAGTAACTCTTGATGACGCCTTCCTGCTCCATCCCGTCCGGGCCATTGTCTCTGGATCGAGAATCCTGACTCGAAGACATGATCCTTAGAATCTAGCTCTTTGTTTGCTAGGCCAATATCAGGGTCCTTGCAGCAAACGCTTGCTAGTGTATGCAATGGTGTCATCATTTGGAGGCTAATTATGGGATGGATCCCTGGATATGGCAGTCTCTAGATGGTCCATCCTTTTGTCTCAGCTCCAAACTTTGTCTCTGTAACTCCTTCCATGGGTGATTGTTTCCATTTCTAAGAAGGGGCAAAGTGTCCACACTTTGGTCTTCGTTCTTCTTGAGTTTCATGTGTTTTGCAAATTGTATCTTATATCTCGCTATACTAAATTTCTGGCCTAATATCCACTTATCAGTGAGTACATACCATTTGAGTTCTTTTGTGATTGTGATACCTCACTCAGGATTGGATGGATCACAGGGCCCCCAATGGAGGAGCTAGAGAAAGTATCCAAGGAGCTAAAGAGATCTGCAACCCTGTAGGTGCAACATTATGAACTAATCAGTACCCCGGAGCTCTTGACTCTAGCTGCATATGTATCAAAAGATGGCCTAGTCGCCATCACTGGAAAGAGGCCCATTGTACAGGCAAACTTTATATGACCCAGTACAGGGGAACGCCAGGGCCAAAAAATGGGAATGGGTGGGTAGGGAAGTGGGGGCGGGGGGAGGGTGTGGGGGACTTTTGGGATAGCATTGGAAATGTAATTGAGGAAAATACGTAATAAAAAATATTAAAGAAAAAAGTTACCTTTCGAAAAAACAAAAAGAATCTAGCTCTTTGTTTCTTTCAAACAGGAAGTTTCCTTGTGATCATTCTCACCTGCTCAGGATCACAGAATAATCAATGGTGATGGCCCCAACTGTATTACACTACATCAAAATACTGATGACCCAATGTTAGAAGTCTTGGGGATGAGAATCAATCAGAAATCTGCTGCAGAGGCTTAGGCTGGTGATTTAACAGGTTCAGGCTTCCACAACTTTCCCAACTTGATTTTTCTCAAAGAATTCAAGAACTCAAAAACAAAACAAAACAAAACAAAACAAAACAAAACCTCCATTTCATATGGAAAACCCAAAAACTCAGGATAGCAAAAACAATTCTTAACAATAAAAGAACTTCTCTGAGAATCATCACCCCTAAACTCAAGCTGTACTACAGAGGAATAGTGATAAAAACTGTATGTTATTGGTACAGAGCCAGACAGGTCAATCAATTGAATAGCATTGAAGACACAGAAAAAAGCCCACACACTTATGGACACTTGATCTTTGACAAAGAAGCCAAAAATATATTTGGGAAAAAGAAAGCATCTTTCAATAAATGGGGCTGGTCTAACTGGCTGTCTGTATGTAGAAGAATAAAAATAGACCCATATTTGTCACCGTGTACAAAGCTCAAGTCCAAGTGGATCAAGGACCTCAACATAAAGCCAGATACACTGAATGTAATAGAAGAGAAAGTGGGAAAGAGCCTTGAACTCATTGGCACAGGGGCTAAACAGAACTCCAGTGGCTCATGCTCTAAGATCAAGAATTGATAAATGGGACCTCCACTGCAATACTCTAAAATACCAGCTTAAAGTTTTAGTTATTCTACTACTACTGTTATATCACTTGCTTAAGGCCACACAATACTAGGAGTCAAGATACTGAACATGCATAGACAATATGAAAGAACATTTCAGTCTCTCATGTGTTGGTATCTTAGCAATGGGTTTTTTTGTTTTGTTTTGTTTTGTGTTTTGTTTTGTTTTGTTTTGTGTTTTGTTTTGTTTTGTTTTTTGGCCTTTACCACAGTTAGGTTTTTATTCATTCACTCATTTTTCAAATACAACAGAGTAAAATTAAACAAAATAAAACATCAAAGATGAGAGAAGCCAACAGGAAGGAAAGAAGTCCAAGAGAAAGCACAAGAATAAAAGCCCCACATGTTTACATATTCAGGGAATCCTTAAAGCACTATACTGGAATCCATAAGTGCAGAGGACCTGGCTCAGCCTCTTGCAGCTATGAATAGTGCTACAGTTTTTCTGAGTTCATATGAGTGTTGCTCATATTGATTTAGAGCACTTGTATTTTTGTTGTTGTTTTTGTTTTGTTTTGTTTTTGATGTCCTCTGACTCTTACACTCTCTCTGACTCTTCTTTCTTAGGGTTTCCTGAGCTCTGAGTGGAAGGATTTGATGGAGATATCCCATTTCCAGGCTGAGTGTTCTGAGCCCTCTCACTCTCTGTGTAATGTCTGGCTGTGCATCTCTATATTTGTTCCCATTTGTTGCAGGGAGAAACTTCTCTGATGATAGCTGAACAAGGCACTGATAGAGCAGGATAACAATAGGATGTATTTTATCACTACATTTTCCCTTCTTTTTAAACAAGTATTATTTAGTTATACCCTAGGTCCTATTAAGTCTCAGGTTATTGCTCTCCCAAGCAGTGTTGGGTGTGGATTCCATTTTGTGGAGTGGATGTTAAGTCATACCAGATATTGTTTGGATACTTTCACAAGCTTGTGCCACCACTTCCATGGCAAATCTTACAAGCAGGACAGCATTGTAGACCAAAGGGTTTGTGTCTGGTCTGGTGAATAATCCAAAGTATTATTTTAGGCTCAGTGCATATTTTTGAATTACTAGACACAGTGTTAGTCAATTTTTCTTGTTTTAAAATAATTTATTATGCAAAACAAAAACCACATTTGCTTACAAATATAAGCTGCCAGTACTAAGAAGAAAGATGGCAGTTACTTCTGAGATGCTTTATTAACAACTATAATTTTCAGAATTAAAGTCGTCTGAGAAAAATTATTTAAAACCATTCAAAATATTCTGGGCATACTATAGATATGAGTCAGTGGTTTTAAAGTAGGATATGTCAGTTTTAAGGACCTGCACTATTTTAGAGTTCAAAAACCTCTCAATTTTTTAAATCAAACATAAAGAAGCTTGATATTGAATTTTAGTTGAATTCATTTTTCAGATTCCCATGGATTGGTATGTCCTTAACAATGTGTAATGTCCAGACACTTTATTACAATAAGTTGACATAAGTCTTACTAAGGTCAAATTTGAGCAGATTTCAGAAATACCTAAAATTTATTTCATGGAGTGTTCTGACTGGCACTAACAACCCAGGACAAACTTTCTGGTCTTAATGTAGACAAGTAAGAGAGATCAGGTCTCACCATTTCATATACTGCTATTGACCCATAAGATAAGAAACCACACCACCAGAACACTAAGGAAATGGCAATGAAGGAACCATGCCTTGCTCACCAGTTTTCTTTACAATTCAAGCTTCCACTTTTGTTTTGGCTTAAAATTGATAAAGCCATTTACTTTGACAAAGTCAAGCTGTTTCTGATTAGTCATCCTAAAAGGCACAAGAAGGCCAATGTGTGGCTTTGTTTCTTTCAAACAGGAAGTTTCCTTGTGATCATTCTCACCTGCTCAGGATCACAGAATAATCAGTGGCTTTATTACACTACATCAAATTACTAATGACACAATGTTAGAAGACTTGGGGATGAGAATCAATCAGCAATCTTCTGTAGAGGCTTAGCCAAGTAATTTAACAGGTCCAGGCTTCCACAACTTTCCCAATTTGATTTTTCTCAAATATTTATAGATAAAATAACTAATGGTGAGATGCCCACTTTGTAACATAGAATTATGACCCTGCTGTTCTTAAAACTAATGTGTTTCAATGACATTAAATCAAATGTTGGTTCATGTTGGCATACAGTCTGTTTAAAAAACATATTTATCTGAACTACCATGAACTTTGTACGATTCCATCCATGTGCATGTGAGTGTGGATAGCAGTAAATCTGACATGGCATTTTGTTGAAATAACCTTATCTGCACCATTAGCTGCAAATTTTCTTTTTCTGCAACCGCTTCATGGCATCTTTGATTTCCTTGTTTCTCAGACTATAAATCAAAGGGTTCAACATAGGAATCACCACAGTGTAGAAGACAGATGCAAATCTGTCAAAACTAGAGGAGCCACCAGAGCTGGATCGCAAATAGACAAAGATGGCAGTACTATAGAAGAGAGAAACAGCTGTCAGGTGAGAAGCACAGGTGTTGAAGGCCTTGGACCTGCCTTTAGCTGAAGTGATCTTTAAGATGGACAGGACGATGAAACCATAGGACAGCATGGTGGCTAAGGCATTTGCTATTCCAAAACACATGGTTAATATAGCAAGAAGGACCTGTACAAAGAAAGCATCACTACAGGATAGATTTAATAGCTGAGATATGTCACAGAAGAAATGCCTAATGACATTAGGGCCACAGAAATAGAGCTGCAGCAAGGCACATATCTGAGATACAGAGCCTGTGAGTCCAGCTGTGTAGCTTCCCATCACCATCTGAGCACATAGTGTGGGTGACATGACTGATGAGTACAGAAGAGGGTTACAAATGGCAGCATACCTGTCATAGGCCATGGCTGTCATGAGGCAAGATTCAGTCAGCCCCATAGTGGAAAGGATAAAGTATTGAACTATGCAGCCCACAAAGCTGATAGTTTGGTTTTCCTGGAAGAAGTTGGAAAGCATCTTGGGGGCTGTGGAAGTGATATAGCAGATGTCTATAATGGAGAGATTACTGAGGAAGAAATACATGGGTGTGTGAAGGTGGGAATCCAATCTTATTAAAGCAATAAGGGAAAAGTTCCAGGTTACAGCCAAAGTGTAGATCATCAAAAACATTACAAAAAGAGGTACTGTGATTCTGGGGAAATCTGAGAATCCCAGGAGGATGAACTGGGTGATCTTGGTAATATTTCTTTCCCCAATCATGTCTTCAGTGCTAGTGCTCCTAAATCAGAAAGGAAATGAGAAAATGCACTGTTGTCTCCATCAACATTGGATTATTATTTTAATGATAGATAATGATGAACATTTTAAAATTTAATGACAACTTCTTAAAACAATACCTAAGAAATAAGTGATCACACAAACATGCACAAACACAAATAAGTACACACACAAACCCAAACCCACACACACACTCACAAGTCTGCATCACACTGTCACATTTGTAATCCATACATTTGTGG